>NC_136268.1:57698058-57888058 GCF_964187855.1 Myxine glutinosa
CATATCTGGTCACTTTATTCAATCTCCAATTATTTTTGAGGTCTAAAGGTGAAAAGGTCACCATATGCCAAATTTGTAAAATCGTCAATTTTCATCTGTTTGACTGCAAATTTGAACAGGATTTGCATACTTGATCATTTAATTCAATCACCAATAATTTTAGGTCAAAATATGCCAAAAGGTTAACATAGGCGAAAGGTCAACAACTTCGGTGAAATTTCTAAAATACTTAATTTTCATCTGATTGACTTGAAATTTGAAGAGGATTTGCATATCAGATCACCGAATTCAACCATCAATTATTTTTGAGTCGAAAAGGTCAACATAAGCCAAAGGTCAACAACTTATTTTAGGGATTGCACAAGTATCATGCTATGCACAACATATTTCCTTTTTTATTATTTATTTGAATCTGTTTGTTGACACAAAATACACATGATGGCAGAAAATAAGTTTATTCGTTTGACTAAAACTTTATTCTTATGACTGAAAACGTTTTTAATTGTCGCTTTTGCTGTACTATTACCTACTGTGATTAGCTTTGTAGTTCTACAACCCCCTTGTTGAACTACCTCATGTATTATTATGCTATTTTGTATTTGATATACTTTTTGTGTATTTTTTGAGCATCAACTTAACCAAAATGTGAATTTTTTTTTCAAAACCATTTCTGACATAAAAGTTAAATCATCCTCGTTTCATCTTACACGATAGGATGGCCTGATAGCTCAGAGATAATATACTCACCTTGGGCTGGCTTATCCGTGCTTAGTTCTTGACACAACTAAAACACGCACACACGTGCATACACACACACACACACACACACACACACACATACACACACACACACACACACACACACACCACCTTTTTTGTAGTCAGAGCTTTGCCACATTGAGTGAACCAGCCCTCAGTTGGGCGTTAAGCTGGCCGGCCCCAGCTGATAGCATTACCTGATGGATCATAAAGATCCAAAAGTGTCTTTAGACAAAGTAGGTGAGTTATCATTGTCTTCCTGCCAATTCCCTTCCATAATCTACAGGATGGTACAGTTGACTCCGTGAGAAGATATGCAATCAGCAGTGACATTGAGCATTCTGTTAGATTGGATCTTACACATTGAATCACCATCCATTTCATTACTAGGGGCTGAACTCTGTGGAGCGCATACCTCCGCCAGGCTGACTAGTTTATGTCTTGTATCCAACTGATAGGCCCTATCTGCATCCAGACCTGAACCAAAATATAATCAGCTTATTCTTGTCAACTACTAAACACATCTGCCAAGTTTGTTATAACTCATCCACAACGCTTTGAAATATCTTCCTATAGATCGTTTTTGATCGTATCTCTCAATGGTGAAGAATCACTTAAAAAATTCTCATATCTGGATCCACATCCCTGTGCAAGTTTGAAGTCAATTGGATGAAAATTGATAATTTTGTGACCTTGACCTTTCAGCATATGACCTCAAAAAACAATATGCTTCTATGTTTTGTTTGGTGGTATTGGAGCATGGAATGAAGGTATTGGAAAGGGTGTTGGAGAGGACGATAAGGAAGAAAGTGAAGATCGACGAAATGCAGTTTGGATTTATGCCAGGAAGAGGAACGACAGATGCGCTTTTTATTGTGAGGCAGTTGCAGGAGAAGTACACGGAGAAGAGGAAGAAGTTATTTCTTGGGTTTGTTGATCTGGAGAAAGCATTCGATAGGGTTCCACGCGAAGTATTGACATGGGCATTGAGGAAGTTAGGAGTGGAGGAATGGTTCATCAGAGTAGTGATGGCAATGTACAAAAGAGCGCGCACAGCTGTAAGGACGAAGGACGGGAACAGTGGTGAGTTTGAGGTGAAGGTGGGAGTGCATCAGGGGTCGGTACTATAACCACCGTTTAGAGGCCATTTTTCCCCGCAAAGCGGGGGTTGGCCTTTTCGGGGACCGTGGTAGTTGTTGTTTTTTGGTCCCCTTTTTGAAGCAATGTTTTACGGCCGGATGCCCTTCCTGACGCCAACCCTTTTTGCCGCCTTCAACGACAAACAGGGAATTGACATGGGCATTGAGGAAGTTAGGAGTGGAGGAATGGTTCATCAGAGTAGTGATGGCAATGTACAAAAGAGCGCGCACAGCTGTAAGGACGAAGGACGGGAACAGTGGTGAGTTTGAGGTGAAGGTGGGAGTACTATGTACGGTACTATGTCCACTACTATTTGTAGCTGTGATGCAGGTGCTGGCTCAGAACGTAAAGGAGGGTTTACTGTGGGAGTTGTTGTATGTAGATGATCTGGTGTTGATTGCGAAAAGTATGGATGGACTGAAGGAAAAGATGAACAAGTGGAAGGAATGTATGGAGACAAAAGGTCTGAAGGTGAATATAGGAAAGACGAAGGTGATGTCAAGTGGTAAAGCATGTGGTGAGGTGGAAATAATTGGGAAGTGGCCATGTGCTGTGTGCAGGAAGGGTGTCGGAGTGAACTCCATTCAATGTACAATGTGCGCTGAGTGGGTTCATAAAAAATGTAGTGGTCTGAGCCGGTCATTAACCAGTGTGGCAGCTACATTCAAATGTAAGGTGTGCACAGAGGGAGCTGCAGATGGAGGAAATGTTGAGTTGGATCTTGGAGACGGCGTGAAGCTGGAAGGTGTGAAAACATTTTGCTACCTCGGAGACATGCTGAATGGAGAAGATGGATCAGACTCGGCAACGGTTGCTAGAGTGAGATGTGCATGGAAGACGTTTCGGAAACTGAGTGGCGTGCTGATGATGAGGAGAGTGTCGTTGAAGCTGAAGGGAAAGGTGTATGCTGCATGTTTGAAAAGTGTTATGATGATTTATGGGAGCGAGACATGGGTCATGAATGTGGAGCAGCAACGAAGGCTGGAAAGGGTGGAAATGCGAATGGTTTGGTGGATGACTGGATGTGCGGAGTATCATTGAGAGAGAGGAAGGCAAATGATGAATTGCGAAAGATGATGGGAATAGAGCCTGTGATTGATGCTGTGAAGAGGAACAGGTTGAGATGGTTTGGTCATGTGTTGAGGAAGGATGAAAGTGACTGGTTGAGAAGAGTGATGGAAATGAATGTAGAAGGAAGTCGAGGATGGGGAAGACCGAGAAAGACTTGGCTAAAGATGGTGGAAGAAGAAATGCGGGCAAGGGGGTTAACAAGGAGAGATGCATAAAATAGGGCAAAATGGAGAAGATTGTCATGGGGACCGCAAGGCTAACCCCCGCTCTAGCAGGGAAAATTGCCTTAAAATGCATGTTGTTGTTGTTGTTGTTGTTTTGTTTGGTGGACCAATTCAGTGACCCAATATGCAATTTCTGTTCTACTTAGCAGAGTATCCACCCAACAGGTGAGTGGAAATTATACATTACTTGCTGAAAAAAGTATAGTCTGTATATTGCAAGAAGACTATAGTTGCTTGTGTGTTGTGCGTCTAAAGGAGTCTAAAGCTTCTAAGGCAGGCTTCCCAAAGCCAGCGTCGGGCCAAACCAAACTTGAATAAATCACATCAAAATCCAGGTTTTTGAGAGAGGTTTTTCATGTTGAAAGCCTTTTCTCTGACAACTTTTATCGTAGGTACCAGTACTATTTGGGTAGTGAGGCGAATGGGCTTTCAAAATTTAGGTCGTGGACAAAAAAGTTTGGGAACCACTGTTTTACAGTGTCCACTGTGGTTGTGAAGAGCATAAAGATCTAAAGGGTTTTTTCCAATAGTATTTCGGGCCTAAAGCAGTTGATTGTGTTGAAAGGTCTCAGGGGCAAAGTGTCTAAGCAGTTTAAAGAGTGTACATGTCTTCAGGAGTCTAAAAGGGTCCAAGTGGGTCTAAAGTGTATGAAAGATATAGAGTGTCAAGCACTTTAAAGGGTAAAGGAATCTAAGCAATCTAAGATGATCTAAAGGGCTTTAAAAGCTCCAAATGGTCTAAAATGTCTAAAGGGTGTGTTCCAACAGTCATTACAGGTCTAAAGGGTCTAAGGGGTCTAAGGCATCTAAAGGGGTTTAAAGTATCCAAAAATCGTCTATTGGGTATAAATTCTAAAGGTCTAAAAGGTCTGAGGGTCAATGTGTGTAAATGGTCTAAAGGATGTAAGTAGTCTAAAGGGTGTAAACGTATTCAGGAGTGTAAGGGATCTAAATGGTTTTTAAAGTTCTCAAAAGATAGAATGTGTCTAAATAGGGTCAAAAGGTCAAGGTGGTTAAGTGGTCTAAAGCATGTAAAGGTCTAAGGGGGTTTAGGGTGTCTTATGGTCCAAAGGGGTCTAAAAGGTCTAAATGTCTAAGAGGTACATTCCAATAGTCCGTAGTTAATAGACATATCAAGCTCCATTAATAAGTAATCAATAGACTTACTCACGGTAACTCACGTTGAAACAGTACATAATTAATAGACATACTCACAGTAGTCAACCAAGGCTTGACCTCAATGGCGATGCATCGTCCTACCGTGATTATCAGTTTTACTTACAATATATACATAGTTATCAAGTCAATCTGATGAAAATTGACGAATTATGTGACCCTTGACTTGTAAACTAAAAAAACAAAAAACAAAATGCTTCCAGCTTGTCCCTACCTCTCTCTACTAGGTTGTTAAGGTTTTGAAGATTGGAGTAAAAATGTGATGTGTAGGTGATTGACATACAGACAGACAGAATAACATAACAGACCAACTAATATACAGTATTTGCAAATCTTCAATTTCGCTTCTAAAAAACAGGGGTGTAAATATAACCTCCGTCCTCAGTGGTGGAGGTAATAAAAACAAAATGAGTAACTAGATCGATACTCTTCGATGTCACGACGTCGACCAATATGCCTCTGCCCACATTATTACATTATTATAATACTTGTACCAAGTTTGCTTTAAATCCATACAGCTGTTCTCAAGTTATCACATTTTTACTTGACATGACCTTTGACCTCTTAACCCCAAAATATAATCAGTTCATGTTTACATCATTATACATACCTGTACCAAGTTTTAATTTGAATCCCATCAGCTGTTCACAAGTCATCATATTTTTACCTGACATGACCTCTGACCTTTGACCTCGGGACCCCAAAATCTAATCAGTTAATCTTTACATCATTATACATATGTGTACCAAGTTTGAACGAGATCACTTCAGCTGTTCTCAAGTTATAGACCTATTACAGACTTTGACCTTTGACCTCTTGACTCCGAATTCTAATCAGTTAACCTTTACATCATTATACATACCTGTACCAAGTTTGAATTAGATCACTTCAGCTGTTCTCAAGTTATATACCTATTAGGACTTTGACCTTTGCCCCCAAAATCAAATCAGTTAGCTTTACATCATTATACATACCTGTACCAAGTTTGAATTAGATCACTTCAGCCATTCTCCAGTTAGAGACATATTACAGACTTTGACCTTTGACCTCTTGACCCCAAAATTTAATCAGTTCATCTTTACATAATTATACATAAGTATACCAAATTTGGGCAGAATCCCATCACTGGTTCACAAGTTATCGCGGTAACAGTATTTTTTACCTAACATGACCTCCCACATTTGGCCGTTGACCTCGTGACCCCAAAATCGAATTAGTTCATCTTTACCTTATTATACATACCTGAACCAAGTTTGACTGAGATCCCTTCAGCTCTTCTCAAGTTATCGCGGTAACGAAAACCTATCACGGACGGACGGACGGACGGACAACCTGAAAACATAATGCCTCCGGCGACTTCGTCAACGGAGGCATAAAAATGTACTTTCCTCAATTTTTTCCCTTGCACGCAATAATATTGTTAAAGCAGAACATTGTTCTTGATTGTTTCTTCTCGTACATACAGAAGATGTCCAAAACAGAATTTGGATAACTGAATAATATTTTTTGTCAAAAGACTTTGGAAGAGCTTGCTGTAGTTATCCTTATTTGTACAATGCCAATTCCATCGCAGATGAGATGTTCTAATGCTGAAAACATTTTCAAATTGCACACTTGACAGTGATAGCCATGCTCATTTAGGAGGGGGGTGGGAGTTTATTAGCAAATCCATGAATAACTGAATTTATTAGCAAATAATTCAGTAAAAGCACAAGAAACCAAAATGTCGAGAATTTCTAGCATTATAGGAAAAAAGTTTAAAATAAAGGCCGAATGAAATGCCTCTGCAATCAATGAACAACCCGAAAGATTATTCCCAAGCTCCACTTCTTCCATCTGGATTACTTGAAGGAGCAGGTGGGAAGTGGTGCTGAAATGGAAGAAGCTAAAGCAATGACATTTTTCCCAGCATGTGCCAACACAATAATCAAGGACCTGCAGGACAAGGACACCTCATGCTTGGCTGGGAGCCCGAAACTTCGCAAGGTTTTCGGATGCCATTTAACCCTAACTGAACTGGGTGATTTTGAGCTTTCCATGACTGATGGGCGATGGTCCGATTAACTTGAAAAATTGCACTCGCATAGATCATCAGGTAATGAAAGCGATGGTTAAAAAAATTTTTTTGATATATTAATTTGTCTAATTATATTGTTCATTGTTCAATATTGTTCATTGTTCAATTATATTGTTCATTGTTCAATATATATCATTGTTCAATTATATTGTTCATTGTTCAATTATATTGTTCATTGTTCAATTATATTGTTCATTGTTCAACATATATCATTGTTCAATTATATTGTTCATTGTTCAATTATATTGTTCATTGTTCAATTATATTGTTCATTGTTCAATATATATCATTGTTCAATTATATTTTTCATTGTTCAATTATATTGTTCATTGTTCAATATATATCATTGTTCAATTATATTGTTCATTGTTCAATTATATTGTTCATTGTTCAATATATATCATTGTTCAATTATATTGTTCATTGTTCAATTATGTTGTTCATTGTTCATTGTTCAATATATATCATTGTTCAATTATATTGTTCATTGTTCAATTATATTGTTCATTGTTCATTGTTCAATATATATCATTGTTCAATTATATTGTTCATTGTTCAATATATATCATTGTTCAATTATATTGTTTATTGTTCAATTATATTGTTCAATGTTCATTGTTCAATTATATCATTGTTCAATTATATTGTTCATTGTTCAATATATATATATATCATTGTTCAATTATATTGTTCATTGTTCAATATATATCATTGTTTAATTATATTGTTCATTGTTCAATATATATATATATCATTGTTCAATTATATTGTTTATTGTTCATGGTTCAATATATATCATTGTTCAATTATATTGCTCAATATTGATTATTAATAAATTCAGTATGTCTTAGACAACATGCTAAAACACTCAGAAGACATTACAAGCCAATTAATTTACACCATCAGTGTCCTAATGCATGTAACCCTCATTCACATGTGTTTGTTGTACATTAACATGTGAAAAAATTGCAGTTTTTTAGGACATAATTTTTAGGACTAATTGTCATGTGACACCTGAGCGGTAAGTCCGAATTGGACGTATGTGGTATCAAAATGTGCGCAAAAACCCGAGAGAAAAAATTTCTTCAGAGGCGAATTCGAATTCCATAGCGGTTGCGAAAAAAAATGCGAAAAATGTCGATTGCGGCCTCCCAGGCAGTCCCCCAGTGCAGTTACGGTTAAGATGAGTATTGCTCTTCCATCAGAGGATTCCTATTCATTGAAGCTTCATTACTTGGACAAGATGGATATAAAAAATTCATTAGTTAGACAACTGTTAGGGCTTAGAAAGGATATTGAAAAGTCAGGATGGTCAAATGCATTGTCAATCAGTTCTAGCAATATTATCACGTGGTCTCAACCTCAAACTTTACATTTGGAAAGGATAACATGGGATGTTTAACATTAATATTGCAGATGGAGCATGAATGATATAGACGCGGATGATGAGTCTTTAACGGTCACAATTATTCCCACCTCGTGGAGTTGGCCAGGGAAAGTTTTGGCCCAAGTCTTTCACAAACCTGCTGACCCTGCCTGATGTTCGACAAAGTAGGTTTGAGCAGGAACAACATGAGAAAGTATTTAATAATAAGGACACTACTCTTCACTAAGGAAACCATGTGATGTTTAACGTCCACCAACTAACGCTAGCAGACAGGGCACCCATATTAACGTCCATCCGAGGGATTGCACACATATTGATGTCTCACCTTACCCACGAAACACCAGGATGACAGTTTATAGCTGAGCCGAGATTCAATCCCAGACTAGAGAGCTCAAAGGCAGAAGATGGAAGATATGTTAGTTTAACCTCTTCTCCGTAACAAAAGTAGATAAAATAGAAATGCTTCTTGATGCGGTACCCTCTTCATTATTGCGCCAATACATCATTTTTAGACCGTCCCCTGCACAGAAAGAGACGGCGTTTTGTTACCTCCGCAACCAAAGGTGGATGGAGGTAATGTTTCACCGCTGTCTATTTGTCTGTCAGTTTGTTTGTTTGTTTGTGAACAAAATATCTCAAAACGTTATGGACGGATTCGGACCAAATTTGGCAGAGATGTAGCGTATGCCACAAGGACGAAATCATTAGATTTTGGTGAAGATCCGGATTCGGATCCGGCTAGTAGAATTTTAAAAGTGATTCTTCACCATTGGCAGATAGGGCCAAAAACGATACATAGCAGGATATCTCAAAAAGTTATGGATGGATTTGGACGAAACTTGGTGGAAGGGTTGTGTGTGGGACAAGGAAGAATCGATTCGATTTTGGTGAAGATCTGAATATGGATTCGGATATGAGAATTATTTAAATATTTTAATTGATTCTTCACCATTGAGAGATAGGGCCAAAAACGATACATTGTGGGATATCTCAAAAAGTTATGGATCGATTTGGACGAAACTTTGTGGACCGGTTGTGTGTGACAATGAAGAATCTATTCGATTTTGATGAAGATCTGAATATGGATTCGGATATGAGAATTATTTAATTTTTTTAGTGATTCTTCACCATTGAGTGATATGGCCAACCAGGCAGAGGTATGCTCTCTACTGAGTGCCGTTCTAGTTCTGTGTGTCTGTCTGCGTGTGTCTGAGTGTCTCTTTGTCTGTGTCTCTCTGTCTATGTGTCTTTGTGTGTGTGTGTGTGTGTGTGTGTGTGTGTGTGTGTGTATGCATGTGTGCGTGTGTGTGTGTGTGTGTCTGTCTGTCCGGGCCGTAACTTTTTACCATTTGAACTATAGTATTGTCATCTAATTTTAACCAAAACTTTATTATGATAATACGGAGAAGGCAAATGAATAATTTTGTCAAAAGGTCAACGGTCAGCGTCACATAAAATCATCAATTTTTATCCAATTGACCTAAAATGTACATTTACCATTTGAGTTTTGTCATCAAATTTTCAACAAAAAATTATTATGAGAATATGGAGGAGATAAATTAATAATTTGGTCAAAAGGTCCAAGGTCAGCACAACATAAAATCATCAATTTTCATCTGATTGAAGCGAAAATTTAAGAATTTACATATTGGGTCACTGAATTGGTTCACCAATCAAAAGTTAGAAGCTGATTGGGTTTTTTTAGAACAAAAGGTCAAAGATGTGTGAATTCGCTACTTTTCACCAGATTTACCTGAAATTTTAAGAATTTGCATGTTGGCTCACTGAATTGGTTCACCAATCAAAAGCTACAAGGCGATTTTTTTTAGATTAAAAAGTCAAAGGTCAAGGTTGCGTAAATCACCAATTTCACCCGATTTACATGAAATTTATAGAATTTGCATATTGCTTCACTGAATTGGTTCAATAATCAAAAGGTCGGAGTCCATTGTGTTTTTTTTTTTAGATCTAAGGGTCAAAGGTCAAGGTTGCATAAAATTGTCAATTTTCATGCATTTGCATATTGGGTCACATAAATGGTTCACCAATCAAAAGCTAGAAGCAGATTTTTTTTTTTTAGATCTAAAGCTCAAAGGTCAAGGTTCATCAAAGCTGCATAAAATCATCAATTTACTTCTTCTTTTTTTAAAAACTGTTTTCGTTATTTTGAGCATACAGAAGAAGAAAAATACATCTGAATACAAATGGATGCGGACGGGCTTTGCATTTTCAGATGCTTTCTAGTTATTATGCTGAACATCCAATCAAGAGTCAAACCGTTGTGAGGAAAGTTAAGCTCTCTTTCGATCCAGTCATTCAAATACATTTTCAGACAATATATTTCATCATTGAAATAGTGCTTGGAGTGAAGACTACTGATGTTAATTTTCTCAAAAGAATAAAGGGGCAGGTTGTGGCTTAATGGAATGTGGGATATTGTATTTCCAAAACAAAACATCAAAAGTGCACCAAACATCTTACCTGCATGACATTTTTACTCTTTTTTTTTTTATACAAACTAGTAAGTTATAAAGGGGGAATTTTATATTTATTAACTTAATTCACTCCACTGAGAGTTCTTGACCAATGTTACGACCAAATTTGGCAAGCATATTCAGGGGATGCCACGGAATGTCCTCAAATGGGTCTGCATCACAATCCCCATGGATTGTTCCTGCCAAAGGTTAAAACTCCCACTGAGAGTCACCAGTGTGTAATGTGCAGCTTTGGAAATTGTCTTTGTGTAGCAGGAAACGAAACAATAATGTCTAATGGATGAAAGATGTCAATGGAGTGATGAAAAAAGCGAGTTTTGTAATTCCAGCAAGGCACACAGCTGTAGAAAAGACAGGTTTTAAACCGATGAAATATTGGCCTTGGCACCCTCTTATCGAATTATCTTTCAGAACAGATACACCATGAATATGGTGGATGCACCTTTACCTTCTAATATATGTATTTCTCACACCTACCTCCAACCTGATCCCATCTCATGCTTGACATGCTGCAGATGCATTTGCTAGTAATAGTTAAAGCAACCTATAATAATCAAGTAACCATACCTTGACCTTGGGTCATAAGCTTGGTGTATTTGCTCCTTTTTGGTGAGCAGCTTTTATTGAAATCGTAACCTGAAACACCTATGAAGAAGAAAAAAAAGGAAAATTACAAGCTGCTTCACTTTCTTCTGCCCAATTATTTCCTGGAAATGGCTCACGAGAATGCATCAAACATGACAATTCTCATTCGGCATCACGCTTGCCTTTCGGCATTGATTTTTTTTTCCTTTTTTCGATTTAGCGAAAATGTTAGTGCTTCAGTGGGAAACTGCTCATGTCTTTACCTGCACGCATGTGCACAGGCCACGTTTAATGCACTGGCCAGCTTCCCACAGCCTTCATGAGCAATTGAGCAATCTTCTTAAACCTGGCACATTCACAACAGAAGATGACGAATAACACTCCAGTTGGTACAATTATATGGAGTTACAGATTTTGTAGTGAGTTTGTGCACTCCTGCCCAGTGGTGCTTGGTTTGACAGCCTTTGTCGAGAGGATAACGAGCACAGGCAAAGCTTGCAAATGGAATGTGTCCCTATTTGTTTATGTGGATGGATATGTTGCACTTTTACATGAAAGCTATTTCTACATTTCCAAATAGCTTGGATACGCATTATGATACTGGGATGAAAAAAACATCCGTACATTTGAATATCCTTCTATGCTAATTGACTCCTATTAAAATCACTGTTGACAGAAAAAAATAGGACCATGAGTCCTGTAGTTCATCTGGATCAGGAGCAATAGACAATGATGTCATAAAATATCGAAATTTTGTTCATGTGCAAATTTTGTTCAAATATTGTTCATCGAAATTTTGTTCTCTCAATTGTGATTACAGCGTTACATGTTTACAGGTCATGTTTTTACAGGTTATAGGTCATGTTTTTACAGGTTATAGGTCATGTTTTTACAGGTTATAGGTCATCTTTTTACAGGTTATAGGTCATCTTTTTACAGGTTATAGGTAATGTTTTTATGGGTTACAGGTCATGTTTTTACATGTTATAGTTCATGTTTTTACAGGTTATAATTAATGTTTTTACAGGTTATAGGTAATGTTTTTATGGGTTACATGTCATGTTTTTACAAGTTATAAGGTCATGTGTTTACAGGTTCCACGTAGGTTTTTTACAGGTTATAGTTCATGTTTATACAGATTATAGGTAATGTTTATCTAGGTTACAGGTCATTTTTTATAGGTTATAGGTCATGTTTTTATAGGTTCTAGGTCATGTTTTTACAGGTTATAGGTCATGTTTTTACAGGTTATAGGTCGTTTTTACAGGTTATAGGTCATGTTTTTACAGGTTATAGGTAATGTTTTATGGGTTATAGGTCATGTTTTTACAGGTTATAGGTCATGTTTTTACAGGTTATAGGTAGTTTTATGGGTTATAGGTCGTTTTTACAGGTTGTAGGTCATGTTTTTACAGGTTATAGGTCATGTTTTTACAAGTTACAGGTCATGTTTTTACAGGTTATAGGTCATGTTTTATGGGTTATAGGTCATGTTTTTACAGGTTATACGTAATGTTTTATGGGTTATAGGTCATGTTTTTACAGGTTGTAGGTCATGTTTTTACAGGTTATAGGTCATGTTTTATGGGTTATAGGTCATGTTTTTACAGGTTGTAGGTCATGTTTTTACAGGTTGTAGGTCATGTTTTTACAGGTTATAGGTCATGTTTTTACAAGTTACAGGTCATGTTTTTACAGGTTATAGGTCATGTTTTTACAAGTTACAGGTCATGTTTTTACAGGTTATAGGTCATGTTTTTACAAGTTACAGGTCATGTTTTATGGGTTATAGGTCATGTTTTTAAAGGTTGTAGGTCATGTTTTTACAGGTTATAGGTCGTTTTTACAGGTTATAGGTCTGTTTTTACAAGTTACAGGTCATGTTTTTACAGGTTATAGGTCATGTTTTTACAGGTTGTAGATAATATTTTTTACAGGTTAGAGGTAATGGTTTTACAGGTTATAGGTCATGTTTTTACAGGTTGTAGGTAATATTTTTGACAGGTTAGAGGTAATGTTTTTATAGGCTACATGTCATGTTTTTGGCTTAGGGCGTGACTCTGCTGCTGATGCAACGCCCCCTGCAGGCTATGGCAGCAATTGTTTTTAGCGTTTAGGCCTGATTTCAACCCGTTAATGAGTGAAGATTTTCATGCGGTCAATACACCTTCGTTAGGCATGAGGTATGAAGCTAATGGCCAAGTTTCATCAAAATGGTGTGGTTGGTTCAAATGATAATGACTGAAGTGTTTTCGGACTCACTGACTGACACCTACGGACACTGCTCGATCGTATGAGTTCTCCAGACCAAAGTCCAGGTGAGGCAAAAATGATAACGGCCTGTTTACTTACAATATCTTGTTTTGTTGTAAATATAGTATGTACGATGGTCATAATTTGAGTAAACAGTGCATTAAATAGAATTTAAACATAGCGAAAGATCAACACTTTGTTGACCATCCAGCATGGCTGTGCATTCAGCATTGTCAATATTAAAAGCCTGTCCTCTTGTCAATACCCAAAGCATTAATGCAAGCAGCACATTGATTTTGGAGGCTTTTACCTGATTTGGTCTTATCTGCATTTATTGCGTTGCACAAAGTGTGCCCGAAAGCTTTGGCCAAGCCGAAGCTTTTGCTGCAAGCATGTGCAACTCAGAGAAACATAAAGATGGGTGGAGGGTGGAGGAGAAGCTCGATTATTGCAGCAACGCCAGATAAAACGCATTTACAGGCTGGTCACGCTGGACTGAAAACCTGCAGTGAGTGATGAGAGAAGCAACTCAAAATCCAAGTCTCGGATTGCTTTAACCACATTGAGCCTCACTATATCTTTACATTTTGGAAAACAAGAATCGAGACGTTTTATAATATGTATTGTTTATTATTAAATAATATTTTAATTGATGAAAATGATACTTTTTCACCTTTAAATACAAGTGGTTCAAATTTGACCTTGACTTTTGTTTTATTATTAGCTTGTAATGAATGAAAGACACAACACCATCAACATAAACTTTCACTTACGAACTGGTATGACCAAAATAAAGTACATATAATAATGGCAATAAAACTATAATATTAGTTATAAAATATAATATAATATTAGTACCGTATATTATAATAATATAATAAAGTTTCAGTGCGGACGATAAAAAACCAGGATCACAAAGATTTATTACAAACAGGCAGGTGAGATCTTCCACTCGGGTGATGTATTTACGGTGTTGATCGAGGGAGCTTTCATGTCCATCCTTAAATAATTTGTGCCAATTACAAATGGATGCCTTGACATGCAATACACTCTGCAGAGAATGTCGGAAAATTCAAGAGGCTCAACATTTTCATTCAGCAGCGATTTTATCAAGGCAGCAATCTATTTCTTACGTAAATATGGAGGGGGGACAATGTGGGTTTGAGACATTACAGACATGAAGCATACAGCTGGGATTGAGGGCAGTGTATGCTGGATTACATATGTATGACTCATAATCGTAAAGATGTATTTGAATTTTATTTGTGGATTTGTTTTTGAAATTTTCTTTCTGTGATTTTTAAGTGTTTTTTTTTGGCTATTACATCTTAATTCTGGTAATGAAGAAGATATGTTCATTTAAGATTCTACTCTCTGAGCTAAATCTATAAATTTACTTATTTTATGTGTACGCATCCCCTGAAACTTAAATCTTACAATGAACCGAATCTAACTTACCATTTAAATCAATTTTTACTAACTTACACATTTCACACATTAGGAATGGTCATGGCAATCAATTAATGATTGTTACCTCTGTGGGAGTTTCAGTGGTCAAGGTCTGCAGTGCCAAGGTATACACCTGCTTACATACACCGAGGTATACACCTGCATTTTTAGGTAGTAGGTTGTATACAGCAACAGCTCAGGGTCGTACTACCGTTCTGACTTAGGAGCGTTAAAGTGGTGCCCGGAACCATCTTACCCTCTCTGTGTCAGGATTGCTGGTCTTACTTACTCTCTCACTCAAACTATTGTTACCGGGCCTAGCTTCAACCTCTCTTTCTTGCAAACAAACATCATACACTTTTCTTACTCATTTTCACTCCTTACCTTTGCATCCTCTCTCTTTTATTTCTTCCCAAACTCTTAAACTATTCTCTCTTCGCTTTTCTATCAATGCAGCTCTTTTATTTTAGCCTGGTGTTGGCTTAGCGGTTAGGGTGCCGGCTTGGGATCCTAGGATCCTGGGTTCGCCATCCCTGTCGATCGCTGAATTAACACCAGTGGGGTTGTTGACTCAGCCTGTCATCCTTCCGAGGTCGGCAAATTGAGTACCAGTTCACTGGTAATTCCCTGTGTGTCGCAAGTTTGTAACTACTATTACTACTACCACTACTTTAGCAGCCACATTTAATCACACCTATTTGTGTGGCCAAACAAAATGGGAAGTTTTGGCCCAAGTCTTTCATGAACCAGCTCGTCAGGCCTCATGTTTGATTTGAGTTGATTTTCGCAATAATTTTGAACTTATTCAGGGTGTCTGGGATAACTCGCTAACTCTTCACTGAAAGACACTGTGGGATCTTTAACATTCACCAACCAATGTTTTGTGATGCGGCTGCACCCTGCATGCGAAGCATCAACTCGATAGTTTACAGTCAAGCTGAGAATTGAACCCAGATTAGAGAGCTCAAAGTTAAGTGTGCTTTCTGCACCATCCTATCGGATGTGTATAGATTATAGGTTCGAGAATTTGCTTCACGTAATTGGTGAACGAGATTGCAGTATCCTGCCATGAATCGACGGTCACACAGAATGCAAATTGCATTTGACCTCGGCTATCACGTCGGTCAAAATGACCTTTCTCACCAATTCATAACACAAGAACGAGTGTAGTGGTTTTAGGCCTCATGATAGGCTGACCAATATTTTGGCTATGCAATGGCCTCTCTGTTTTACATCACCACTCCCTTCTCTCTTACTGCCCACATCCACTCTTTTGCTCATCTTCTCTCCAATTTGTGGAATCAACTCCCTGAGGCTGTTCAATCACACTCATACATTGAGAACTGTAAGTAGGCCGTGCACCACCATCTCATGTCATCCACCATCACTAGTATCACTACCAAAGATAATAATTCCTTGTAGAAACATAGTGAAGGACCTTGGTCTTGGTGGGTATGATAAAGAACATGCCCTATCATTCCTGCGACTGTTTGGGGGCACACATCCCCCCTTATGAAGTGAACTTAGTGCTACACAGCCTTACCCCATTCCCCTACCCGCTCCTTCCCAACTGCGCCGGGGTCACCGATGCAGAAATTCAATATGTGACATGTGTCCTTGTCTATGGTTGAATTAATGCAGCAGATCTAAGCTACATGATTGTGAACTCCAGCCATGCTGGGTGAAAGTGGGTTCTTGTCCAGCTCCCGGCTTCCTGTACCTGACTCCTAAGACTGGCACAAAGGGGACACTCTCACGGCAACATCTCACCAAGACCGCCATTAACCCCATTTTATGATCAGAGAAAGACAGAGACACAAGGGGAGAGAGTGCCATAGACATAGACACAGACAGAGACAGAGAGAGAGACAGACAAGATATCATTTGAATAATTACTACACCAATTACTGACTACCTCATTCAATGGCCCTCCAAATCTTCATCTGGGAAACGTCAATCATGGAGGTATTGACCCTTCATTCTCATAAACCTCTCTGAAAAGGATTTTAACAACTGTAGTTGTGTCCAACAGTCAGTCATCCAATCTGGCAGAGACATGGAGTGAGAGACGGAGAGAAACCAAAACCACCTCCTTGTAAATTTCCAGTTTTTCCTTCCTGTGAGTTTCCTTCTCTATCCATCTTGTCGACCTCATGCATCTGCCCCTAACCCTCATTCCTCCCCACACCCATTATTTGTCCAAGCCTCCCTCTCTTTTGTATTTCAACTCTGCTGTTGGTGTTTCCCCCCTCTCTCTACTCATCCCTTTGTTCTGTTGTGTCCTGATCCGTTCAGTTCAGTGTTCTACCACAAGCACATTTCTTCCGCATCACCAAGGAAATTTCACCGAGTTGCTTGCAATGACCAAGTCCTCTGTTTTTTTTGTTTTTTTTAGACTGTGTTTGGATTTTGTCTCACGCTTTAGTAAAAGGCCAAACAGCTTTGGCCAATGACAATGTGAACCTCTCACCGTCCATTGTCATATCTTGCCCACATACCATCAATAACAATTTAATATTTTATCAACAGAATACACTTCCACATTGCCTGAGTTATGATGGAATTCTTGATGAATAATAACATTGAAATATTGCCATGTCCTTTCATGAGATTCTGTAGAGTAATAATAAGATAGTCTCCTCTGAGTCTGAGAGGTTAGTGGTTCGAACCTTGGCCAAGTCATACCAAGGACTTCTAAAATGGACACTCAGCATTAAAAAAAAGGAGAGAACATGGACAAACAATCATAGGTTTGCAATCATAACACTTGTTTTACCTATTTGTTTTACCTTGTTGAAGTCTCTTGTGGGGGAACTCATATTATTATTACTAGCAACGGTACCCGCCCTAAGGGTGGGGCTTCAATTGGGAGGCCCAAATGAAAAGGCAAAATTTCAGAAATTGAAGGCTTTTTTATTTTAATTGATTTATATAAACATCCGTTAAATCATATCACACGCAAATCACACGTCTTTCTCAGTCGCACGTTTGTTTGTGAAGAGTGCGCGCCGAATCTGTAACACGGAAGCGGCCGCTACACCTGTTTCTCAGTCGCTTTGCACACGCTGCCATGTTACTTCGGAGCTGCACATTTATATAGGAAGAGTTCATCAGGAGTCGATCTACCCTGCTGGTACGTAGAATTTCAACAAAAGCCACATCACTGTTCATATCGGTAAATATTATTCCATCGTGTTTGGAAAAACTGGAAAATTGGAAAACTTGGAAAAATTGGAAAAACAATATAACCTATTTTACTCCAGGGGATCCTAGGATTACCCACCCAAAATATCGTTGCGATGGGTTCAGCCGTTTTTGCGGTACCTTCGAATGGACAGACAGACAGACAGACAGACAGACATTTGGTGAATTATAGTAAGATTATTACTAGCGTGACTCGGCACGTTCTGCGTGCCTCACCACAAGCCGTTTCAGAGGGATAGGCATCTTTGACCATTTCGGTGTCTTTTGGGTCTTTTGTGTCTTCATTGTGTTTTGGGTCTACAGGGCCATTTGGGTCTTCAGGGTCTATTGAATACTCTGGGCCTTTAAGGGTATTTTGGGTATTCGGGGCGTTTTGGGTCTTCGGGGTGTTTTGGGTGTTCGGGGTGTTTTGGGTCTTCAGGGTGTTTTGGGGGTCTTTGGGGTGTTTTGGGTCTTCAGGTGTTTTGGGTCTTTGGGGTGTTTTGGATCTTTGGTGTGTTTTGGGTCTTCGGGGTGTTTTGGGTCTTTGGTGTGTTTTGGGTCTTCGGGGTGTTTTGGGTCTTCGGGGTGTTTTGGATCTTTGGTGTGTTTTGGATCTTTGGTGTGTTTTGGGTCTTCGGGGTGTTTTGGGTCTTCGGGGTGTTTTGAGCCTTTTGGGTCTTTGAGGTCTTCGGTGCCATTTGGGTCTTCAGGGTCTTTTGGATCCTCTGGGCCTTCAAGGGTATTTTGGGTCTTCGGGGTGTTTGGGGTCATCGGGGCGTTTTGGATCTTCGGGGTGTTTTGGGTCTTTGGGGTGTTTTGGGTCTTTGGGGTGTTTTGGGTCTTTGGGGTGTTTTGGGTCTTTGGGGTGTTTTGGGTTTTCGGGGTGTTTTGGGTCTTCGGGGTGTTTTGGGTCTTTGGGGTGTTTTGGGTATTTGGGGTCTTTTGGGTCTTCGGGGTGTTTTGGGTCTTCAAGGTGTTTTGGGTCTTCTGGGTGTTTTGGGTGTTTTTGGTCTTCGGGGTGTTTTGGGTCTTCGGGGTGTTTTGGTTCTTCGGGGTGTTTTGGTTCTTCGGGGTGTTTTGGATCTTTGGTGTGTTTTGGGTCTTTGGTGTGTTTTGGGTCTTTGGTGTGTTTTGGGTCTTTGGTGTGTTTTGGGTCTTTGGTGTGCTTTGGGTCTTCGGGGTGTTTTAGGTCTTCGGGGTGTTTTGGGTCTTTTGGGGTATTTTGGGTCTTCTAGGTCTTCGGTGCCATTTGGGTCTTCAGGGTCTTTTAGATCCTCTGGGCCTTTAAGGGTATTTTGGGTCTTCGGGGTGTTTTGGATCTTTGGTGTGTTTTGGGTCTTCGC
This sequence comes from Myxine glutinosa, assembly GCF_964187855.1. Lineage (NCBI taxonomy): Eukaryota > Metazoa > Chordata > Myxini > Myxiniformes > Myxinidae > Myxine > Myxine glutinosa. The sequence goes on from NC_136268.1 coordinate 57,717,204, forward strand.
GGTCTTTTTGAGCCTCGGGGTCTTGAAGGGTATTTTGGGTCTTTGGGGTGTTTTGGGTCTTCGGGGTCTTTGGGATCTTCAGGGTATTTTGGGTCTTCAGGGGTCTTGGTGGTCTGAAGGGTCTTGGGGAATTAAAGGGTCGTCAAAAGTCTGAGGGGTCTCAGCAGTCTTAACGTAATTAAGAGGGTTAATTAAGAGGGTGGTAATTTTATTTGAAAAGGAGGAAGACGTTTTCGTCACATATAAACATAACGACGTACATAACGACATAACTACATAACCATAAAAGTTCGCTCTATTTATAATAAGAAGATTAGCCTATCCCTCGCTCAGCAGGAGACAGGGTTTTGCAATCACGTGTGTGTGTGTGTGTGTGTGTGTGTGTGTGTGTGTGTGTGTGTGTCCATGCGTGTGTGTGTGTCCGTGTGTGTGTGTGTGTGTGTGTGTGTGTGTGTGTGTGTGTGTGTGTGTGTGTGTGTGTGTGTGTGTGTTGCTGTCTGGGCCGTAACTTTTTACCATTTCAGCTTTTGTCATGAAATCTTCAACATAGCTTTATTATGGGTTTACGTAGAAGACAAATTAATAATTTGGTCAAAAGGTCAAAGGTCAGTGCCACATAAAATTGTCAGTTTTCATCAAATTGACCTGAAATTATATATATTGTTACAGATCGCGGATTAAGATGTTAGTTACCGAGCGGTTTGGTATTGCCGCAACCGTTACAGGATCCCTGACTCACCCGATTCACCCAGAACCTTGGCCGTATCGCACCACAGCTGCTCGATGAGGGAAAAGACAAAAACGACGCAATGCAAGAGGAAAAAGGAATAAAACGAGAAGACGTACAGACGAGTAATGGGGTTTATTATTTACACACACAAGCAAAAAGGAGCAATCAAGTTTTATTTACAACACATAAGACGCAGGTGACACAGTGCAAATACTAGCTTATCTACAGACTTAACTTATTCCCAGGACAGAACAAACAGAACAAACTCACGTCCACAAGAAGGGTGGAAAAGCAGGAGGTGGATGGCTGGAGGGAGAGGGAGGTCCAAAGGGGGTCCCGCAGCACAACCGGCGCGTTTAGCAGCCGCCGTTCAGGCCAGGCCCCACGCTGCTGTTTTGGCTGCTGTGTACGTCGCGTGCTTTGCCAGGCCTTGTCCCACTCGTCTGGTCCAAACCCTCAACTCCTTCTTGGTTCACTCACTCCTCACCACCGACTCCTCACCGCAACCAACTGACCACCGACTCCTTACCACCGCAACCAACGCAACCACTGACCCTCCTCTGGCAACCGACTCAGACCAACTCCTTGCGACCAACTCACTACTCACTTCCGTATTTTGCCTTTTATAGCGCCTCCAGCGATTACGCCGCCGGCGTTTTGGACACGCCCATCGGGGTGCTCACCTCGGCCCTGGTTGGTCGCGCCCCCTCGGGCTCCGCCCTGGATGACGACGGGCGGGCACGCCCCTCCTCCCCTCTGACGAGGTGGAGACACGCCTTTCTTCTCCGACTCAAAGCACATGGTCAATGGCGTGTTTATTGGAGAGGGGAGGTGATGGGAATCGAGGGCTCAGCACTGACGAGAGGGGATGTAATATGGAAATGGAGGTTTTGGGGATGGGAAGGAAAGGGAGATTTTGGGGATGGGAAGGAAAGGGGATCTATTCTCTTTCACTGGTGCAATGGAGTATTTCAATTAATGGAAGACACAGCCTTACACTAATACACATAATAAGGATATAACTGTCAAAAAGATATATCGTGTCCTGCATGTATGTTTTATGGACTAACTACGGGAACGCCCTTTGACCTTTATACAACCACAAACGGAGGGAGGAGGGGTGATATTTTACAACAACCTTTTACAACAACATTTTACCACAACAATAAAATAAAAAACATTCTCATATCCACAACACTATATATATATATATATATATATATATATATATATATATATATATATATATATATATATATATATATATATATATATATTTACATATATATATATATATATATATATACATATATATATATAATTATAAAATTGAAATCTTGCGTGTTTGTGTGTAACATTTCGATCGGTCCGGGGGCGTGGCTTACCCCTTTGAGAGAGTAGTAATATGCACCATTTTATTAACTCGCATAGCTTTGAGGCCTGTTTTGTAGGCCCGTGGTGTCTTGCTCTCTCTCTCAGTTTTATTTCAAATCAAATTCGATATATCATTTCATTTTTCACAGTCGCTAACATAGTTTTAGACTCGGTTGAAAAAAAAACGGGAAGAAAATCCGATGAAAGTTTCCGTTTATAGAACGAAATGAATTCTGAAAGGCTTGTATCTTCAAGGCCATTGAGTCTGTCTCACGCCTTTATCTTCAATCTAACTCGCCATCTGATTTCATTTTTATCGATGGTTTTAGACTCGGTAAAAGAAATAATTGAGAACATTCACGCACACACGGGAAATTGCAGAGATATATTAAAAAAATCGCGCCACATTGATATACGAAAATACACCGCCTAAAAGAACAGGCATACAGTATATATCTTCGTTATTTCATTCAACATTATTACCCGGAAGTAAAATATGTTTCAGGAAATTACCGAGAGATATTTCTTCGATTTTTAAAATTATTTATATGCGCATACACTTTAAATAGGTTTATTTGAAATCTTTAATTTTCACAATGTCATTTATTTGTCATTTGATGATCGGCAAAACGATAGCACAAAGACAATACTATTTGCAGGAAGAATGTCGTATCAACCCTCCGACGGCGCTACGGACGCGGACAACGAATCACACCTCACGTCTATGGACGCGAATGGCAACATCCGCACGAATCAGTCATCAATGATTTTCATTGACGCGCCTGGAGGCACAGGGAAGACGTTTCTTATTAACCTGATTCTCTCTAAAGTGAGAGCGAGTGGAGAAGTTGCCCTTGCGGTGGCCTCATCTGGCATAGCTGCTACCCTCATGCCTGGTGGAAGAACAGCGCACTCAAGGTTCGAAATCCCTCTGACACCGAGGGAAGATGGCGTATGCAACATCGATAAAAATTCCACTATCGCAGACCTCTTTCGAAGTACAAAACTCATCGTGTGGGATGAGTGTCCTATGATCAGGCGAGAGAGTTTCGAGGCTGTGGATCGCACGTTGCGTGATGTATGTGACAAAGACGAGCCTTTTGGAGGGATCTTGACGATATGCTGTGGTGATTTCCGTCAACTTCTGCCCGTGGTGAAAAGAGGGTGTGATGCTGACGTTGAGAATGCGTGCATAAAGAAGTCCTACTTATGGCAGAGCTTTGGAATGTTTCACTTGAGAACTAATATGCGACTGACCGACGGAAGTGGGCAGTTTTCAAGATTTTTGCTCGACATCGGCGAGGATAGAATCGAGAAAAATGCGGATGATGAGATCGATTTGCCAGAGGATATACTGCTGACAGCGAGTGGGCTCGATGAGTGCATCGATACCATATATCCATCATTCGCCAATCCGATGGAGGTTTTTTCAGCAAGGTCTATATTAGTGCCCCTCAACGATATGATGCGAAACATCAATTCAAGATGCATCACAAGGTTCCCTGGTGCTAGCAAGGAGTATGCTGCGTTCAACAGTGTGACTGAGGGTACTGATGCGACGCACTTCCCAACGGAATTCCTAGATTCCGTTGAAGTCTCGGGATTGCCACCGCACAACCTCGAGCTCAAAAAAGGATCCCCTATCATTTTGATGCGGAACTTGGACCCTCCGAAACTTTGCAACGGGACGCGCATGATTGTTGAGGACATGCTTCGAAATATTATAGTTGCGAGGATCATAAGTTCAATGTTTGAAGGCGAAACTGTAATGCTCCCTCGGATCCGACTAAATCTGTCGGAAGCTGAGGATATCCCTTTGCAGCGCTGCCAGTTCCCCCATACAATCCTGCTTCGCAATGACGATCCATAAGGCGCAAGGGCAAACTATGGAGAATGTGCTGGTCTACCTGGAGAAACCGGTCTTCCAGCATGGTCAGCTGTATGTGGCGCTCAGTCGAGGGAAGAGGAAAGAGAACGTGCAAGTTTATGTAAATGGAGGATCGTCGACAAAGAACATCGTCATCAGAAGTGTCCTCTGACAACAAAATCGTGGTAGTCCACGGGTCGCGTGTTTTTTCTAAAAAAAAAAAAAAAAAAAAAACCTGATCGGAGATAAGGGCCGAAATCACGTGTCACAGGTAAGTGATTTAGAACGCTGGAGAGGTGAGCCTTATGGCTTGCTGGCCCAAATAATCTCCCTGATGATGTCCAGCGTTCGCTTTAGTTCTATTCTCATATCTATTAAAACTGACATTGACCCAACGGGTCATGGGTCGTCTAGTGTATATATATATATATATATATATATATATACACATACATTGTTACGGACCGCGGATAAGATGTTAATTTGCCGAGCGGATGGCGCCGCGGCCCGAACTGTTTTTACAATGACTAGACCCGATCCCTTAAACGTGGGCCAAATCGTGCCACAGATATTCAATGGGGAAAAGACAAAGGCGACACGGATGTGAAGAAGAGGAAGACAGAAGTAGGGAATACGAATATAATTTATTTGCTATTTACAACCAAAAGTAACCAAGGAGAAGGAAGGATAATAAAATAATTTACAGAAGAAATCAAAGAGACACAGTGAAAATCGCTAGCTTATCTAAACAGGCTTAATTAATACCCTGGACAGAACAAACAAAGACGGACTCACACGGGGAATTTCAGAGTGGATTGGCTGGAAGGAGGTGGGTGGCTGGAGGGGGAGGAAGGCACGGAGCTGGCTGGAGCTTGATCCCGCACGGGACGTCGGGCTGGACCTCGACGGCCGCCGATGCCACCGATCCTGTCGTGTGCGCGGGGTAACGGGTCGGAGCTGCTTGGTGGAGCCAACGCTGCTGGTGGGGGGGTCTGGCGTGACGGGTTCTCTCTCCCTCTCTCACAAACTCCAGGACTCTCTTCAGGCTTGTCTGTGTTCTGATCTCCTCCCTCCTCGACTCTTGCTCTCTTTGCTTCGCTTCGCCCCTTCTCTCCTCTCTCTTTCTTAGTCCAACTACTTCAAGGCTTTCGCGCGCGCTCTTTATAGCGCCTCAGGCGATCAAGCCGCTGGTGTCCAGGACACGCCCATCGGTGAGCTCGCCTCGGCCCTGATTGGTCGGCACGGCCCTCTGGCTCCGCCCTTGATGACGATGGGCGGGCACGCCCAGGAGTCGGCAGCTCCTCCCCCTTCTTCTCCGAGCCGACCTCGTGGCGAATGGAGTCGCGGAGGGAACAGTTGGCAATTGTTGGAAGGGGAATGTGAAGGGAATCTACTCTTATTTCACTTGGTGCAATGGAGTATTTAATTAATGGAAGACAAATCCTTAGCCTAATACACAGAATAAGGATATAACTACTGAACAGGGAGATATGGTGTCCTGCGTGTACGTTTTATGGAATTAACTACGGGAACGCCCTTTGACCTTTATACAACAACAAATGCAGGAAGGAGGGTGACATTTTACAACAATTCACTACACAACAATAAAAAAAAAAAACATTCTCATATCCACAACAATATATATATATATATATATGTATATATATATATATATATATATATATATATATATATATATATATATATATATATATATATATATATATATATATATATATATATATACAGTGGAACCTTGACTTACGAGTTTAATTCGTTCTGTGACCGAGCTCGTAACTCAATTTGCTCGTTTCTCAAATTAAATTTCCCCATTAAAATGCATTGAAATGCTATTAATCCGTTCCAGCCCGCCAAAAACCACACCAATTTTTTTTTAAATATGCAGTATATATAAAAATATCTCGCGCTTTATATTTCACCTGTATGCAGCATACAAGTTGGCAGGATGGCCTGGACTGGAGGTACGCACACTTGACTCTAAACTGTCCAGCCTGGGTTTGAATCCCGACCCAGCTATAACCTGTCATGTCGGTGTTTCACAGGCAGGGTGATTCATCAATGTGTGTACCGCTAAACTGGGCGCCCCGTTTGCGTCCCATTAGTTGTTGGATGTTAAGGATCTCACCGTGTCTTCCACAAAGAGAAGGCGAGCTATCGCCGGCACTCTGAACAAGTTGTGGCCTGGCATGCTCTTCTCCTCTGCCGTTATATACGTCCTCCTCGGCATCTTTTTCCAGAAGAGCCCTGTCTCGTCACAGTTGAAGATTTGCTGGGGGATGTATCGTTCGGCTTCTATCAGTTCGGCAAAAGTTATAATAAAATCTTCAGCTGCCTTCACATCCGAGCTTGCTGCCTCACCAAGTCGACAACACGCACACCTCGCTCATGTTTTTCGACGATTGCGTGTTTTATATCCAAGCACATCATCCTCTTCTTCTTCTCAGTACTGCCCTTGACACTCAATTACTTAGGACCCATGGTTAAAACTAAGAAATTTTCCAAAATAACCAAAATGCGAAAACAAAACAGCAGCGATATACGGCAGATATGCTTCCACGGCAAGATAACCACGTGACCGGAACCCACCTAGTGGCGGGTGGCGTAAGCTCCAAAATAACCAACATGCGAAAACAAAACAGCAGCGATATACGGCAGATATGCTTGCACGGCAAGATAACCACGTGACCGGAACCCACCTGATGGCGGGTGGCGTAAGCTCCAAAATAACCAAAATGCAAAAACAAAACAGCAGCGATATACGGCAGATATGCTTGCATGGCAAGATAACCACGTGACCGGAACCCACCTGATGGCGGGTGGCGTAAGCTCCAAAATAACCAAAATGCGAAAACAAAACAGCAGCGATATACGGCAGATATGCTTGCACGGCAAGATAACCACGTGACCGGAACCCATCTGGTGGCGGGTGGCGTAAGCTCCAAAATAACCAACATGCGAAAACAAAACAGCAGCGATATACGGCAGATATGCTTGCACGGCAAGATAACCACGTGACCGGAACCCACCTGATGGCGGGTGGCGTAAGCTCCAAAATAACCAAAATGTGAAAACAAAACAGCAGCGATATACGGAAGATATGCTTGCACGGCAAGATAACCACGTGACCGGAACCCACCTGGTGGCGGGTGGCGTAAGCTCGTAACTCGGATCTCAGCTCGCATCTCAAAGCAATAAACCGCCCGAGCGACGGCTCGTATCTCAGAAAACTCGTAAGTTGGTGCACTCGTAAGTCAAGGTTCCACTGTATATATATATATATATATACTATATATATATATATATATATATATATATATATATATATATATATATATATATATACAGTGGAACCTTGACGTACGAGTTTAATTCGTTCTGTGACCGAGCTCGTAACTCAAATTGCTCGTATCTCAAATCAAATTTCCCCATTGAAATGCATTGAAATGCTATTAATCCGTTCCAGCCCGCCAAAAACCACACCAATTTTTTTTTAAATATACAGTATATATAAAAATATCTCGCGCTTTATATTTCACCTGTATGCAGCATACAAGTTGGCAGGATGGCCTGGACTGGAGGTACGCACACTTGACTCTAAAGTCTAAACTGTCCAGCCTGGGTTTGAATCCCGACCCAGCTATAACCTGTCATGGGTGAATCACAGGCAGGGTGATTCATCAATGTGTGTACCGCTAAACTGGGCGCCCCGTTTGCGTCCCATTAGTTGTTGGATGTTAAGGATCTCACCGTGTTTTCCACAAAGAGAAGGCGAGCTATCGCCGGCACTCTGAACAAGTTGACGGCAGAGATACTGTACTTGCACGGCAAGATAACCACGTGTCGCACGATCTCTTGTCATGGTCCACAAGATTATCACAGAGAGGTGCAGCTTCCAGCGTTTCGAGATCTGATCCAGGCCTATCCAACGAGACCGGTCCCAGCGTTCTAGGCCCGGTGGTTGTCTCAGACGGACCCGACAACGGCAGTGTTCGTTTTAACTCGATTCGATTCGAGCGCCGACGTGCCGGCGAACAAAACCGGTCATATCTTTTGAACGCGTGGCTCGATTTTTACAAAATAAACTTTTTCTTGAAGGTCTGAACCGTGCGCTCAAAACGATACCGAGTTTGACCCTGAGAGAGCCGTTTTGCACCGGCAAAGGCGCCTTGTGTGACGTGAGGACCATGTCGTGCTGCATAGATTATCATAAATTATCATATCATTATCGGCGGCGCGTTCCGTGACTATGCAGCGCTATACGATAGAGATACTGTACGTGCACGTCAAGATAACCACGTGACCGGAACCCACCTGGCGGCGTAAACTCAAAATAACCGAAATGCGAAAACTAAAATGCAGCGCTATACGTCAGAGATACTGTACGTGCACGGCAAGATAACCACGTGACCGGGTGGCGAAAGCTCGTAACTCGGATCTCGGCTCGCATCTCAAAGCAATAAACTGCCAGAGTGACGGCTCGTATCTCGAAAAACTCGTAAGTTGGGGCACTCGTAAGTCAAGGTTCCACTGTATATATATATATACACACACATAAAGAATACGCACAATGGATCTCTGCATTGGTTCACCAATCAAAAGCTAAAAGCTGACTTTTTTTGATCAAAAGGTCAAGGTTGCATAAAATCGTCAATTTTATCCAATGGACCTGAAATTTAAAGAATTTGCATATTGGGTCAGTGAATTAGTTCACCAATCAAAACCTAGGAACCCATTGTTTTTTTTTAGATCAAAAGGCCAAGGTTGCATAAAATCATCCATTTTCATCTGATCAAATTGAAAGTTGAGTTGAGTTTTCATATTGGGTCACTCAAGGCCTATTGTTTTTGAGGTAAAAAGGTCAAGTTCGCCTAAAATCGTCAAACTTTTCTATGCTGTTTTCATCATGTGTATCATATGGAAGAAGTCTGAATACAAAGCGGATGCGGACGGCCTTTGCTGGATGAAGGTTATGTTTAAACAAACCCCTCTCTATCTGTCTGTTTGTGAACAAGATATCTCAAATAGTTGTGAATGGATTCGGATGAAATTTGGTGGAGAGGTTGGGGGTGTGACAAGGACAAAATTATTAGATTTTAGTGAAGATCCAAATATGGATCCGGATACGAGAGTTTTTAAAATTTGAAAATGAATCTTCACCATAGAGAGATAGGGCCAAAAAAACTAAATATCGCATGATATTTCAGAGTTGTGGATGACTTATGACAAAAGTTGGTGATGAGTTGGTTAGGCGACAAGAACAAGCCGATTTGATGTTGGTTCAGATCCAGATACAGATCTGACCTATCAGTGGGATACAAAATGTAATCTGTTCAGTCTGGTGGAGGTACAGTCACGTGAAAAAGTAAGTACACCCCTACATTTATCACGACTTCAAATACCTAAAATTAGAATCAGATGCACCAGCTCAGGTGCAAAGGATTAGAACATCGTTAGAGAGGCTCTTGGAGGCACCTGTCTTATTTAAACCTCAGACATTTCGTTTGGTTTGCTCTTTATTGTTGAAGTGTGTGGCGTCACCATGCCTAGATCAAAATTGCTCTCTGAGGCCTTCAGAAAGAAGGTTATAGATGCCTACGAGTCTGGGAAGGGATTTAAAAAGATCTCCAAACAATTTGAAATCAATCATTCGACTGTCCGGAAGATCATCTACAAGTGGAGAAGATTCCAAACAACTGCCAACTTGTTCAGGCCAGGCCGCCCCAGCAGGTTCAGCCCGAGAGCAGACCACAAGATGCTGAAAGAAGTCTCTAAGAACCCCCGGAATGTCATGCTGGGACCTACAGGTAGCTCTTGCTACTGTTGATGTCAAAGTGCACGAGTCTACCATTAGAAAGAGGCTGCACAAATTTGATCCACATGGGAGGTGTGCCAGGAGGAAACCTTTTCTGTCCAGAAAGAACATCAGGGCAAGACTAAAGTTTGCCAATGAACACCAAGGCAAAGACCAGCACTTCTGGAACAATGTGCCCTGGACAGATGAGTCAAAGGTAGAGCTATTTGGCCACAGTACCAGAAGACATGTTTGGCGAAAACCAAAGACAGCATTTGACCACAAGAACCTGATACCAACTGTAAAGCATGGTGGTGGAAATATTATGGTTTGGGGCAGCTTTGCTGCATCAGGGCCTGGGCAGCTCACCATCCAAGAATCCACTATGAATTCTTCATTGTACCAGAGGGTGCTTGAGGATAATGTGAGGCCATCTGTCGGAAAGTTGAAGCTCAACCGAAGCTGGACCTTGCAACGTGACAATGACCCTAAACATACCAGTAACTCCACCAAGGAATGGCTGAAAAGAAAGAAATGGAGGGTTCTGGAATGGCCAAGTCAAAGCCCGGATCTAAATCCCATCGAAATGTTGTGGGGGGATTTGAAACGAGCTGTGCATGCAAGAAACCCCTCAAACATCGCACAGCTGAAAGAATTCTGCATGGAGGAGTGGGCAAAAATTTCTCCCAGTCGATGTCAGAGACTGGTAGACAGTTATAAGAAACGCCTACTTGAGGTTGTTTCTGCCAAAGGGGGCAATACCACCTATTAGAGCCAAGGGTGTACTTACTTTTTCCAAATGCGAAATTTGCATTTATGTTTATTTAAATTATACAATGGACGACAAAATGTAAATATTTCATGATATTTGTTATATTATATCACCTTTATCTGTCAATATTGTTGAAATGAAGATAAAATAGCTGTATGTTGAAATTTGTTGAAAAAGTCAAAACTTTACATGGGGTGTTCTTACTTTTTCACGTGACTGTATGTGCTCTACCGAGTGCCATTTCTCGTTATTATTATGTATTTTTTGCCATTTCTAGTCATTAATGAGATCTGACTATTTGGGGAAAAAAAATGAAAGCCTTCCTTTGTAGCACACTTGGAAATTATATTCCCAATGGCTTAAACATAAACCCAAAAATGACTTTTCCCCTTATTGCAAATCATTGTAAAACATGGTGGTGGCTGTATACATAGAACGACAGATATTATTTGGAAATGGGAACCTTTTTATTTATTTTTTACTACTTCAGGAGTTATTTATCAATGTCAAGCACTTTTTATATTCACCTTGTAAGAATACTTGAAATGAAATCAACGAAATTAACCCAATTAATCAAATACAGTACACCATTTCCATTAGATCGTTAGTGTGTGTGTGTGTGTGTGTGTGTGTCAATGTGTGTGTGTGTGTGTGTGTGTCAATGTGTGTGTGTGTGTGTGTGACGGAATCCACCCTGCGGAATCACCCTGTGTGCAGAACACGTCTCACCCGTTCGGGAGACCGAGTCTGTTGCACTATTAATTGTAACTATCTATAGGGTTATATTTATAAGTCATCTGATGTTTAATTGCAGTTGAATTTTATTTTGTATTCAACCTCACAATGTCCCACCCATGAATTGGCCCTTCTTGACAAAAACGTTCGGCACCCCTGTCTGAGAGTGTCACCCTTGGGTTTCTCAGGTTACCTTTCTCATATATCTCAGTAATGGCAAGCAGTTCTGCACTGATACTGCTACATGCATACCATGGTCTGGTGTAAACTTTCCCCAATCGCATGTTTCCTTCTTAATTACGTGGTTTCGTTGGTAAATTGAAAGGTCATGCTACACAAGTGGTGACCTTGTTGTCATTGTCTAGCCAGGGCCCTTGCTGATCCATCCCAACATCTACAGTGACAGATTGCTTGGATTGACTATAAAAGAGCATTCAATAGCATCCCACGCTTGTGGATCATACAATGCTTAGACCTATGCAAAATCGACCCCAACATAATTGGCTTAATGAAAGTCACAATAGAACGATGGGGTACAACCTTGATACTACATCACGCTGAAGGAACAATTGAATTCCCAGATTTTCAAATACAAGCGTGTCTTTAAAAGTTCCGCAGGTAATTCTGTTGCATATACTCAGCAGTTGCGATTTTCATTCTGATGATATTTTAAAATCACTTTTAATTGAGCTCGATTATTTTTCATTAATCTATATTTTTACTGCTTTAATTATATATATATATATATATATATATATATATATATATATATATATATATGTATATATATATATATATATATATATATATATATATATTCTTTATTTATTTTTACAGTGTAGCCCATCGGGCAGAGCCGTCTAGAACAGTGTTTGTCCGTCTGTATGTATGTATGTATGTCCCCTCAAACGTATACCAATCAGAGCTGAGAATCTGGTCACATGACAGGGTGATGTGATTACGTTTGATGTCATTACGGTGGTGCTGCGGCTGACTCTTCACGCACCGCCATTTATATTTATATTTCGTTCATGCCAAACATATCGTCGAACCTGTCATATATCACAATCTGCATGCTCTACCTTTTACGTTTTTTATTCAGTGTTAAACACAAATAAACCGATTGTTAAAATGACCATCAAATATCGAAAGCATCGGTGTTACGGCTCTTCCAACAAAACGGTACGGTAAGTGTAGGCCTTTCGGCGTTATGCTTCACCTTTGGACCGCTTCGGACAAATTAAGCCCAGGTTTCTTAATACAGTAGTGTATCGTTTCAGTCGTATTGTTTTTGTAGTAATAATAATATAGTAAATACAACCATAACATTTTCATCCCAATGTCGTGAATGCAAAGTTGATGGATTGAAGGTGTTATAGCGGAAGTAAGGTATTCACCTCGGTTTTTAAAAAATATCACAATTTTCGTAATAATAACAACGTTATTATTATAGTAAATCTAATCGTAACACTAATCCCTTTGTAGTGACTGCAACATTACTGGATGTTAAATATATATCTTATATATACATTAAAGTAGTGGCAGTTTTGTATCCGGTCGTCATGCCACGTCATTACGTATATGATTACGGCGTAAACACCCGCTCACTTCGAGAGCGGCAGGAAATGTCATTCCTCTTTGGGGTATATAGATTACAGTCTCTCTATGATTGGGTCTCAAGAACATTGGGTGTGTGTTCATTTACCAAGTTTCTTGGAGAGAGATCGCCAAGTGGTTGAAGCATTCGAGCAAGCACTCCATTCAAAACCGTTAAGGAATGGCTGGCTTGGCAAGTGCTAGCTAGCTGCTTGGTAAATGAGCACACCTCCAACCCTTGTGGGGTATATAGATTACAGTAGATCTTCGCTCCGTTCTGTAAGTAAAACTTACCTCATGGATGTCTGGATTCCTCTAAATTTCTTTGTTTAATGTTATAAGCAGCATTCGCGACTGTTTAAAAAGCTAAACATATGTGTTTGTGGTTTATAATATTTTACAAGCCCGGCTTCACCACTGTTAGACTTTTGGTCTTGTTTTTGTTATAATAAAAATCATCTTTATTGTCTCATATCCAGGGGAATTCTTCTTTGGTGATACCGTAAGTTTAATCATCATAAAAACATGAAACATTAAAGGGAATAAGAAAACGGTAAAAATATGGAAGATGGACTGAACAGCAAAATGGCTCGAGTTTGAATTTAGCACTTGAATTACAAATGGCACAAATGACTTTTTGAAAATGTTCTTCTTCATCTGCTGAACACGAAAGCATTTCTCTGATGGCAGTTTTTCCAAAATAAATAAATTAATCTATTTCATAATTTTTACATTTTAATTATTTGTTTTTACTACATTTTTTTGCATTTTACAGCACTCAAGTAAAAGCCAGGCCAATCAAACCTTGTGCTGGCCAATTTTCTTTCATTCATATATTTAAGGCATATGCTTTGCATGCATTCGAAAGACAATGTCATATGGTTGGCATTAATTCACAAAATAGCATGTGGATGGCATGAATTCACAATATAATGACACATATTGACATATCTTTATCTTGATTATTTTGGTACTGAAACAACACAGGATCCATTGTTAAAATTTGATTCAATCTGCTTTTGAAAATAACTGCAAGATGCATTGAAGATGAAGGGGTAATTCTGATTTTCAAATTAAATAGGCACTGAAATTTGTTTAAAGGTTAAAAAGTTTGCCTGACAGTCTCGCTTAGGCATTGCCCTTACATTATGGCCTGCTTCCTACTACTAAGTCATTACTACATAGTAATTAACTGTCATTGATCAGGTCCAAAAACGCAGGATTTTAGTGAGGCCAAAGTCATCCCCTCCTCTCTCCGCTAGCTGTTGACCTTGATGCACATTCTGGTCGGACCCACTAAACCCCGGATAGGTTTGAAAGGGCAATGTGCTCCAGCCATTCACTACATGGACTGAATAATTCTGCTTGAAAGCAGCATGGAAGAAGTGATGGAGGAAAAGGTAAAGGTGAGAAGGATTAAAATCACTTTTTTAGTTATATGGTATTAGCGCTCTCTAATGCCTGTGTGCTTTCCAGTGCAATTAAATGAGATTGCATAATATGAGAATCAACACTTGAAAATTCCGGTTTTTTAAATAAATGTGATGTTGTGTTTACCAGGGATCAATAGAAAATGAATGTTGAAAAATAATTAAACCAAATATACAGGGTCTCCTCAAAGTCTTGTTCTGTTTTAAAATGTTATTGCAACCAAACCAAAAGAGATACAATGATGTGGTTTTCACATTGTTGCTTTAAAAAAAATTAAAAAAAAATAAAAAAAAATACCCATTTGAATATTTTTTATTTTTTTTTCAATAGCAGGCTTTTTTCTATTCACCAAAGGTGGATGGAGGTTATGTATTCACCCGTGTCTGTTTGTTTGTTAATTGCAAAAATCGAAGATTTTAAAAGTATATTAGTTGGTCTTGTGCTTTTGCGTTATTACTTGCTGGAGAAATTCCGGCAAGTATGTTGGTTGGTTTGTCTGTCTGTTTGTGCGAAGTACTACATCTACATCGTTGCACATAGCATCGCCATACTACACACACATATTTGCCTTGCCCTGGAATAGACTGTGCCCAATTTTTAACTCTCTAGGCCCAAGGTCAAGCTCAAGGTCATCCAAAACGTGAAAATCGTGGATACTGTCATTGGTTACTAGGCAACGGATGCTCACGTGGTTACAAATTGCAGTTACACATCGCCGTCACTGCGATGCGAAGCGAAAGACGCCTCAGAGCTGTCACATTCACAATCGCTATGTCGTATGTACTCCCAATACGTGTTTCCTTCATTGTAAAAACTACCAAGTCAACAGTTAAAAGGATTTTGAGCTGATAGGTGTTACGGCCTTGGCAAGATCGATGGAGACAGCGATCTGTTCGCTTATACACCGCCCAAATAGCTATGTGGAATTCTCTCATGTCGAGCTTAAACCCACGTCGTTTGAACTTTGGCAGAGGTCACTATTTACTTTTATTGATGTTTAAATACGAATCAAAAAGAAGATAATTGGTTTTGGGTCGTCCTTTCCGCATATCTCGTGGGATTGTGAGTTGGAGAGACAACCGTGATGGCGGGGAGTGGGCTTGCATTCTCTCAAGCAGGGATTCAACCCATGTCCTTATGTATTATTATTTTGATCCAAAATGGCCGATAAAAAAGTACATTCCGGCAAGTCCTCGGTCTCTGACCGATTTTTCATTCTGTCTGTCTGTCTGTGTGTATATCAATCACCTACAGGTCACAATTTTGAACCGATCTTTACGAAACTTCACCAAATTGTACACCAAATTGAACTACACCTTCACCAAATATTAAACCGAAAAATTGCAATTGTACCTTCACCAAAGGTGGAAGAAGCCTATTGATTTTGAGGTGAAAAGGTCAACAGGTTAACATGGGCCAGAGCCAAAGGCCAACAACTTTGTTAAATTTCTAAAATCCTCAATTTTCATCTGATTGGCTTGAAAGTTGAAGAGCATTTCCATATCAGCCCACTGAATTCAACCACCAACTATTTTTGAGGTCTAAACATGAAAAGGTCAACATAGGCCAAATTTCTAAAATCATCAATTCTCATCTGATTGACTTGAAATTTGAAGAGGATTTGCATACTTCATCATTGAATTCAACCACCAATAATTTTTAGGTCAACATATTCCAAAAGGTCAACATTGGCCGAAGGTCAACAACTTATTTTAGAGAATTCACAAATATTGTGCCATGCACAGCATATTTCTTGTTTGTTTGTCTGTCTATGAACAGGATATCTCAAAAAGTTGTTAACGGATTTTGAATTAGGTGGAAAGTTTGGGTATTTGAAATGGTTCGATTTTGGTGAAGATCCGAATACGGATCCAGATACGAGAATTATTTAATTGATTCTTCACCATTGAGGCATAGGCCTAAAACCGATATATAGCGCAATATTTCAAAAGTTATGGACGGATTCGGACGAAACTTGGTGGACAGGTTGGGTGTGTGACAAGGACAAATCGATTAGATTTTGGTGAAGATCTGAATGAGGATCTGGATTTTTTTTTTTCTAAGAATTTTTTTTCTTTCTAATTTTGCATGTGTGCATGCAGCAACAGTGTGCATGCAGCAAAAACCTGCAACTTTTCCCTCGGAATAATCGGCAGATAAGCTGATGTTAGGTGACATGCACACCACCATGACCAAGAGTCTTTGATACAAAACATGTGATTGGCCTAGAGTTACTTCACATAAATTTTAGTGCATGAGAGACGTGCCATGATTGGACAAAGGGTGAACACGAAATTCCCTTTTTTTTTTGGTAATTCTTTTTCATGTTTTGGATTAATGTGCAATTTTTGTGATTGACAAGTTATCATTTTGATGTTAAAATATATTTTTAAACAATATCCAGCACATATTAAGTAGTTTCTTGAGATGGTCCACAAAAGTAACGAATTTCACCGGTCACCCCAGCGTGTAATATTTCTCATTTGTCCCAAAATTCATATAGGCTATGAGCCAGACCCCCCAAATTGACCGGTCGGTACCATACAGATGGAGTAAGGCTCATTGTGATTTTTAGCAAGATATATGTCCCTAGATATGAAAAAAAAGTGACAGCAGTGTATAACTCTCGGCCATCTCTGTGTTATCACCCGAAATATTATTATACGCCCGCTTCGCTTCGCCAAAAAATGTGATATTTGCTAAAATTGGAATAAATATGTTTTTAAGGACCACAGAGTGCCGAGATCGAGATCGAGATCGTATTTGTTCGAGAGATCATGATATACCTAGAGTGTGGAGCAAGTTTGCATGCATTGTGAAATATAATGTAGCTGATGTTACAAACCTACTTTAGGATACTAGCTAATACCAAAAATTACACTGAGATACCAAAAGTAGTAGTCGAATAAACCTAAAATGTTCAAAAGCTATGTTTCGTTCCAAAATATCAAAATTAGGGGGTATGGTTGAACATATTTTGAACTTTGC
This sequence comes from Myxine glutinosa, assembly GCF_964187855.1. Lineage (NCBI taxonomy): Eukaryota > Metazoa > Chordata > Myxini > Myxiniformes > Myxinidae > Myxine > Myxine glutinosa. Next base: position 57,734,509 of record NC_136268.1, read on the forward strand.
CAAAATATGTGCCCCAAACAACCACCATATTACAAAGTAATGATATATTCCAATGCAGTGGTTCCTTGCGAAGATTTTGAGGGGTCAAATGTTACTCTGGGAGTTTTCATTTTTGAAATATTGACAAAAATGTACAATGTGAATTCTGAACCCCGAAGCGATTTCGACCACTTTTTCACTAAATTTAACATATTTTTTGTCATTATATCAATATTTTGATAAATAACCCCCACAAATGTTCTATATTTCTATTACTATATTAGTTGGCATCCAGTATGCAAATTATTGGCACTCTGTGGTCCTTAAAAACACATTTATTCCAATTTTAGCAAATATCACATTTTTTGGCGAAGCGAAGCGGGCGTATAATAATATTTCGGGTGATAACACAGAGATGGCCGAGAGTTATACACTGCTATCACTTTTTTTTCATATCTAGGGACATATATCTTGCTAAACATCACAATGAGCCTTACTCCATCTGTATGGTACCGACCAACCCCCTTGGCTCATAGCCTGGTTTCAAGATTTTATTGATTTTAACTAAATGCAAAGGTCCTCTGTGTATCTTCTGTGTGTTAAGACACTCAGAGACCTGCAGAGCTACAGGCTCACTGGAGAGGGATGCTTTGCATTCGTCCGGCAGCGAATAAGTGGGCTACTACATCCAGGGCACCAATTGTCAAGCACTCTGTGGAATGGTGGTTCGCGCACAACTTTTTATCGCATCGTATATGTTCTGATAGTTAATTCAGAGACACGTCCCTGTGTTGCCCCTGATAGTTCTTCGTGCTTTAGTTGGGTGTCCGAGGTTAGCACAACTTTTTACAATTCTATGTATTTTTTTGATGTATCACATGTAATCCTGGGGCTGCATTTGGGTTTCACACTTCGTTTTTATATTTGGTTTTTGCATTTGTTATGAGTGTAAAGATTAATACCTTAAGCCAATTACTTGTTTTCCAAGGCAAAGCTTGCTGTGTATTTATTGAGGAAATATAAAATGGGAAACACTCACCTTTTAGTTGATGATGTCGTCATTTTAAAAGCTTTAGTTTCCTCTCGGTTGCGGATTTTAAACGTGTATCTCGTGATTGTGTGCTTTTTCACAATGCTGATGTTTGGAGGAGTCCCGATGCAGTCCAACTACGGCAGTTCTCACATTTTGTTTATGAATTTCATGAGTGGGTTCAATGAATTTTCTTTGGTTTCACTTTATGAGTTTAATGCCTTTGGCGTTATTGTTTGTAATCATAGAGAATTATTTGTAATAAAGAAGAACCAAATGTCAAATGTCTCTCTCTCTCTCTCGTGATCTCTCCTTCCCTCCACTTCCTCTTCCTTCCTCTCTCTCTCTCTTTCTTTTTCTATCTCTCTTTCCCCCTCCTCTTCCATGTTCTTTATCCTTCTCTTTCTCCTTTCTTCCTCATATTCCATCTTCTCTCTCCCTCTCTCTTTCTCTCTCATCTTCCTCTTCCATCTTCTCTCTCCCTCTCTTTCACCTCTCTCTCTCTCTTCCTCCTCTCTTCATCATCGTCCCTCTTCTCTTGCCCTTTCTCTTTGTTTCACTTTCTCTCTCTTCTCTCCCTCTTCCCTCCTCTTTCTCCCTCTCTCTTACTCTCCCTCTCTCTGACTCTATTCCTTCTCTCTCCCCCCCTCTCCCTCTCTCTTACTCTCCCTCTCTCTTACTCTATTCCTTCTCTCTCCCCCCCTCTCCCTCTCTCTTACTCTCCCTCTCTCTTACCCTCCGTTTCTCTCCCTCTCTCTTACTCTATTCGTTCTCTCCCCTCCCCCCTTCTCCCTCTATCTTACTCTTCCTCTCCCTTACTCTCCCTCTCTCTTACTCTCCCTCTCTCTTACTCTCCCTCTCTCTTACTCTCCCTCTCCCTTACTCTCCCTCTCTCTTACTCTCCCTCTCTCTTACTCTATTCCTTCTCTCTCCACCCCTCCCCCCCTCTCCCTTTCTCTTACTCTCCCTCTCTCTTACTCTCCCTCTCTCTTACTCTATTCCTTCTCTCTCCACCCCTCCCCCCCTCTCCCTTTCTCTTACTCTCCCTCTATCTTACTCTCCCTCTCCCTTACCCTCCCTCTCTCTTACCCTCCCTCTCCCTTACTCTCCCTCTCTCTTACTCTCCCCCTCTCTTACTCTATTCCTTCTCTCTCCACCCCTCCCCCCCTCTCCCTTTCTCTTACTCTCCCTCTCTCTTACCCTCCGTTTCTCTCCCTCTCTCTTACTCTATTCGTTCTCTCCCCTCCCCCCTACTCCCTCTATCTTACTCTTCCTCTCCCTTACTCTCCCTCTCTCTTACTCTCCCTCTCTCTTACTCTCCCTCTCTCTTACTCTCCCTCTCTCTTACTCTATTCGTTCTCTCCCCTCCCCCCCCTCTCTCTTACTCTTCCTCTCTCTTACTCTCCCTCTCTCTTACTCTCCCTCTCTCTTACTCTCCCTCTCTCTTACTCTCCCTCTCTCTTACTCTCCCTCTCTCTTACTCTCCTTCTCTCTTACTCTCCCTCTCTCTTACTCTCCCTCTCTCTTACTCTCCCTCTCTCTTACTCTCCCTCTCTCTTACTCTCCCTCTCTCTTACTCTATTCGTTCTCTCCCCTCCCCCCCCCCCTCTCTCTTACTCTTCGTCTCCCTCACTCTCCCTCTCTCTTACTCTCCCTCTCTGATTGGGAAACACTCCCTTTGCTGATGGAGCTCCCTCTCTGATCTCTTACTCTAACTGATTGGATTATGGCATCAATAGGTCAAAGGTCAGAGGTCATGTCAGGTAAAAATGTGATAACTTGTGAACAGCTGAAGGGATTTAAATTAAAACTTGGTACAGGTATGTATAATGATGTAAACATGAACTGATTAAATTTTGGGGTCAACAGGTCAGAGGTCATGTCAGATAAAAATTATGTTGTCTCGCCAACATGTGAACAAGACATGTGATTTTGAACAAACTTTGTATAAGTATGTATGATGCAAAGATTAACTGATTGGATTATGGCATCAAAAGATGAAAGGTCAGAGGTCATGTCAGGTAAAAATGGGATAACTTGAGAACAGCTGAATGGATTTAAATCAAACTTGGGACAAGTATTATAATGATGTAATAATGTGGGTGGAGGCATATCGGTCGACGTCGTGACGTCAAAGTGTGTTCTAATTACAAGATTAAATCTAGCAAACCAACCCAAGTATTTGCTACTACAGCATCGTTACCCAAAACATCCCAATATATTTCACGCCATCGTTAAACCCATGAGAGTGAAGCAGGAGGTCTTAGCGCTCGGTGGCATGAGGAAACAAACAAAAGAGCACTTATTTTGCCTCAATTTACATGAGCTAAAGGAGACTTTTCAAATAAGTATAAACAATGAACAATGTCGTTAATATAATTGGGGTCCTGCACAAACAAAGATATAATCGACATTTCTAACACCTTGTTCGTTCGAGATGAGAAAACCCAAACTCAGTTAAATCCTCGAGTGCAAGAAAACCAGCAGGGGTTCGATGGAGAGAGCACGGAGCAACCCTTAGAGAAGGCAACCTTGTCCAATTCCCCAGTTAACAGAAAACAGTGTGACAAGGTCCTTATTGATCTTAAGCACACTATAAATATTATTATAGAGCATTTTACTTTAAGAGTTAAGAGTTAATGGCCTCCTCCTCCCAAGCCCTCTCCCTCCCACGGATCTCCTGATGTCCCTGTTCTCTGCTGTTGTACTTGTGTGCTTCCCTCTCTCAACCCATCTTGTCTCCCACTCCCTTTATTGTATGTTTTGTGTCCGTTTTTTAAAAATGATTGATGTTAGCTCTTACATGAGCCTCGATCTTGCATCCCCAAAAAAAAATGGTAGCACCAAGTCTAAACCCCTCACGTAATTAAAAAAAGGAAACAATTTAGTTCATGAACATCAATGTTTTTGTATTCCTGGATGCTCTCTAGTTGATACTGGTAATAGGCATCAACATCCATCCTTGATCATACAGAAATACAACCAGAAATACAAGTTTATGTGGCAAGGGTGCCTGGAGGGCGTGAATGGTGTTGGTGTCCTGTTTTCTGAGGAGTTTGTAGACAGTGCGGTGAATGTGACTAGAGTGAGTGATAGGTTGATGATGGTGAAAATGATGATTGGAAAGCTCTTGGTGAACGTCATCTCGGGATATGCTCCGCAGGTTGGTCGGAGCGATGAAGAGAAGGACAAGTTCTGGTGTGCGATAGAGAAGCTGATGGAAAACGTGAAAGATGAGGAAGTTGTTGTGGTAGGCGGAGACCTAAATGGACATGTGGGAAGGAGTATGGACGGTTTTGAGGGAGTTCATGGGGGTTACGGATATGGTGTGAGAAATGGAGAAGGTGAAAGGATTTTGGAGTTTGCTGATGGAGCTGATTTGTTGATTTGTAATACTCAGTTCCAGAAAGGGGATAATAAGCTTGTTACATACACGTCAGGTGGGTCGACGACAATCGTTGACTACCTGATGGCGCGTAGGCGAGATAGGGGGCACCTCCGAGACACAAAGGTGATCCCGGGGGAGGAGACTGTTTCACAGCACCACTTGGTTGTCTGCGACATAAGGGTGAAAGGTGCGAGGAGAGCTCGGTGGGTGAAGTACCAACCGAGAATGAAGGTGTGGAGGTTGAAAGAGGTGACAGTAAGGGAGGCATCAAAAGAGAGGCCGAGTATGGTAGAGGATGATGTGGTTGAGCTTGAAAGTGGTTGGATGTCAATGAAAGCTAGTCTGTTGGGAGCCGTTGGTGAGGTATGTGGATGGACAAAAGGACCACCGAGGCACTCGGAAACATGGTGGTGGGATGATGAAGTTGGAAAGAGGATTGACGAGAAGAGGAAGTAGTTCAAGGAGTGGCAGAAGGCGAAGGGTATGGGAGCAGAAACAGCAGAGCCTGAAAGTTATAAGGCAGCCAAGAAGGCTGCAAAGAAAGAGGTAGCAAAGGCGCAGGAGGCATGTCGGAAAATGTTCTGAGAACGCTTGGCTTCGGAAGAGGGTCAGAAAGCAGTATTCAGGATTGCAAAGCAGATAGTGAAAGAAAGGTGTGATGTGTTGGGGGTGAGTTGCTTGAAGGATGAAGTGGGACAAATCGTTGTCGACCCAGATGGAATTAAAGGAAGATGGAAAAGATGTATGGAAATGCTGTTGAATACAGAGAATGAATGGGATGGCAACATAGAGAGTAACCCAGTTTTAGGACCGGCAGAGAAGATAACTGAGAAGGAAGTTGAGGAAGTGATAAAAGCAATGAAGAGTAGAAAAGCGGGAGGGCCGACGGGAGTTGTGGGAGATATGTTGAAGGCAGCAGGAAGTTGGGGTGTGAAGAGAATGACAGAGATCTGTAATCTGGTGGTGAAAGAAGGCCGCATTCCAGTGGATTAGGAACTGAGTACCCTCGTCCCTCTATACAAGGGGAAAGGTGACCCACTGGAGTGTGGCTCGTACTGAGCGATAAAGTTATTGGAGCATGGAATGAAGGTATTGGAAAGGGTGTTGGAGAGGAGGAGAAGGAAGAAAGTGAAGATCGACGAAATGCAGTTTGGATTTATGCCAGGAAGAGGAATGACAGACGCACTTTTCATTGTGAGGCAGTTGCAGGAGAAGTACATGGAGAAGAGGAAGAAGTGTTTTCTTGGGTTTGTTGATCTGGAGAAAGCATTCGATCGGGTTCCACGCAAAGTATTGACATGGGCATTGAGGAAGTTAGGAGTGGAGGAATGGTTGATCAGAGTAGTGATGGCAATGTACAAAAGAGCACGCACAGCTGTAAGGACGAAGGACGGGAACAGTGGTGAGTTTGAGGTGAAGGTGGGAGTGCATCAGGGATCGGTACTAAGTCCACTACTATTTGTAGCTGTGATGGAGGTGCTGGCTCAGAACGTAAAGGAGGGTTTACCGTGGGAGTTGTTGTATGCAGATGATCTGGTGTTGATTGCGGAAAGTATGGATGGACTGAAGGAAAAGATGAACAAGTGGAAGGAATGTATGGAGACAAAAGGTCTGAAGGTGAATATCGGAAAGACGAAGGTGATGGCAAGTGGTAAAGCATGTGGTGAGGTGGAAAGAACTGGGAAGTGGCCCTGTGGTGTGTGTAGGAAGGGTGTCCGAGTGAACTCCATTCAATGTACAATGTGCGCTGAGTGGGTTCATCAAAAATGTAGTGGTCTGAGAGTGTCATTAACCAGTGTGGCAGCTACATTCAAATGTAAGGTGTGCACAGAGGGAGCTGCAGATGGAGGAAATGTTGAGTTGGATCTTGGAAACGGCGTGAAGCTGGAAGGTGTGAAAACATTTTGCTACCTCGGAGACATGTTGAATGGAGAAGGTGGATCAGACTCGGCAACGGTTGCTAGAGTGAGATGTGCATGGAAGAAGTTTTGGGAACTGAGTGGCGTGCTGATGAGGAGGGGAGTGTCGTTGATGCTGAAGGGAAAGGTGTGTGCTGCATGTGTGAGAAGTGTTATGATTTATGGGAGCGAGACATGGGTAATGAACGTAGAACGTAGAAAGTTGGAAAGGGTGAAATGCGAATGGTTCAATGGATGTGAGGAGTATCGTTGAGAGAGAGGAAGACAAATGATGAATTGCGAAAGATGATGGGAATAGAGCCTGTGATTGATGCTGTGAAGAGGAACAGGTTAAGATGGTTTGGTCATGTGTTGAGGAAGGATGAAAGTGACTGCTTGAGAAGAGTGATGGAAATGAATGTAGAAGGAAGTAGAGGACGGGGAAGACCGAGAAAGACTTGGCTAAAGATGGTGGAAGAAGAAATGCGGGCAAGGGGGTTAACAAGGAGAGATGCAGAAAATAGGGCAAAATGGAGAAGATTGTCATGGGGATCGCAAGGCTAACCCCCGCTCTAGCAGGGAAAATGGCCTTTAAAATGCATGTTGTTGTTGTTGTATCCATCCTTGATCATGTTGTCGAATGTCGTCTGAGACTCTCTTTTTTCTTTCCTCCTCACTTTTTCCACCCTCCTCACTTTTCACCTTTATTCACTTTTAAATTAGTTTTCTCCGAAAATCCCTTGAGCAATTGACACTAAACTGTCAATATAAGAGTGCTACCCATGGAGACCAAACCCTACCCAAAAAGTCTGGTTTCTGTAGGCATTGGTTGTCGGGTGCTTCACATATCAGGAATAAACGGCCTTGATCTCGTTTTGGCCGGCCTCGGACAAATTAATCGGGTCCTGTTTTCACCTTTTACGGTACAATAAATAGTCCAACAAGATGGTCCATTGTCTGGCCTTTTGTGCTCTCTCAGTATCGAATCCTTCTGCTCTGTTGAAAAGTTGACGAAAAGTTTCTGCATATGTGGATGATTGTCCACTTTTGTCAATAATGTCATTTCGTTTCATCTTTCAATGAAACAGGTGTGGTCATAATTATCCAGAAGCTGGAAGAGTATTGTTGGGATTGTTCAGACTAAATATACTGGGTAAAAACTAAGGCCTTTTGGGTGCAACTTGGAGACTGTTCACAAGTTACCTTGCCGGGAAGAATGTCTTAGCAGCAGAATAGTGTTAAATATCTTGGGATTTTCTTTGGAGTCCATCCCTTGAAGCATTGAACTGGGTGGGATTGCAAGAAAAACTAACCCAAAAGTTGAGTCGCTGGAAGAGACTTGTTTTTCAGTTCTCCTACCATGGAAGAGCCTTGGAAATCAATAATTTCTTTGTTTTGAGGCTGTTTCATGAAACAATATCTATGCAACCTCCTTGGAATATTCTAACTACAATCCAGAAGAGTTTCATTGATTTATTCTGGAATGGGAAACATTGGCTATGAGCTGCTGTGATTTATCTGGCATTGGCTGAAGGCGATAATGGCCTTATCAACATCCATCGTCAGATAATGTTTCCGAGTCTACTTCGTCTCAGCAATTCCTTTGTGGAAGGGAAACCCTGTTATGGAAGCCACTGATTTACTGCCTGTTGCAATTTCCAGGCAAGCTTGTCTACTCCCCAGAACCTTTTTTGATAGACCTACAGAATGTTGACCTATCTATCCATTGCCTGCTTTCTACCAAAGTGTGATTAATGCTTGGCAGGCCCTTTCTTCTTCCCGTGAAATGGCAACATAAGGTGTGGAATATGTTTTCAATGAGCCATTATTTTATAATCCTTTCCTGAAAAACAGCATGATGGAAACAGGACTTGCTCAACATTTTATTGATGTTGGACTACTACGGATACAATACCTTAGGACAGAAACAGCAAATAAGTTGTTCAGTGCTGCTGCCCTGGCTGAAAAACCTGGGACAACATATTTTTGAATAATAATTTATTTTTTCTCTCCAGAAAAACCACTTCTTCAATGAGTGAAACTATAGACCTCCGAAGAGATTCCTTTTTTAAGCTCCACGTATATTCTTTGTCAAGAGATCCTTAACTTGGCCTGAACAATCTGGACAATAATCCATGTCCCTTAATTCCTTTAATAAAACCTAGTGTAATGCTTGTGTAAAAGTTTTATCTGCTGTAATACTTTGGAAGCATTTGAGGTAGCGATGGATGGAGTTTTTTGCCCCAAATCTCACCGATTCATCCTAATTGGTGAGGACTTTATTCCTTACCTGGCCCTAAATATGTCGAGGACATTCAATTGAAATTAGCGCAGTGGATTTTAGCTTGTAATGTTTTATTGAATCTATTTTCTGTTTCTAACTCCAGCCAATGTCCCTTTTGTGAATCATTTGAACCCTTATCCCATTCATAGAATTTGTAATTATTTACATCCTATTTTTGTCTTTTACAGGAAATATTTCAAAAGTGACAGTTTTCAACTATAATGTTTTTTTGTTTTTTTTATGTTTCCTGATGCTCGTCGTTAAATAAAAATTTTGTTGGGGGCTTGAGGATGCCATTTGTAAGATTATTGATGACTCTTTAATTGTATCATTTTAATTCACTGTCTCCAGCTATGATTTGTTGCTCAGATTATTTTTTATACATTTGTTATAAAATGACAAAAACAGTCAAGAGTCTCTCTCTTTCTCTTTCTCTCTTTTCTCTCTCTCCCTCCTCTGTTTTCTTTTTCTCTCTTTCTCAACAGAATTTAATTTTGTTTGCTTGTGATTTCAATTGGAACCACTCACTACTCGTGTGACTACATGCAGTGAATAGATGGTATGTATTAAAAGGGGAAGTAACGGGGATGGGGGAAGTCAGGTATAGTGTGAAACATGGTAAACAAGGAAATGAAGAAGGAACCATAACCTCAGTCAGTCAGAAATTCATAGTCAGTGATGAACATTGTGATTTTGTGTTGCACTAAAAACATGTGAATGCATGCATGCACACGTTCCTAGAGCATATAATGTTGTATTGATGCTTGACATTTCATTACTGCTGACACCACATAGTGCAAGGTGGAAAGGTTTACTAATGGCACAGAGCCAGCCTACGACATCTGCCTGAATTGGTTGCTGAGGAATTGAAATTGTCAGCTCCACAGGTCAGAGCCTCTGTGGTCCAATATGCCAACCACAAATCAGCATGTGGCAGAGGTGTCAATTAAAGACAACAAGGAGTCAAAGCGTGTTTAAATATAGCGTTGTCTGTTCTCAATTTGAGAAAGCAGCCTTTTGCGCAATATATCAGATATACCTATGGGGAAATTGGTTGAAACATCACAGAAATTAATCTTCAAAAGACAGGAATGGGATGATGAAATGGCGTCGAGTGATGTTTCAAATGATCATTGATAAATTAATTGTTTCTGAAACATTTAGGAGCTTATTTCATTGCCATTCTTATGAATGATGCAAAGATAACCATGGAGAGTGGCTCTTTGTGCCAGAATTGAATGTGATGTAGAAGCACATATGTATATATTGTGTAAAAGTTTTATCTGCTGTAATACTTTCGAAGTCATCTCCATTTCACACAAAAATCTTAACAACAAAATTACCTGAAACTAAAAAAAATCCTACAAGTATATAATAACAAAGGTGGAAATGACGGATTGTAACAACATATATATATATATATATATATATATATATATATATATATATATATATATATATTGTTACGGTTTTTAGAACCTTCACTGTGTAAATTTTAGTAAATGTTCCCTTATAAATGATCCCCTGTAAATATCCCCATTATTTGGCTTCATTAAAAATCGCACCCTAGTTAGACCATGTACAACACGGAGAGCACCATAGGACCTCTCTGTAGTTATTTCATTATTATGTGTTTCAGTTAAGGATCTGTTCCCAATAGTTGAATCTGCGTTGCATTAATCAAATAAGATAGGCCCCTTCAATTTCCCTGATCATCTCCCGCTCTTCAAAGTTCAGTAGCAGTAGGGCAGTGTTCGCTGCCCCTTGTCTTGGTTCGATTGATGGCCCCAAGCCGCCATTGAACATGCGGTCTCAGGCCGAGGAAAAAGGGGGCGGGACACAAGAACAAGGTGTGACACGTCAACTCACCATCAGAGGTGGAGCCAGCGAGCCCTTGCCAGACAACTAGGGCCGACCGGTAGGCGTGTCATAGGAGCCGGTGGCTTGATACAACAACGCACAATAAAAGCAGTTGTGAGGGACTGCTTCAAAAGAGAGAGAGAGGAGAGATGAGTGCGAAGGTCCGAGGTGCAAGAGGAGAACACGCTGAATCGTAAGGCAGGAGAGTGGGTCCGCTGACAACAACAATATCGCCATATATTCACATTGTCCGACCGCGTGAAACCATATGTGCAGCTGCCACCGGGTTTCGCCTGTGGACCGGAGCGGACCTCGACGCTGTGCATCTACCCGAACCTTCCTGCCCTGCCATCGGTTTGGACCTTCTCCTCCTTCCAGCCATTCCTTCCTGCCAGTCCCTATTCGTGTGAGTCTGTTTGTTGTGTTGGGGCGTATGATAATATAAGACTGTTTTAAGGCTGCCCTGTGTACCTCCTTCTTCCTCTCCTTGTAAATGCCCTTCTTTCATTTCCTCTTCGGGTTTCGTGTACATAATTAATAAATACCTGTGTTTTTCCTTTACCCTTCTTGTTCTTTGGCTTCCTCTCATCCGGTCGCTTTAGTCTTTTCCCCATTGAGTACCTGTGGCACGATTTGGCCAACTGCTTTAAATCGGGTTTAGTCCCTTTGTTAACAGCTCGAGCTGCGGATTGCTAAACCGCTCGGCAATCTTCCATCACATCCGCGGTTCGAGCAGAAGTATCGTCCTGCTTTGCGGAGAGGTTGGCGAAGGTATCTGGGACTCCATTGACCAGTCACCCTGGTCAACCTCAACCCCGCAAAGGAGCGCGATATCTTCTAGGACTCGGACGGCCAGCTTAAAAGACGAGGGGATTAAACCCCCCTCGGTAAGGGGAGTGCCGTAATCCGAGATCCGTAACAATTGGTGTCAGGAGTGTGGGATTGGACCCGAACCAAATTTTAACCTATCTTAAAAATTTGGTCAAAAATTTATGAGCGGCCGAAATTTTATCAAAACATCTAAATGTTAAAATCGTGCCATGGATGATCAAGGCGATCAGGTGCCGGTAGGGGAGATAGAGGAGGTAGAGGTAACCCAGGACCCCAGGGAACAATTGGGGGTAATGGAAGAGGGGGTTGAAGAAGGTGTAACAGTGGGGGTTGCAGGTGCACAAGATGGCAGCGCCTCGCACGTGGCCGCGGTAGCCGAGCCCGCTGTACCAGCGGGCTTCGACATGTAAGCCCTCATGGCGCAAATCATGAATGGATTGGAAAAGCTAAATGATAAGATAGATACTCGGGGGGAGCAATTGGGAAATCTAATTGAAGAGTGTGGAAACAAAATAGGTGGCCAGATAAAAGAATGTGGGGAGAGCATGGATCGCATGTTGAGTGGGAAAAGCACATGGGTACGCGATGAGGTAACGCGGCTTGAGGAGCACAAGAAAAGCGAGTTGGAGCAAAGCGCAGGTAACTGGACCGGGGTAGAGATCGCGACCCGGGGTATGGGGAAGACGGCGACCGCTGAGGTAGAAAGGAAAATTTTGTTAGTGCCAGCGGCTGTCGAGAGAAAGGAAAAAGAATTAATTCAAATGGGAAAAGGAATAGTCGGAATTGAAATTGAAAAGACGACAGAGGTAGCCCAGGAATTGGAGGGAGAAATGGAAGGCATGCAAAGTCTCAGCTCACACCTTGATGCTGTGCTTAACCCAAATGAAAGTTTGCAGGTGGTGTTGGAGCGAGGAGGAAGAAGCGCCCAGGTCAGTCGGCCTGTATATTGTGCGGGGAGATTTTGCAGGAGGATGTTTGGCGCAAAAAGAATTTTCGCGCGCTTGGGATCGAGATGGCACCCGGGCGCCCGTAAAAGGTCCGTGGTGCGCGTTATGAATGGCAATGGCGCGTGTATATGAATGGCGTCGGAGCGCGAGTGTGTTACCAAGAGCGAGGCAGAGTGCACGACAGAGTATGGAAGTGAAACCGAGTGCTAGCGAGAATGCACATCGGAGTGTATGTGTGATGAGAGTGATGCGGAGAGTTGTTAGCGTACATATCTGCTTCAAAATCGTACATATCGTAGAAGTACTACGATCGTACTGCCTCGCCAAGTCGACAACACACACACCTCGCTCATGTTTTTCGACGATTGCGTGTTTTATATCCAAGCACATCATCCTCTTCTTCTTCTCAGTACTGCCCTTGGCACTCAATTTCTTAGGACCCATGGTTAAAACTAAGAAATTTTCCAAAATAACCAACATGCGAAAACAAAGCAGCAGCGATATACGGCAGAGATGCTTGCACGGCAAGATAACCACGTGACCGGAACGCTCGTTGGGCCACCTAGTGGCGGGTGGCGTAAGCTCGTAACTCAGATCTCGGCTCGCATCTCAAAGCAAAAAACCGCCCGAGCGACGGCTCGTATCTCGGAAAACTCGTAAGTTGGTGCACTCGTAAGTCAAGGTTTCACTGTATATATATATATATATATATATATATATATATATATATATATATATATATATATATATATATATATATTATATATATATATATATATACATATATATATTTATAGATATATATATATATACATATATATATATATATAGATATATATATATATATATATATATAGATAGATATATATATATATATATATATATATATATATATATATATATATATATATATATATATATATATATATATATATGGAGTAGTGCAGTAGAGCAGCTGACAGAGCAGTAGATAGGAACAGTAGATATATGGAGTAGAGCAGTAGATAACTTGGAGTAGAGCAGCTGACAGTGGGACAAAAGGAGTTAGGGGAGCAGGTATAAAAGAACACGGCTGTAATAGGGGGGTTGAAAGCGACGCAGAAAGAGATAAAGAAGGAGTTAATAGCGACGAAGAAGGAATGTCAGACGGTACATGAGGGACTGACGAAGAGGTTAGAGGAGGTGGTAGAGGCAATGGAGACGAAAGAACGGGAAGTCAGGATGCACATAGAAAACGACCCATGGTGGGCCTTAGAGGAAGAAATCGAAGGGGCGCACCAGGAAATAAAGGAGGTGAAGCAGAAGCTAGAGGGAAGTGGAAGAGGGGTAAGTGAAATTAAAAAGAGACGGAGGGAGACCTAAGAAAGAGATAAAGGAGGAGGTGATGGAATTGGTGCAAGGTCTGTGCTCACAGCGTGATGATGTGCTTACTGACCAAATAAAGAGTTTGCAGGTGGTGGAGGAGGAGCGAACGAGAAGAGGCCGCCGAGGTGAGTGGTGATATGCTCAGAAATATATATGGTGTGAGGGGAGATTCAGTGAGCTTTGGTGTTGGTCTAGACCCGGGCGTGCGTGAGAGGCCGCTGGTGAGGTGTGCGGACTGGGGCAGAGTGCGTGGAAAGAGGAGGTGTGCGAGGAGGTCCGACTATGGGGAGTGCGAGAGGTATTGGTGAGCCCAGGGTGTGCGGTGGTGATTGGGTGTGTGCAAGAATGCACCCCCATGAATGGTACGGAGGATTGTACCGGAAGAGGGTGCGCAAGAAGGTGCGTGAGAAAGGTGTGTAACAGAGGAGTGCATGATAGCAGAGTGTGCTGTCGAGAGTGAGAATGAATGCACGACAGAGTGTGGTGGTGAGATTGACATGGAGTGCGAGTTGGTTGTGGCAAGTGAGAAAGAATGCACACCTGGAATGGTTGAGCGCGTGCGGGAATGCACACCTGAATTGGTGGTGAAGCGCGTGATTGGGGTGTGCAGAAGAGTGCACACCCATGGTTGTCACAGAGGATGTGGGACCGAGGAGTGGGCGCGAGGAGGTGTGTTGATGAAGTGTGCGAATGACGAGTGTGTGCCAAGGTGTGCGGTTGTCAGGTGTGTAACGAAGTCTGTGAGCGGAATGAGTGTACCTGGCCTGGGTGGTGTGTAAGAGAAATTGCAATAACAAAGTGTATGGAGACACCTGGATGTGTGAGTATGGGAAGAGTCGCGTGTGGGTGTGAGCATGTACAGGGAGCATCGACGTTGACCAGAGTAGTGTTCAGGATGACGGATAGTCGACGCGAGCCCTCGGTCCGTGCCGGGCTTTGGGTACTGCGGGAACCGGCGAGGGTCGTAATCACGGCGGTTTCAAAAGAACCGCCGTGCGCGATCCGTGCCGGGCCCCGCCCTGCACGGTTGCGCCCACGCTTTGCTAAGCAGAGCAGGCGGCCCGGTTCGAGGGAAGGTAGGAAGGTCGGGATGGCGCCCCCTTGTGGTTGCGGCGTTCCGGCCGGGCAAGATTGGGCCATCGGGCAGGAGACCGAAAGGCTCCGCGCCGAGGTGGACCTTGGAATCTCGGCCCGAGTAAACCTCCTCCCCTGCATCGAGTGCCGGACGGACCCAACCGCAGTAGACGAACCACCCGCATTCATTGCTCGGCTTTGCGAAGCCGAGCTTTGAAAATGTAACGACGCACCGAGGCTCAAGTTTAATGGATGATGCTAGGGATAGTGAATTTGATTGGCAAATTTGATGGGTAAAAATGATTGGCAGTATTGATTGGCAAATTTGATTGGCAAAGAAAAAAATAGGATGGGCAAAATTGATAGTGGGAGATGCCCGATGTAGACGGATGGTAAATCCACCATCCCTCACATCCCCAGGCACATGAGCTATAGTTTATGGGGTTTTGGCTGTGTAAGCTAGCCTGGGAGGGTTAGGATAAAATGATAGAATTTAGAAAGATGCCAGTAGGTAACTGTAGAGTTAAGTAGCGACATTGTACCTGTAGAGGGGACGTAGCAGATTAGTGGATGATAACGACGGGGGAGCGCATAGTATAAGGGAAGACGGGGGGCGCGAGTTTCAGAAGGGGGTAGTCAGCTTAGATGATGCAGTGTATGATTGAGTAATTGTGATTGTTTATTGCATTGCATGAATGAGCCTGGGAGGAAAGATGGGTGCAAGAGTCACCAGGTGTGTGTGAGCACCAGGTGAGTGAGCAAGTGCAGGTGAAGCACGGGCGAATGGAGCATGGAATGAAGGGAGCATGGAATATATGGAATGGAGTATGGAATGGATGGTGTGGAGTGAGTAGTGTGGAATATGTGGAGTGGAGTGGTTGGTGCGAAAGGAGTGGATGGGGAAGATGGATCCCTTTCACGAGTACCCGGGGAGGGTAGTTTAAGAGTAGGTAGAGGGTATAGGTAAATTGTGGTGGATATTGGCATCTGTGGTGCGTGTGGTAGAATGGTGTTTGAATGGGTGCATTAGTGAAGTGGAAATGGCTGGGCGTGTGGCCTGTTAGTGAGTGTAATTGAATGGGCACTCCGCCACTGCTAGGATGTCGGCCAGGTGAGGCCGCAGGTGGGCTCTGGGAGCCAGTAGAGCTGTCCAATGGGGCCCGAGGATCCGGAGGACGGACCCGGGTAGCCCGACGCCAAAGAGGGCGGTAGTGGGGTGAGAGCGCCAGAGGGCCTTCCCCAGGTAGATAGGTTAGGTTAAGGAGCAGGTAAGCTCGGAGGCAACTACAGTGGCGGAGGTGTGCAGGTGAGCGGACCTGCTGGGAGCGCCACACGACCCAGCCCAGAAATTGTGCGAAGGCACAGGGTGGAGAATCGGGGGAGTGAGACCCCAAATTGATGAGCACCACAGATGGTCAGTGGGAATTGGTTTTTAGAACCGCATAGAGTAAAGTGGCCAATGGTTTTGCAGGGAAAGACCCCGGGTAGAGTAAGAGTGTTAAAGTCATTTAGAGGATAGTTAGGATTGAATTCTCTTCGCACCATCGACATCCACTCACCAAGGTGACAGGACTCCACACCATGTTTTTTTGTGCAAATGTTTTGGAATGGTGTGACGCATCATGACGTGGGGGTGACATTGTGCTTGTTTGTTCCATCTTTTTTTTCTTTTTTCTTTGTATACTGAATCGAGGCTCGTGAAAGAGCTAACATTTACTGCACAAACAAATCAACCAGACAAACAAAATATATAAAAAGAGGGAGCGGAAGACAAGATGGGGAGAGAAGGGGAAGCACACAAACACAACATTTGAGAGCAGGGAGATGTGTGGAAGGTGGAGGGCTTGGGGGGAGAAGGCGTGGGAAGGGGGGGGGGGGGGGGGGAAGGAGAAGTATAAAACACAAGGACACCAAGGACTTCCAGGACAGAAGTTGGTATTTCAAAAAAGTGGAATTGGGGTGAAATTAGCGGGGGTAGAAAAGATCAAGGTTTTGGATGGGGGAAGATAAGAGAAAGTGGTGAACAGCTGTTTTAAAGACCTGGAGGGTGGAGTGGGATTGAAGAGAGTGAGGGAGTTTGTTCCAGAGGCAGGAGAAAAGAGGAATGAAGGAGTGAAGGTGAGCAGAGAGTCTTGATTTTGGCAGTTTAACCATAAGAGGGTTGCAGGCAGATCTTGTGCGACCTGTAGGAATATTTGCGGGACAGAGCCTAGAGAGAGCTGGGGGGGGCAAGGCCAGAGAGGAGTCGGTAGAAGACGGAAAGACCACCAACCAACCTGCCTGTGGTGAGTGAGTGAGAGGCCCTTGGAGTTAGCTTTATCGCGGGAGATTCCAATGATTCTGAACGCTTTGGTTTCAACAGCGTGAAGACGAGCTAGGTGTGAGGCAGGAGCACCAGCCCAGAGGGGAGAGCAGTATTCCATTGAGCTGCGGATGAAAGCCTTGTATGTGGTGAGGAGCTCAGGTGTGCCAAGGAAGGACTTCGCACGATGGAGGATGCCCAGTCGGCGACTGGCTTTGGAGGCCAGATTTGAAATGTGGTTTTCCCAGGAAAGATCATGGCAGATAGTGAGACCCAAAAGCTTGAGTGACAGAACTTCTTGGAGAGGATTATTCAGAAAGTGGATGGGAGGGTTGTCCAGTCGGTCTCTTCCTCCTTATGAGGAATTAATGAGAAATTGGGCTTGATGGCAAATTTGGTTAGAGGGATTGTTGATGAATTTGGATTAGGGGAGATATGGGGAAGACAAGACGATAGCGACGAATTTGTAAATGTGTAGAGTTTTGTAAATACGGGGTAAGGGCAAGGGTAGGGTCGGTGACAGGGGGGGTGACGTACGGTAGGGACGAGCTTTCTCCGCTCGCTACCATGCGCACCTCGCCTTGCATTACCTTGTTTTGATGTGTACCCTTGCGACCTTGCCCCGATGCTTGCTTTGTCCTTTCCTTCCCCACTCATGGCTTGTTATTTTGGGTCCGGGGGGGAGTGCGCAGTTAGCCGCACTTATGTGCCCGAGCCGCCGCTGCACAGCCTGCCTGGACCAGTACACCACCTTATGGACCGCATGACTTGCTGCCGAGCACCACTTTATGGACCACACGTTTTGTGGCCAAGCACCACTGATGGACCCCACGTGTTGGGGCCTGGCCCCTCTGCTGGGACTGGCCATGATGGCCAGAGAGAGTTCTTTGCTGGCGGACCACGGTGAGGTGGCGCCTTTTGCCATACAGGTGGACCACCCATAGTTGGCCCCTGTTGGCCCTAAATAAAAATGGACGCGTTGTGTGCCTTTTTATTATTTGCAAATAGGCAGCAAGCCACAAGAAAGAACAACAGGAAGAAACATCGGACCAGCAGAGCAGAGGAAGCAGGAGCTGGCAACAAGGTCAACAGTTTGTGTTTTTTTTATTGAAACGTGTGAAATGAGCACTGGATGGTGCATTTGTGCTTTGGTGCTTTGTAATGCTCTTGTGCTCGGGGGTGCACTGCAATATCAATTGTGCATCCCTGGGCATTTGAGTATGGTGTATCGGTGCAGTGCAGTGCATGCTCCTTCCTCTTTGCAAAACATCTTTCTTTTTGTCTTTAAAAATGACAGGTCCTGGGTTCACTTTGTAAATACAATTAGTGTCTTGTAAATAATGCTCCCCACCGGCTTGATGTATAGTTTGAGAACCATTCCGCAATTCGGTTATTCTGTGGGCGTGAGTCTGTTAGGTAGGATGCAACGTAGCAGGCGGGACATACGTAGTTGTTTTAAAACTGTGGCACTCAAGGGTAAGGTTAATAGTAGAGAGCTACTACACCTGAGTGTCACATTAAGTAAAGTTATTTCGGGCCGGGACGGCCCTAGAGGAAAAGACGGGTGCTGTGTTACGGTTTTTAGAACCTTCACTCGTAAATTTTAGTAAATGTTTCCCTTATAAATGTTCCCCTGTAAATATCCCCATCAATTGGCTTGTTAAATATCGCACCCTAGTTAGTCCATGTACAACACGTAGCGAACCATAGGACCTCTCCGTAGTTATTTCATTATGTGTTTCAGTTAAGGATCTGTTCCCAATAGTTGAATCTGCGTTGCATTAATCAAATAAGATAGGCCCCTTTCAATTTCCCCAATCGCCTCACCCGCGCTTAAAAGTAACAGTTGGGTGGCTTTCGCTGCTCCTTGCCTTGATTAGGTTGTTGGCCCCAAACCGCCATTGCGCACGTGGTCTCAAAGCCGAGGAAGAAGGGGGCGGGAACACAAGATCAAGGTGTGGCACGTCGACGCACCATCAGAGGTGGAGCCAGCGAGCCCTTACCAGCCAACCAGGGCTGACGAAATACCATCACGGGCGTGGCTCTATGAAGCGCGCATTGATCTGGAAGCGCGTAATATAAGCGCCAGCGCGAGCCTTTTGGAGAGAGTCGACTTGGGTTGGAGACGGCGCTTGGTGAGGTCCGGCTGAGAGAGACGAAGATGCGTGGAGCTCTTTGACAAGCTGCTTCGAAAAGCCCCTACCGCGTGAAACGAATACATGCGGCTGCCGCCAGGTTTTTGCCTCGAGCCCGGAGCGTGGACCTGGACCGGACCTCCATGCTGTGCCTCTGCCCGAACCTTCCAGCCCTGCTGTCCCACCTGGACCTTCTCCTTCTTCCAGACATTCCTGCCTGCCATTCCCTGTCGTGTGAGTCTGTTTGTTGTCCTGGGGAATAATATAAGACTGCTTAAGGCTGCCCTGTGTATTCTTCTTCTTCACTGTATATTACTTTCGTTTCCTCTTCTTCTTTGGTTTTGTACATAATTAATAAATGTCTGTTATTTCTTACCCCTTTTGGTTTCATTCTCCCCTGATCGCTTTAGTCCTTTCTTTCGATTGAGTACCTGTGGCACGATTTGGCCAACGCTCGGAATCGGGTTAGTCAATTGCTAACGGCTCGAATGGCGGATTGCTAAACCGCTCGGCAAATACCATCTTGTCCATGGTTCGAGCGGTACTTGTCTCCCTGCTTTGCGGAGGGATTGGTAAAGGTATTCGGGAGAACACCTTGACCAATAACCCTGACCAATTTCACCCCGCGGAGGAGCGTTACAAGTACCATGACTAGAGACGGCCAGCTTAACAGGCCAAGGGGATTAACCCCCCCCCCCCCCTTGCTAAGGGGAGTGCCGTCTCTGAGATCCGTAACAATATATACATCGTTTTCTTGCCCTATCTCTCAATTGTGAAGAATCACTTAAAAAATTCTGGGATCCGGATCTTCACTAAAATCGAATCAGTTCGTCCATGTCACACACCCCACCTGTCCAACAAATTTTATCCAAATCAGTCCATAACTTTTTGAGATATCCTCCTCACAGACAAACAGACAAACAGACAGGCAGACAAGGGAGAAAACATAACCTCTGCCCACCTTCAGTGGCAGAGGTAAAATGCAAAATTGAAGTTTCAACACTGAAATTATTCTCCATTAGTAACTAAATTATCATATAATCTGGAGTGAAGAATTCGTCTTGCTCATAAAGGCTGGTGTCGTTCTGCAATGATGGACAGGTATCATGGATGAAATGAACAAGACGTTGATATAGGTATGCTAACCGCCGCGGTAAGCTTGGGAAGCTGATGTTTCGGACGTTGACAAAGGGTTAATGCCCGAAATATCAGCTTCTCCTTCCTTCCCAGTGCGGTGTTTTTGCCTCCCTCAACCAACATCCTGTTTATTAGCTGGAGAAGTTTTTATCACGGTAAATAGTTCCACCTAGTGGCTCTGAAATGAATATGCACATGATGGTTCTGCCAATAGAGTATGAATGGCAAATGGTCATCCTCTTCAAATTCAAGTCATGGTCCTCATTAATTTTAATTGTCCACCGAATAATTAACCACAGTTCATGTGCCACTTATGGGAGTGAAAGACTAATGTTGCAGCCATGACTCCAATCCAAGCACATCACTCCTGGGGAAGGAGAGTGGCACTTTTGAATTGCTCTTTAATGGACAAAATATCCTGGAAGGCATAATGTAAGCTTTGTGTATTGGATCTTCCTTCATGTTGAAGGAAATAAGTTTTGCATAATTAAAAAATCAGATTGTTTAACTTATCCAAATAAGGCAATTCTTAAGTCTTAAAAATGCATAATGATGTCACTTGTGAATTGTTTTTGCCATAAAATTATTTGTTTATTTCATCATCTTTTTGTTTTGCTGCACATGTAACTTTGTAAAGTCTGCGTCTATTTGCCGGATTAATAAGAAACATCCTTTCTGATGCGCATTTCAAAAGTTCACTCTGATTGAAATGAAAATTGATTGGTCTGGTAATTATGATAATTAATAAAACATTACATCTTTTTCACATTGATCTAATGCTCATTTAAGAAGCTTGTACAGAATATAAATCACATGCACAACAAGGACATGAGGAAACATCAGTTTACTTTAATGTGAACAACAAAGACATTCCTGGACAATGCACAAATGCACATATGATACACAATATCAAGGCTCATGAAAGAAGTAAGTGACAGAAGGTAAAAAGGCAACCTACAGACAGTGGTAAAGTTGGGCTACAGTTGGACAACACGACCAAGGGAATGAAGGAACGGAAGAGGATAGAGATGGGGAGGAAACACTGTAACATGCAAGCAAGAGAGATGGGTTAGGTTAAGGCTAACGTGGGTAAGGAAGATCATGGGTAGAGCTAAGTAGTGACAAGAGATGGTATTACACAGCCTGACTGAAACCCTGGAAGGAAGAATGCAGTTGAGCTGCCTCTGAAAGACAGTTGCAAATACAGAAGAAAAGAGGACCAAAGAGGTGGGCAGTAAGGCTGGATTTGGGGAATTTACCAAAACAGTGTTAGAGGAAGCTTGTGCGCATTCTGTATGATCTGGGCATTGTGGGAGATCTGAGGCAGTAGACAGACCTAGACTGGCGAGCAAAGGCGGCAAAAAATAAATAAATCGATAAGCCATTGGCATGTCTGCAATGTGAGAGCGACAGGTCTTCTGCTTCCGACTTATCATGGAATGTGCCAATAATATCGATATCTTTGATTCCACGGAATACAGGAGAGACTTGCGACTGATTTCCGGGCACGAGCATGTATAGGGGAAAGCAGTACTCCATTGAGTTCTGGTTAAAGGCCTTGTATGCTGAGTCGTTCTTATTTAACAGGAATGACTCTGAGTGATGGAAATGCGCAGTCCGTGGCTAGCCTTGGAGGCCATTTTTTTGGTTAATCAATCATCCCAGCAGAGGTCATGGTTTATAATGAGGCTCAGAAGTTCAAGTGACTTGAACCTCTTCCAGTGGTTGGCCATGTAAATATATAGGTTGACACCTTCTGGAGTGACAGCTTGGGTGAGACTGAGGTTATCCAGGATTGAAAGATGTGTTCAATTTGGCAGACCACAATATAAATATTTATAGGTTGGCAGCGATTGATATGGGTATTTTCTTCCTGTCAGTGGTATGGGTTACTATACGAGAAAATGTGGAGTCATATTGAAAAAGAAGAAGTTTTTGCAGTGCATGGTAGTCGTCATTTATTAATAAAATGGCAAAGACTGAGTTAGTGACACTGCAGTAGTTAGCCTACAGTTGAGAAGTCAGGTATGAAGGCCACAGGTAGGTTGGTTGGCAAGCTGAGAAGGATGGCACTCTATGTTGAATGACTGAGATAAGTCCAGGCACACTATTCTGAACTCTTCCTAAAGTCCATTGCAGAGAGAGAAAAAAAATCTTGGAAAATGTTGAGTGGTTGTGATTTTGTCCAAACTGATGGCCAGAGATCAGGCTGTTTGAAGAGAGGAAAGACTTGAGGTCAGCAGTGATGTTATATTCCATGACTTTGCTTGGAATTGTTAGTAACCTTACAAGGAGTCTGAGATGAGGCTATTTGAGGTGACGGAGTGGGAGTAGGGAGACAGGACAAAGACATCACAAGGCACTAACAGGATTTGTGAGTATTGGCTTACAAAATGATGGACACACACTTGTTGTAAGCCTTACGTAGTGATCAAAAGTTCTCCTAATTCGGAATAGCCTTCCATGTTATTTTGTGCCACTGCCTCATCACAGGATTCGGCATAATAGGGATTTTAACCTGGCTCTTGAGTTTCTTAGCCATTGGTTGAGCAAGGAAACCCAAAAATGGCCAATCCAAAATAGATGTTCTCTTTGCCAATCCTCAAACTTGTATACAATGATGAGAAATAAGATAAGAATACAGGTGGGACTTCCATTTGTCTATGGTGTGCAGGGTGGACACATGACTCAGTGCAGCCCTCTTTGGAAGCCACGTGCAAGACGACGAGAGCCAGTGATAGTCAGTCCAAAGATGAAGAAAGCCAGCCACGAGCAGCGCCAGTAATGACCGACGAGTATCACCCAAGATGCACAAAAGCCAAACATAGCATGATGAAGTGAAGTAGCCATGAAGAACGCTCACTGATAATCAGTCCCTCAACCAAGCCTCATGGCTTTGACCTTTCCAGACCATACCTCCAGGTCGCCCCTTCTTCTTCCTCCTCAAAGCACTTCTTTGCACCCCGTGCACGTGGAGCCCTCCTTTCTCACCTCTATCTCTGATGTCTTTCTTACTCCTCTCCTGTGAGGTCACTTCTTCCCCTCTCCAAAACAGGGTGGTACAAGCTTGGGTCAATCCCAAAAACATTGAGAAGAAAACCACAAGAATGTCCGACATCGCAAGCCCCTCCATCATCCGCCTTCTCGTTCTCTTCTTTCTCTTGGACCGAGTCCTCTTCTTGGCCATCCGTCCAGTAAAAAAAACAAAAACTCAATTGTGACTTCCGGCTCCACGCCACATTGTGCCGCCATGGCTGGCACACACTGACCAGAGACATCAGTTGTCCGCTGAACAGACACAATCGCCTTACACCGGCCGAAGACGCAACCAGGAGAGTACCCGAGTTGATTTGATGCAATAAAGAAACTCGGACGAATTCCAGCTTTTTGTCGCGTCCATTCTTTCGATTCGAGTTGGAGCACAGCTCCTTCATTGGTGACCTACCGACATGGACACGGCAGTTGCCCTCAAACTGCCTACCTTCTGGGAGGCTCACGCGGCGGTTTGGTTCGCCCAGGCGGACTCCCAGTTCGCCCTGCGAGGCATCATCGCCGACGACACCCGCTTCCATCATGTGGTAGCGGCACTCGGCTCAGCCACCGCGGCCCACGCCCTCAGCCTCCTCCAGCGCCCGCCAGCCGCTGACAAGTACGGCGCGATCAAGAAGCTCCTCCTCGACGCTTTCGCCCTCTCATCGGCGGAACACGCACGGCGCCTGCTCGACCTGCCCGAGATCGGCGACACGCGCCCGTCCGAGCGAATGGATTACATGCTCTCGTTGCTCGGGGAGCACGCCCCGGATTTTATTTTTCAAGAGCTGTTCCTCCGTCAGCTGCCTAGCCAGGTACGCCTCGCCATGGCGAGCACGCAGATCACGGATCCCCGCGCCCTCGCCAGGGAAGCCGACAAGATCTCCTCGGCAGGCCAACGCATTGGGCAGCGACCTGGAGCCCGCCGCCGTCCGAAGCAACGCCCATGGCGCCCGAGCATCCGGCACGGTCGGCGGCCGAACTGCCGGCGCAATTGGCGGCCGCTACGCCGCGCCGGCCACCTCCAACACGACGACCGGGGCCTCCACCTGACCAGGCGTGGTGTTACTACCATGCCAGGTTCGGACAAAAGGCCCGGACATGCCGACCCCCGTGCACTTTCGGCAAGTCGGGAAACGGCCGGGCCGGCGTTCATTACCAGCCATGAGCGCCGGCCACACGGGCAACTTACTTTTTATCAGGGACAAAGCGTCCGGACGGCGCTTCTTGTGTGACACCGGCGCCCAACTGAGCGTCATACCCGCCTCCGATCAGGACAGGCAGTCCACGGTTTGCGGCCCCTCCTTGGTTGCGGCCAATGGATCGGCCATCCGCACCTTCGGCCCGCGCAACGTCACCCTCTGCTTCGGCAGCCAGCGCTTTAATTGGACTTTTGTGACCGCAAGCGTGCCCATGGCTCTGCTGGGCGCCGACTTCCTCTGCGCACACGGGCTGCTGGTTGACGTCAAACGGTGTCGCCTCGTCAACGCCGAGACCTTCAGCTCCCTGGCATGCACAATGAGCAGCTCCGCGCCGACCGAGCTAGCATGCGCCCTCCCGGCGGCGAACGAGTTTGCTCGCCTGCTCGCGGAGTTCCCGGCCCTCACGCGGCCGACGTTTTCGGTCGTCGCAGTACGACATGGTATCGAGCACAACATACCAACTACCGGCCCGCCGGTCTACGCCAGAGCCCGCCGCCTCGACCCAGCCAAGCTCGCCATGGCCAAAGCCGAGTTCGACGCTTTGGAACACCTCGGCATCGTGCGGCGCTCCGATAGTGCGTGGGCCTCGCCACTACACATCGTACCGAAGCCGGGGGGTGGCTGGTGCCCATGTGGCGACTACCGCCGCCTTAACGACGTTACCACCCCCGACAGGTATCCGATCCCGCACATTCAAGACTTCTCCGCCCGTTTGGCAGGACGGGTCATTTTTTCGAAGATCGATTTGATACGGGGATACCACCATGTACCTGTCAGGCCGGCTGACGTCCCAAGAACGGCCGTCATCACGCCGTTCGGCTTATTCGAATTCCTTCGAATGCCATTTGGCCTCAAGAACGCTCAGGCGTTCCAGCGCTTGATGGACGGCGTGCTGCGCGACCTGCCGTTCCTCTTCATCTACCTGGACGACATCCTGGTCGCCAGTGCGTCCCGGGCCGAGCACCTCCTCCACCTCCGAACACTGTTCGGGCGCCTCAGCGAGCACGGCCTAATCGTCAACCCGGCCAAATGCCCCTTCGGCACGATGGCCGTTGATTTTTTGGGCCACCACATCACCAAGAACGGGGCCGTGCCGCTGCCTACCAAGGTCGAGGCCATCACCGCGTTTCCGCGTCCCCGTTCCATCAAGGCTCTGCAGGAGTTCCTCAGAATGGTGAATTTCTATCACCGCTTCGTGCCCCGCGCTGCTCAGCTCATGCGGCCCCTCTACGAAGCCCTCCGGGGCAAGCCGGCCAAACACGACGTCGTCTGGTCCGCAGCCATGGACGCGGCATTTACAAGCTCAAAGCAGGCCCTCGCCGACGCAACACTGCTCGCTCACCCAGTGCTCAACGCTCCCATCGCCCTCACCACAGATGCCTCCGACTACGTGGTGGGCGCCGTACATGAGCAATGGGTGAACGGGGTTTGGCAGCCACTCGCTTTTTTCAGCCGTCAACTCCGGCCGAACGAGCTCAAGTATAGCACGTTTGACCGCGAGCTCCTCGGTCTACACCTGGCCGTTCGCCATTTCCGCCACCTCCTGGAGGGCCGACCCTTCACGGCTTTCGTCGACCACAAGCCGTTGGTTTACGCAATGGCCAAAGTCACGGAGCCATGGTCGGCCCGCCAGCAGCGCCACCTCTCCGCCGTGTCGGAGTTTACCACGGACATCCGGCACGTCGCCGGCAAAGACAACGCCGTGGCCGACTGTCTTTCTCGGGCCAGCGCGAATGCGGTCCACCTCGGCGTGGACTTCACGCTTATGGCGGCTGACCAGACCACCGACACCACGGTGCAAGCCCTCCGGGCGGCGGACACGGGCCTCCGCCTGGCCGACGTCCCCTTCGCGGACACTGTCCTGCTCTGCGACGTCTTCCAAGGCCAGCCTCGCCCCATCGTGCCCGTTACCTGGCAACGCCGCATCTTCGCCTCCCTCCACGGCCTTTCCCACCCGGGCCGGAAAGCTTCCCAGAAGCTGGTGTCGGCGCGATTCGTCTGGCACGGCCTTCGACGGGATGTCCGCGATTGGACCAGCACCTGCACGGCCTGCCAACAGGCCAAGGTCCACCGACATACCCAGGCCCCGCTGGCACCTTTCACCGTGCCCGAACGGCGTTTCGACCACGTCAACGTGGACCTGGTGGGCCCCCTCCCCCCATCACGGGGTTTCACACACCTGCTCACCATGGTGGACAGGACCACCAGGTGGCCGGAGGCCGTTCCCCTCGTCTCCACCACCACCACCACCGCCGACGTGGCGCAGGCTTTCATCGCCACCTGGGTCGCCCGTTTCGGCGCACCGGCGGACATCTCTTCGGACCGCAGGCCGCAGTTCACCTCCAAGCTGTGGGGCGCGGTCGCCCGCAACCTGGGGGTCAGGCTCCACCATACCACGGCCTACCACCCCCAAGCCAACGGGTTGTGCGAGCGGTTCCACCGCTCCATGAAGGCCGCGCTCATGGCCGGCCTTCAGGATGGCGGCTGGGCCGACCCGCTGCCGTGGGTCCTTTTGGGCCTCCACACGGCCCCCAAGGAGGACCTCCGGGCGTCCACCGCCGAGCTCGTCTACGGCCAGCCGCTACGCGTCCCGGGCGAATTCGTGCCCGACGCTAGCAGTCCCTGGTCCGCAGCTCGCCAGAGCTCGGACCTCCAGGAGACCGCCCGACGGTTTACCCCCGTGCCAACGTCCCACCACGGTGACCCCCAGTCCTACGTCCCCCCAGCGCTTCGCACAGCGGAGTATGTTTTTGTGCGTCATGACGCACACCAGGGGCCACTCAGACCGCTGTACGACAGACCCTTCCGGATCCTGCGACGGGACGACAAGTCCTTCGTCATCGACGTCGGCGGCAGGTCGGACCGGATTTCGGTGGACCGCCTCAAGCCGGCGCACGTGGACATCGACCAACCACCTCGGTTGGCCCTTCCTCCGCGGCGAGGCCGCCCCCCGTCCACGGTGCCTCCCGCTCGACCACCCACCCCCACACCGGACCCCGCCCCCCCCCCCACGACCCTCCAGTGGTCGCTTCGGCCGGGTCATCAGAACCCCCCTTAAATTGACCCTGCCGGTGCAAGTCGATTCTGGGGGGGCGCGTGTAGCGGTTGCCGCTGAACAGACACAATCGCCTTACACCGGCCGAAGACGCAACCAGGAGAGTACCCGAGTTGATTTGATGCAATAAAGAAACTCGGACGAATTCCAGCTTTTTGTCGCGTCCATTCTTTCGGTTCGAGTTGGAGCACAGCTCCTTCATGTTCACACATACAATATTATTCTGACTATCTGTCTATAAATTCCATGCGTTGCCTCCTCAGCATCACATTTTACAAGATGACTTACTCTGACAGGTCTGTTACATGGCAATCTAACCTATTCGAAAGACACAGACCATAATACACTTACCACAGTCTAGCTATGAATCACCTCCCACACCTCTTTTTACACTCTTTCATTATCACGATAATTTCCCCTTTCAATTATTTTTGGGCTTTCTTTAACTCCCCGATTGCCCCCGTGTTTGTTTTAACTACATCTCCTTACTCTTTCTGGTCAACCTTAAATCCTTCTGCCCCCACTCCCTCCCTCCCCCCATGTTAGCCCAGCTACTTTCCCTTTCAACCTGTCTATCTCCCCTTATTGCTTAGCCTGATCGGTCACCATCCCATGTCACACAATTGCCACATCTCCCGCGAAGGCCTCCATTATCTCCGGCATTTGCTGTAACATTTGCTCCCCTCGCACAGTGGCAATTTTTCAGATCAACTTGCCCAGCCTTCACCTCAATTTATCCAGCCCTCATCTCAGCCTACATACCAGCCTGCCTCACCCTCATTCTCTCCATCATAGCTATTATGGCATTTAATTGTTGACTCATGTCAGGTCAGGCTGTGCCAGCGAGGCCAACCTGCTGCCTTGTGGCATTTGCTCCATTGAGATCACTGGGGTCATTGGTAGACCCTCTCTACCCTGATACACCCTCTACTGGCCCTTCCTCGGTCATGTCAAACTGAGTCGCAGCTATGTCGAATCAACTCGCACCCTCTCAGTCCTGTCCGCATTGACCAGACATAGTGAAAAACTGCTATCAAAATATTTTTTGCTGGCGCTCCATAATTTTACTTTGAGGCCCGATTGCTTACACCTCGGGTCCAAATCCCACTCCACAACACCAGTGTGATGGACGTCTCCTGAGGATAACTCCAAAGAGGTCAGCGTATTTTGAAAGACCACGATAGCCAATTGCCCCAGAACTTCCTGCGGGGTCCCACACCCAGGGTCGTGTTATCATACAAAGAAACCTGAGTATGAGCGAGTATCATGCCGACAACCACGCAACAGTTCTTAATTAGTTAGCTGAGCGGAACAAATGTTGCTAACTGCTTCTGCAATCTCGAGCCAAATTAAGCTACTCAATCCACAATCAGTTGCTTTATGCCACCATCAAAATGGACAAATAAATCAGGACAACAATTGTTCCAAAACAAAGCTTTACCTAGACAATGCACAGGTGAGGTAATTCACAATCGGTACAGGGCGCACATACAATTCTCCTCATCCCCTAATACCTCGTTCTCACTTGAACGATTTTCTACGCGAATGCCGTGCGACTACCAAATCGCACAGGGCGTACAGGAGTCGCACGGCAGTCTGTTGATTACTCGCACAGCTTGTAGGGGTGTCGTGTGTGATCACTGGTAATTCGGACGGGTCACATGCCCGTGCGAGTTTTTTCAACTGTTGAAAATTTCCATACGGCTGTCGCACGTTTCGCATAGTTCACATTGGTCGCATCGATTTTATGCGATTCACGCGGATCGAACAGCGCTTCTATGGCGGACGCACGGCACTCTGATTGGTTGTACGGCGGTTGTACCGCATGCGCACAGGTCGCACGCGAGTTGAACAAAAATCGCATGGCACTTGCGCAGGACTCGTTGAGGTTGTTGTCTCACGCACGGATGTACGATTTTTTAGTCGCACCGCAGTTGTACAAAAAATCGTTCAAGTGAGAAAGGGCCTTAAGAGAACACCCACGCCATCGGATCCTTACACTGTCACTTTGCACTCGACATTACTTTTGGTACCAAACATGCATCTGATGTTGGAAGGGAAAGATGGGCAAGGGGGCAAGATTGAGATGAGAGATAAGGAAAGAAAGAATAAGATGGGGAGGTGTCGAGTCACTACTCACCTTGCACTAGCCCAGTTGAGCTAGTGCCACCCTGCACAAGATGGTTCTTTAGTTCAGACCCCATCATGCTCCAATCTGGTTCATTCCTCTGTGCTGCCAACTCGTCGTCCTTCTTCGCATGCCCGGTGGTGTACTTTCCGCAGCATGAACTTGATGTGGGATTTTGGCGGGAAACACTCGAGACGAGACAAAAGGGCAAATGGAAGGAATGCAGTGAACCGGATGCAAGGCAAAGGTGTGCAAGGTTGGGTGGTGAAGGGTGCATGAGGTGTGAAAGTGAAAGGGGTGTGAGAATGAAGGGGAAAGTAATGCAAAAGAACAAAAGAAAGTGAAATGGAAAGATTCCAGACAAAAGAGGGAGTGAAAGCAAAATATGACGTCGGACAGACAATAGTGTGGACTGCACAAGGGTGTGGCACTCTAGGCTTGTCCTTCAGCCTCACCCTAGCCAGACCCATCATCTCTTTGGAGAGCCACCATGGTCTTAACCGTGCCCAGTCCATCACTAGTGGTGGCTCCCCCGCTGGCATTCCTCATCCTTCTTTCCCTTCCCTTCTAACACACACCATAATTCACCACATTCGTTCCCTCACTCGCACTTTAATTTGGGCACTCACTTTCACCCTCATGCTCATCCTCACTCATGCCAGCACACACGGGCGGCTCACTTGCAGACGTCTCTTCATACCGCACACATCTCGTCACATAACCCCCACCTGGAAGAGACCGGACCCAGCCATTTGTTACCTGGATGAGGTCTTCCTTTGCACTATAGTGCCGCATGTCCACATCTTCTGTGACAATTGCGGGACTCTCTTGACAGTAGCGCTTCCCCTCTGGCTCCTCTACCATGGAGTCCTGTACCCATGGGGTCACACATATTAACCCTCGCTGCCTCGACCTGTCCATCAACTGTCTTTACTCCTTCTTGAGCTATCCCTCCTAATCTGCTTCTTAACTCAATTTCACCCTCTTCCTGTCCCATTTCTCCAGTCTCTAACCCCTGTTTTATTTTAATTTATCGAAGCTCCCCTGGTTCTCTGCTATCCCTCTACTTCCAGGGCTTGGCTAGCTGCTACTTGTCACTGTGTGGCTCTCATGTCAGCTGCTATGTCTTTATGAGCTCATATTGGCCATTCGTTCAGCCTGGCCCCAGGAATTCAGAGACCCTTTTCTGCTCTCAGCCTCCTTTTTTTCCTTTCTGGCTTTACACTGACATTCTATTCTCTATTTTGATCTTCATCTCTCTGCCTCTCAACATTCCCTTTCGGCCTTCCTTTTGACCTTTCTTTTCTTCTGACTTTCATTTCGGCTTTCATCTCATCCGTTTTTCTCAAATTGGACATGTGTGCCTCTATTTTGTTATTCAATTGATCTTTCCTTTGCTTCTCTTTTTCCAGCCCAACTTGATGTTTGTCTCCATCTTTCACTAACCTCTCTCTTTTACCACTCTTCAGTCTCACTTCCCTCCTCAGCTGACTAATCTCCGAGTCATGCTTGCTTGGTTTTTCCTTCTCCGAACTCACTCTTTCCTCACTCTCCAATCTTTCTTTTTATTTCCACTGACCAATTTCCAAGTCATGTTTCCTTTGCCTCTTTTCTAGATTCTCCCTTTACTCACTTTCCAATCTCACTCTTTTTTTCCATTGAACTATTTCCCAGTCACGTTTCCATTGCTTCTTTTCTTTAGCTTCTCACTTTCATCATTCTCCAATCTTGCTTTTTCTTTCCATTGACCCATTCGAAGTCATGCTTCCTTTACTTCTCGTTTAGACTGGAAATCAATACCATCCTCTGCTCCATTTGTTTCTCAGCCAAGGTAATGACAGTGTTGTTTATCATCTGCTGTTGGTGTCTGGGCAGCATGCCAAGTACGGTAAAAAATTCAAACTTGGACATGGGTCCTCCAATTCAATCTGTCCCCCATCCTTATGCTTCTTAGCATCATCCTGCCATTCCTGCTCTGCTTCATAGGCTCTATCGTACCATGGGTCATGCTCTGCTCCATGTCATCTGTCATACAATGTGTCCTGCTCTGCTCCATAGGCTCTGTCATACCATGTGTCCTGCTCTGCTCCATGTGATCTGTCATACCACGGATCATGCTCTGCTCCATGTGATCTGTCATACCATGGGTCATGCTCTGCTCCATGTGATCAGTCATACCATGGGTCCTGCTCTGCTCCATGTGATTGTCATACAAATTGTCCTGCTCTGCTCCATGTGATCTGTCATACCATGTGTCCTGCTCTGCTCCATGTGATCTGTCATGGCATGAATCATGCTCTGCTCCATGTGATCAGTCATACCATGGGTCCTGCTCTGCTCCATGTGATCTGTCATACAAATTGTCCTGCTCTGCTCCATAGGCTCTGTCATACCATGGGTCCTGCTCTGCTCCAAGTGATCTGTCATGGCATGGATCATGCTCTGCTCCATGTGATCTGTCATACCATGGATCATGCTCTGCTCAATATGATCTGTCATACTATGGGTCCTGCTCTGCTCCATGTGATCTGTCATACAAATTGTCCTGCTCTGCTCCATAGGCTCTGTCATACCATGGGTCCTGCTCTGCTCCATGTGATCTGTCATGGCATGAATCATGCTCTGCTCCATGTGATCCGTCATACCATGGGTCCTGCTCTGCTCCATGTGATCTGTCATGCTATGGGTCCTGCTCTGCTCCATATGATCTGTCATTTCATGGGTCCTGCTCTGCTCCATGGGATCTGTCATACCATGGATCATGCCCTGCTCCATGTGATCTGTCATACCATGGATCATGCTCTGCTCCATGTGCTATGTCATATCATGGGTCCTGCTCTGCTCCATGTGATCTGTCATACCATGGGCCCTGCTCTGCTCCATGTGATCTGTCATACCATGGGTCATGCTCTGCTCCATGTGATCTGTCATACCATGGGTCCTGCTCTGCTCCATATGATCTGTCATATCATGGGTTCTGCTCTGCTCCATGTGATGTCATACCATGGGTCCTGCTCTGCTCCATGTGATCTGTCATACCATGGGTCATGCTCTGCTCCATATGATCTGTCATACCATGGGTCCTGCTCTGCTCCATATGATCTGTCATATCATGGGTCCTGCTCTGCTCCATATGATCTGTCATATCATGGGTCCTGCTCTGCTCCATGTGATCTGTCATACCATGGGTCCTGCTCTGCTCCATGTGCTATGTCATATCATGGGTCCTGCTCTGCTCCATTTGATCTGTCATACCATGGGTCCTTCTCTGCTCCATGTGATCTGTCATACCATGGGTCATGCTCTGCTCCATGTGATCTGTCATACCATGTGTCCTGCTCTGCTCCATATGATCTGTCATATCATGGGTCCTGCTCTGCTCCATATGATCTGTCATATCATGGGTCCTGCTCTGCTCCATGTGATCTGTCATACCATGGGTCCTGCTCTGCTCCAAGTGATCTGTCATACCATGGGTCCTGCTCTGCTCCATGTGATCTGTCATACAAATTGTCCTGCTCTGCTCCTTCGGCTCTTTCATACCATGGGTCCTGCTCTGCTCCATGTGATCTGTCATACCATGGGTCCTGCTCTGCTCCATATGATCTGTCATACCATGGGTCCTGCTCTGCTCCAAATGATCTGTCATGGCATGGATCATGCTCTGCTCCATGTGATCTGTCATACCATGGATCATGCTCTGCTCCGTATGATCTGTCATACCATGGGTCCTGCTCTGCTCCGTAAACTCTGACGTCATGCCATGAGTGCTGATCTGCTCTCTTAAAACAGTAATACTGCTCATCCTCCATTTCCTGCGGTCCGTACTCTATTTCAGTTTGAATTATTTTCTGCCAATTTTTTTCCCGAAACTCTTGCACCAAAAAACATCTTCTTATTTTGCTCTTCGAATGACAATCATTTAACGACGATGCTGCTTCGGGTCCGAATTCCGCTCCTGCCCCGATTCGCAGCAGTGTCCCGATCCCAATCCTGACGAACCAATGTTACAATAAACCGCCGGGTGGATATGAGGTCAAATCCTCCACCCTCACGATCACCAATTTAGCGACGGATCATCGAAAGAGACGATACGCCATCTGCCAAAAAAGCTGAATAGATCTTTACTTCGGTTTTTGGTATACATATAGCTTTAATGAGAATCTGACACTTTATCCGGATTGTCCTATAAGTAGGATGGCCTTGGCATTGCGATCCGATCACCATGCCCTTGGCATTGCGCATGGTGATCTTTGGCTTGTTTGCGTTTGCTCGGTCATGGAAACCCATTTCATGAAGCTCCCAATGAACAGTTGTTCTGTTGACTTTGCTTCCAGAGGCAGTTTGGAACTCGGTAGTGAGTGTTGAAACTGAGGCCAGACTATTTTTATGCGATAGGTGCTCCAGCACTTGGGGGTCCTGTTCTGTGCGCTTGTGTGGCCCTACCACGTCACGGCTAAGCTGTTGTTGCTCCAAGACGTTTCCCCTTCACAATAACAGCACTTACAGTTGACTGGGGAAGCTCGAGCAGGGCAGAAATTTGATGAACTGACTTGTTGGAAAGGTGGCATCCTATGACGGCGCCACGTTGAAAGTCACTGAGCTCTTCAGTATGACCCATTCTACTGCCAATGTTTGTCTATGGAGATTGCATGGCTGTGTGCTTGAATATATATACATGTCAGCAATGGGAGTGGCTGAAACAGCCAAATCCACTTATTAGAAGGGGTTTCCGCATACTTTTGGTCATGTAGTGTATATTCATGATGATGTCATTGGTACCTTTATGGTGACGTCATAATTAGACAAGGAGAATGCTTGATCCGATCAGTTTGAAATTTCTTCAGCCTGATCTACACAAAAATTGTATGGGAGAATTAAATTGATGACATAATCGGTCACATGGTTTGACAGCTATGCTGGATTGAACATAAATCTACGTCGTCAATAAACCACACAAGCACAGCAGCTAATAAACACCACACAAAATACACCACACAAACAGGTTCTGGCGAGGGTCTGCAATCTCTGAATGCTTTCTTGTTTGTTTTCGTAATCATGAGCAAAATATGATATTTTAAACTTTTTTTTTTTTTTTTAACTAAATGGCTTCATTAAAAGGATTCTTTGATTTTTTTGGGCTTTTAGCTTTGTCCCAGGCCTCAGATTTTCCACAAATCTTTAGGATGGTCTCATTTCGATGAAACTCTGTTATTATGATATGTCTAACAAAATATTCTATCCAACAAAATATTGGGAGTAAATTTTGACTTTTCGTTTTTTGGGGGGGAATTTTAGACATTCTGTGCAATGCTAGTAATTAAACAGTGGTCCCAAATACTGCAATACAGCTGTTAACAGACTCCAGATTGCAAATTGTTTCAGCTATATAATATTAAAAACTGAAATATGAAGCATTATTTCTCTACCTGGAAAGCTCGTAACCACTTTTTTGGAATTTTTTGGTTTTTTTGACACAATTGTTGATCTTTTATGGGCATAGGGCTTAGTCCCAGGCCCCCGGGACCCCAACATTTTTAGACCCATGGAAATGTTTCATCATTTTGCAACTCTTGTATGATGATATGTTCTACAAAAGAGCCAGTAGTTTTGGAGTAAGTTGAGGTTTATTACAATTTTGTCAATTTCAACATGTTGGGAATTAGGCCTCATTTTTGTGTTGTACCCCCATCTATTCAAACGTATAAAACTTTTTGCCCAAATGAGGCCAATTTAGGCATATGATTTTCTTAATCTACAAGAAATTGCACTTCCAATGATATCAAACATGTTTGGGGCGTAATTTATTCCGAGTTAACATCCTTTGTGGCCGATTGAGACCAGACCTCTTTTAACTCAGTCGTTGGTTAATGCCAAGCGAGCCACATGAGCTGATGAAAAAAGCTGCATTGCCCAACTGCTCAATTCACGGGTTGGCCACCATGCTGTAATGGGTCAGGGCAACCTGGGCAACTTTGTCACACATCCTCCTTCTTTCTGTCCCACACACTCCAAGCCGAGCAAGAAATGCAGAAAAGGAATTGCCAATATATCCTTGATACCCAACTTCAAATGGCTGACAAGAAACTCGCCAACCATTCTCCCAACACTCTGCCTCCAGCTCACTGTACTTTCCTCTCGTGCACCTCCTCCATGTTCTCTTCCCAAGGTACAGACAATTCCCCTAAGATGACCTGTCTTGTTGCACCTGACCAGATGACAATGTCAGGCCGCAACCTTGTCACACAGATCTCCTCCGGGAATACCAATTGTGGCTTTAGGACTGCCACCACCTGCCAATCACAAGCATCTGACAGCCCTCTTGCTTTCCACCTCCTCCTCTTTCCACCTCTTTCCACTTGGCCCTCGTTGACAAACAACACCTCTCCCCCATCAGTCTCCATCTCCACTCTTCTCTCTCTCTCGATCTCAGCACCTCTTGTTGCACCATCACTGCCAGCACCTGATCATGCCACAACTTGTATCTTTCTGCACAAAGATATAGCGCCCAAACCTCTGCACAAAGAACATCTCTCCTCCTGCAACAACCACCACAATCTCAATTTTACTGATGACGGAAGCACATCATACGTTGCCCGCAACAGGAAACTCAACAATATTGACTCCATCCTCCAAATCTCTTGCCACATCAATGTCCTCACCCGCACACCTTCCCACCTAGTCCAAGCACCTTGCTGTGCCTGACCGACTGCTTTCACATATCTCCCCTCCTCTTCCTTTCTTCTCACCTCCCTCTCAACCATCTTCCTCCTCTCTTTCACACATGCCTTTCCCCATCGCTCATGCTCCATCCACTATGAGCCATGCTTCCCATGCTGTACCATCCCCATGACCTCCTCCTGTTGCAACCACTCCTCCATCTCATCCACCTCTGCTCTTGCATTCCACTTCCGACTTCCCTTCTTCTCTGGGAGAGCATTCTTTATCACTAAATCACTGGAATCCTGCAACATCATTAACTCCCGCACTCTCACCACCTTAAACTTCTCGGTTAATGATGTCAAGGGAAACCGGTGTTTTCCACCCTGACCATAAAAGGCAATGTTCGTCAAACAGCATGGCACTCCCAACCACCTCCTCACAAACCCGCTCACCACAACCTCCATCCTTTCTACATGCCCAATCGCAATATCATACATCATCAATGGCCACAATACTCGTGGCATCAATCCAAACTTCAAACACCATACCTTCAACTTACCTGGCAAACCACATCCATCAATCCTCTTCACACCTCTCAAAAGCTTGTTCCTGACCTCCTCCACTCTTCCCACATCATTCAACTCCACTGTATACCATCTTCCCAACTCTTCACATGGGCCTCCACCAATGATGGAACCACCTCCCCTCCCAGCTCAAACCTGTGCATGTTATCCACCACTCCTCGTCTCACTACCACACTCCTCGACTTTCTTGCTTTAATGCCCATTCTTGCCCACTGCATCAACCTTTCCAGTCGTCCCAGTACCTCTACTACTGCATCAGCCGACTATTGGACAACTGTCCGGTCATCCATGAATGCAAACATCGCTGGCAAACTCTGACCAGGGGCTAGCTCCACTTCTTTCCCATGTCCACTCACCGCACGTATCAACAACTCCATAACCAGCACAAACAAAATAGGGGAGATGGTACATCCCTTCGGGATTCCCACTTCCAACTTCTGCCACTCTGTTACATAGGACTGTGTCGTAAACCGCATCCAAAACTGATTATAATATGCCATCAAAAAATCCCTACATCTCCCTGGCACTCAAAAGAAATCCATGGTATACTTGATCAAGGCACGCGGCACTGACCCATATTCATTCTCCCAATGTACCCATACCACCGCAACATCCTTCCTTTGCCTCCTGTAACACTTGCCAGACCATTGCCGAGTGTTCAATGCATCCTGGTGATCCGGGTATTCCTGCCTTCTGTACAGAACCATCCACAAAACCATTCTCTATGATGAAGCCGAAGTCGAAGAGTCTGGCATTTCACTCAGGCCGACTGGGACGGGCTTCAAGCAGCCATCAATCGTCTGGATTGGTCTCCCATCTCCACTGCCTCTGACATCAATTCTTCCTGGGAATTCTTCCAAAGCAAACTGATCTCTCTCATGCACAGATTTATCCCATCTCGTCTTCAGTTGTCTTACCCTTCCTCCCGTCCATGGTACACCGAATCTTGTGGTGAGGCAGTTGCCCTGAAACAACTTGCCTTTGCCTCTTGGAAGGCTAATCCAACTGAAGGCAATCTCAGTTCCTTCCACCAAGCTCGGAACAAGTGTGTGTCTACCCTCAGGAGTGCCAGGAAGCACTATCTCTCCTCACTCAAGAACGAACTCTCAAACCTGTCTCCTTCCTCCAAATCCTGGTGGCGTCTGGTCAAATCCGTTTCTGGTGTATGTTCCCCCTCCATCCCCTCCCTTACCTCAAATGGCCACACAGTTGACATCGCACGTGACAAAGCCGAATGCCTCAACTCTGTGTTTGCCTCAAAATCTTTAGTCCCAAACCCATCTCTCTCTGTTCCCACCTTTCCCAGTCGAACCCAACTGCTCCTGGACTCTGTGTCCTTCTCTCCTGACAAGGTGGAGGAGTTTTTGTCTAACCTCGACTCTGATTCTGCAACTGGACCAGACGGCATCAGCCCACGGGTCCTAAAATCCTGCTCTGCCGCTCTATCTCACCCTCTCTCTGTTCTTTTCACCCTATCTTTTGCTCAAGGTCATCTGCCAGCATCCTGGAAATCAGCAAACATTACCGCTTCACACAAAAAAGGTGCAAAAACAGATCCTTTTAACTACAGACCAATCAGCCTGCTCCCAATTATCAGCAAAGTCATGGAATCCATCATTGCTTCGGATATGAAATCTTTCCTCTTCTCCAATGGCTTGATCTCTGATCATCAATTTGGATTCAGACCAGGTCACTCTACTCTGGACATGCTGCTTCTCCTGTCTCAACAATGGATGGAGGTCCTCAATGCCAAACAGGAAATCAGAGCTGTCTCCCTCGACATATCACGTGCCTTCGACACGGTCTGGCACCCAGCTCTGCTCACCAAACTCTACTCCTATGGTATCCATGGAAATCTCCACGCATGGCTTGCGGACTTCCTCTATGGTCGTAGTCAACGTGTGGCCCTGAATGGATTTCTCTCATCTCCCCTTCCTGTTCAGGCTGGAGTTCCCCAAGGCAGTGTGCTGGGCCCTGTGCTTTTTCTGGTCTTTATCAATGATCTCTCCGACTCTCTGGAAAATCCTCTCTATCTCTTTGCTGATGACTCCACTCTCTGCCGCTCCATGCCTTTTCCCTCAGATCGGCAGTCTGCAGCCTCCTCACTCTCTGAAGACCTGGACAAAATCACAGACTGGTCAAACAAGTGGAACATGTCTTTCAATCCTGACAAATCTCACACTCTTACTATGTCTCTCCGAAAAGATCGACTGGACAACCCTCCCATCTACTTTCTCAACAATCCTCTCCAAGAAGTTCTGTCGCTCAAGCTTTTGGGTCTCACTATCTGCCATGATCTTTCTTGGGAAAACCACATTTCCAAGCTGGCCTGCAAAGCCAGTCGCCGACTGGGCATCCTCCGTCGTGCGAAGTCCTTCCTAGGCACACCTGAGCTCCTCACCACATACAAGGCTTTCATCCGCAGCTAAATGGAATACTGTTCTCCCCTATGGGCCGGTGCTCCTGCCTCACACCTAGCTCGGCTTCACGCTGTTGAAACCAAAGCTTTCAGAATCATTGGAATCTCCCGCGATGAAGCTATCTCTGAGGGCCTTTCACTCACTCACCGCAGGCAGGTAGGTGGTCTTTCTGTCTTCTACCGACTCCTCTCCGGCCTTGCTCCCCCAGCTCTCTCTGTGCTCTGTCCCCCAAATATTCCTACAGGTCGCACAAGATCTGCCAGCAAGCCTCTGATGGTTAAACTGCCAAAATCTCGGCTCTCTGCTCATCTTCACTCCTTCATTCCTCTTTTCTCCCGCCTCTGGAACAAACTCCCACACTCCCTTCAATCCCACTCCTCCCTCCAGGTCTTTAAAACAGCTGTTCACCACCATCTCTTATCTTCCCCCATCCAAAACCTTGATCTTTTCTACCCCCACTAATTCACCCCAGATCCACCTTGTTTGTAATTCCAACTTCTTTCCTAGTCGTCCTGGCAGGGTCCATATGTTTTATGCCTCTCCCACCCCCTTTCCCATGCCTCCCCCCCAAAGCCCTCTCCCTCCCACAGATCTCTCGATGTCTCCATGTCTCTCGGTTCCTGCTCTCAAATGTTGTGTTTGTGTCCTTCCCCCCTCTCTCCCCATCTTGTCTACCGCTCCCGATGCTTTTTGTTTTATGTGTCGGTTTGTCTTTCTGTGTGATTAATGTTCGCTCTTTCACGAGCCTCGATCTTGTATACAAAAAAAAAAAAAAAAAAAAAGCCTGAGACCCGTGCCGCAAAGACACTCATCAATATCTTCCCATATACATCGAGCAATGATATTGGTCAAACCTGCTCAAGTGTCACAGCCTCCTCCTGCTTTGGAATATAAACTCCTTCCGCCCTAGTCCATTGACTGGGCACCACTCCTTGCCTCCATACCACCTTCAGAGCCTTCCACAGATACTGCCTGATGCCTTCACAACTCTTAAACACCTTATATAGCACTCCACTTGGTCCAGGAGCCGATGCGGCCCGTGCCTTCCTCAAAAAAAATACATACATATATACATACATACTGGCTAATGATACACCTTCAACTGCGAATGGTGGGGCCAGATTGTATTTGGAACCCACAAGTGCCATCTGTCACATGGACTCATTGTGTTTCACCCAACAATCACAACCAAGAGGAATCGCCATTGTTTATCAGCAGTTGGTAGTTGTACGAATGGGATTATTGAAAATGTCCAACCTGGATAAATGCCATGATGATATAACAATCACAACGATGTCATGAATGCAAACCCAGAAGGGCTTCTGGCAGTGCAAGAATTTCAAAGTCAAATTCTGTCACCAAGCAAATGAAAAGCGAAGCTGCCGACCAGTTTCTCCCTTATTGGGGCTCGTCAGGGCACCGCATCGCTGTTTCATCCACTTAGTGACTTTGAAGCATTTCAGCTTATATACTGGCTAATGATGCATCTATAACTGTGATTGGTAAAGCCAGATCATATTTGGAATGCACAAATGCCATCTGTGACATGGGTACATTGGTGCCCACCCATCACAACCAGCAAGCATCACCATTGTTTATAAGCAGTCAGAAGTTGTATGAATGGTATTATTGTCCAGGATGGAGAATTTCAATAATCCCATTCGCACAACTCCCGATTGCTTCTTATCTTCTGGCTATGCCATCCGACAGCAGCGCCATTTTTCAGCTGCGTCATTCCACGGCAACGCCAGATGATGGCAGCGCCATAGATGTTCCCTTTTTGTGGATTCCATTATGGATCTTTTTTTGTATGTCTATCTACAGGGCCTCGGCCTTGCAGGTCGCCAGGGATCAGTGCAAGGTATTGCCATGAGGGTGCAGTTTGTGTTTGCCGAGGATGCAAGTCAAGCAATGCCGGTGTTTTTCTTGGGAGGCAGGGGACAAGCCATTGATACTGATTTTGTGACAAGTCCCTATGGGGACACCTGTCGGCTACACTTGAATCCCTCTATTGTACAATTGCTGGCTCCGTACCGGGTCATCATGTCTGACCGTATCTCTTGACAATCCCCTGTCCAGCCATTGTGTGCTTTCCCCTGATGTTAACCACTGAGAAACATCTGTATTAAACTTTCAATATAAGAAGGTATGTATTTTCTTTTTATTATTACTATTATTTTTTATTGTTATTATAATTTAACTTCATATGAATTAATATATTGTTAATGATATACTATTTTTATTGTAATATTTATTAAAGTATACTCTGATTTTTTTTAATTATTAATGAACTATAACTTTTTTTCTTTTCTTTTTTCTTTTATGATGTAATTCACATGTGATTTGGCATGTTTTCATGATATTTGGAAATTAATTATTTAAATCTTTTAATCAATCAACTCTTTTAATCAATCCGACGCTAGGTCTATATCACTATAACACTGCTATAACTATAACACTGCTATAACTGCTTGCACTATAACACTGCTAGGTCCATCATTGCCAATATCAACATTCATCACATAACCTGAGTTGTACACAGTCACTTTCTTGAAAGAGTCAGTCCATTCGCAAATAGGTGGACAGTGCTACCAGTTGGATAATCATAACTTACACATTAGATAAATCACAGCTGTCCTGCCTATGGCATGTTTAGATCTGGAAGCACTCTGTCACGTGACTTGATACTGCGATAATGTAATGGTACTCAACAGCAAATGTCAATTGCACTTGTGCTGAATTGTGGAAATTTTTGGCTTTCTCCCCTTTGCTTTCATGTATATGTTGACATAGATGGAAAATATAAGGTGATTATATGATGTTGTTTTCAGCCTCGAGGAAAGACAAAGAAACAAGATAAGTGGCGTGGCCAATAGGAAGTGCCAGTGTCAGTGCCAGTGGCCAGTGTCACAGTCAGAAAGGAAAAGTAGAATATTGACGAGGGGAGATTTTAATCAACCCGACATCGATTCGACTGAAGTGCAGGAGAAAGGCAAGGTCATTGTGAATGTTGCTCTGGAATTGTAACATCAGTTTGAACATTGTCTGGTACACAACATAATCAGATACATTAACGACAGCCTTCCACCACTAATTGATATATGTGGGAGAGTCAAACTAACCATTTCCCTTTCAATGTTTATGAAAATTAGGCAGTTATAATTAAATAATGAGAATATCTGTAACAATCTGCAGTTGCTTTCGTGAAAGATATTTTGCCTATGAAAGAGATTATATGGATAGATAAATTAGCAGAAATGTTGATGGTGAAGATACAGCATGGAGATTGTCAGAGGTTAATGAGAATTCTGCAGACAAAAAGAAGTTCAGTGAAAAACAGACATCCATTACAAAACAGTGATGCAGATAAAACTGAAGATGCAGCAATTTGGGGCCTTGTACCATTCTGCAAGATACTTGACTGCAAATACAAAACAAAACAAGTACAGATGCATTCAAAGTACACCGCCCCCATGCCAAACAAATAAATAACATCCTCCAGCGTGGAATTGCCTATGGCGCCCAGCGATACCGCCGTGCAGCACATGTGCACGGTATTGGGAGGGAGAGTTGTACAATAATTGATTGATTAATTGCGTAATTGAAATAAATAAATAATAATCGTAAAATAATTTCTTAATCAACTGGCTAATAGCATACCTCAACCCCCAGTGTTTCAACCGAATCTGTAACTTTTTGAAAATTAATTAAATTATTTAATCAAAAACTAAATAATTAATTGATTAACCAATAAATAATTAATCGATTTTTTTTTTTTGGTATACAAGATCGAGGCTCGTGAAAGAGCTAACATTAATCACACAAAAAATCAAACCGACACATAAAACACAAAATAAGGGGAGCAGGAGACAAGATGGGGAGAGAGGGGGAAGGACAAACACAACATTTGAGAGCAGGGACATCGGGAGAAATGTGGGAGGGGGAGGGCTTGGGGGGAGGTTGGAGAGGTATAAAACATATGAACACTGCAAGGACTTCCAGGAAAGAAGTTGGAATTTCGAAAAAAAAGTGTATCTGGGGTGAATTAGCGGGGGTAGAAAAGATCAAGGTTTTGGATGGAGGAAGATAAGAGATGGTGGTGAACAGCTGTTTTAAAGACCTGGAGGGAGGAGTGGGATTGAAGGGAGTGTGGGAGTTTGTTCCAGAGGCAGGAGAAAGGAATTAATTTTCAATAAATGATTAATCAATAAATCAAAAAATATCCTTGATAACCACATCACTTGGTCACTTTTGTGTCCAAATATTAGCTTCCTAGCTCAAAAGGTGCCTGATATATTGCCCAGATGAGAAAGAAAATAAATAAGTGATTGATAATGAAAATAAATAATGATCGTAAAATAATTAAATTATTAATCAATTGCCCACTAGAATACCTAAACCACCACCGTTTCATCCGAATCTGTAACCTAAATTTTTGTTTAATTTAGTCATTAATCAAATAATTAAGTAATTCATCGATTAATTGATTAATCAAGAAATCAAAAATGACTTTCATTTGTATATTTCGATATCATTTGGCCATCATTGACATCCAAATCACTTGGTAATTGTTGT
Organism: Myxine glutinosa; assembly: GCF_964187855.1. Taxonomy (NCBI): domain Eukaryota; kingdom Metazoa; phylum Chordata; class Myxini; order Myxiniformes; family Myxinidae; genus Myxine; species Myxine glutinosa. Next base: position 57,778,396 of record NC_136268.1, read on the forward strand.
GGCCAAATATCAGCCCCCTAGCTCAAAAGGTGCCTGAGATAATGCTCAGATGAGAAAGAAAATAAATAAGTACTTAATTAATCGATAATAATTAAGTCACTCATCAATTAATTGGTTAATCAAAAAACAAAAAATATTGTTTTTGCAAAAGTACTTTCTCACTATTGTGCCGAAATTTCAGCTTCCTGGCTCAAAGGATGGCTGAGACAAACAAACAAGAAAGAAAGAAAGCAGAATGAAAGAAAGAAAGAAAGGAAATGACCAACCGGAGTGAAAACTGAGTACTCCCTTTCAGCGCGCCTCCTTCGGTGCCCGGCAATGACGTCATGCAGCACCTGGAGATGGAATAGGAAAGGAGCGGTGTACAACATCTTCAGAAATGCAAAAACTAATTTAATTGGATTGTGAATCAATGGGAATGTTCAAAAGTCCAATGAGTCAAAACTTGGAATTATTTTGTACATTGGAAAGAATAAATATTATCAACAGTACCATGAGAAATGTCATAAAGATAATCTCTTGCATCTGTGTCGACCCTTGTATTCAAAAATAATAACAATTGTAGTTGATAAATTTTTTTACCTGCGCCACCAAAGGTGGATGGAGGGTATAGTTTCACCCCCGTCTGTCCATCTGTGTCTGTTTGTCCGGTTGTGAACAAGATATCAACAAGTTGTGGACGGATTCAGACGAAATTTGTCAGAGAGGTAGTGTGTGTGTGACACCAACGAAATGATTAGATGTTGGTGAAAATCCGGATTCGGATCCGGCTACAAGAATTTTTAAAGTGATTCTTCACCATTGGGAGATATGGCCAAAAACGATACAAAGCAGGATATCTCAAAAAGTTGTGGACGGATTATTTTGATGAGATGTGATTCTGGATCGTGATTTTCTGGTCTACTCTAGGATACAAAACGTAAACTGTTCACCTGGCAGAGGTATGTTCTCTACTGAGTGCCGTTCTAGTTTTTATTATTGTTCATTTCTTTCAAATGAAGTAATGGATTGTGAATCAATGGGAATGTGTGTGTGCTATTTCTGGTCTTCATCAATGATCTCTCCGACTCTGGAAAATCCTCTCTATCCCTTTGCTGATGACTCCACTCTCTGCCGCTCCATTCCTCTTCCCTCAGATCGGCAGTCTGCAGCCTCCTCACTCTCTGAAGACCTGGACAAAATCACAGACTGTTCAAACAAGTGGAACATGTCTTTCAATCCTGACAAATCTCACACTCTTCCTATGTCTCTCCGAAAAATCGACTGGACAACCCTCCCATCTACTTTCTCAACAATCCTCTCAAAGAACTTCTGTCGCTCAAGCTTTTGGGTCTCACTATCTGCCATGATCTTTCCTGGGAAAACCACATTTCCAAGCTGGCCTCCAAAGCCAGTCGCCGACTGGGCATCCTCCGTCGTGCGAAGTCCTTCCTTGGCACACCTGAGCTCCTCACCACATACAAGGCTTTCATCCGCAGCTCAATGGAATACTGTTCTCCCCTATGGGCCGGTGCTACTGCCTCACACCTGGCTCGGCTTCACGCTGTCGAAACCAAAGCTTTCAGAATCATTGGAATCTCCCGCGATGAAGCTATCTCTGAGGGCCTTTCACTCACTCACCGCAGGCAGGTAGGGGGTCTTTCTGTCTTCTACCGACTCCTCTCCGGCCTTGCACCCCCAGCTCTCTCTGTGCTCTGTCGCCCAAATATTCCTACAGGTCGCACAAGATCTGCCAGCAAGCCTCTGGTGGTTAAACTGCCGAAATCTCGGCTCTCTGCTCACCTTCACTCTTTCATTCCTCTTTTCTCCCGCCTCTGGAACAAACTCCCACACTCCCTTCAATCCCACTCCTCCCTCCAGGTCTTTAAAACAGCTGTTCACCACCATCTCTTATCTTCCCCCATCCAAAACCTTGATCTTTTCTACCCCCACTAATTCACCCCAGATCCACCTTGTTTGAAATTCCAACTTCTTTCCTGGAAGTCATGGCAGTGTCCATATGTTTTATACCTCTCCCACCCCCCCCCCTCTCCTTCCCATGCCTCCCCCCCCCCAAAGCCCTCTCCCTCCCACAGATCTCTCGATGTCTCCATGTCTCTCGGGCCCTGCTCTCAAATGTTGTGTTTGTGTCCTTCCCCCTCTCTCCCCATCTTGTCTACCGCTCCCAATGTTATTTGTTTTATGTGTCGGTTTGTCTTTCTGTGTGATTAATGTTCGCTCTTTCACGAGCCTCGATCTTGTATACAAAAAAAGAAAGAAAAAAAAAAGTGAATGAATGAATGATCTGAGAGTGTTTATGACCTCACTCAACTACCCATGACCCCCTTCATGTATGCTGCCAAGACACTTCCACATCCATAACAAGCAGCTTATTCATGATTAATTTAAAGAGCATGTGTGATATAGACTTGAAAAATCTTCTTGGGCCACATGATTCTCCGACATCATTTGTTAAATCATATATTGTTTTAATAAACAGTTATCGAGGAGAGGTACACACTCCACAGTCTAATTGTGTGTGCCTTTTGTTAATGGTGTGTGCATCCAGTGCTAATTACACTGCTAACAATGGTCCCTGAGGGAGGAAAGAGATCTAAAAAAAAAAGAAGAGACAAGTAACACATGTTAGCAATAGAAATGATGAAGAGAAGATGGAAATGAGAACCTAATAAGATACAGGATTCAAAAATGGAACTTGCGATTCCAGCTTGATGGACGGTTCTGATGATCATCAAGAAATACTCACATATAAATGTATAATCGTAAAAGAAGAATGAATAACTTTCTTCTTTCCTGTAAGCAGCACAAAGCTGCACGATTGGGTTGTTTGGGTTTGGGTTTGGGCCAGGCCGTGGCTGTACCACTGATGGCACTGATGGTGCCCTCTGCTGGTTCGGGCAGGAATTTGCAATTTGAACATGGTGCCGACGATAGCTCACCTACTCTTCGCGAAAGACACTATGAGATCTATAATGTACACCAACGAATGCTGACAAAGGCCTGTTTAAAGTCCTTCCGAGGGACGGCACACACGTTGATGAATCACTCTGCCTGTGAAACACCAGGATGGCAGTTTATAGCTGAGTGGGAGATAGAAGCCAACAAAAGCAACTTGTGCACATCCCTCTCCCCCCCCCCCCCCCCCCCCACATAATTTCATCCACACACATGCAGGTGGCAACTTTTTTGGCGGTTTTCCATTGTACAGTACGGTTCGGTACGACACTGTACAGTACGGTTCGGTACCGGTAAACCCTGTCGCTTTTCCATCGCACAACAGAACCGTGAAAATAGGCGGAGTTATCTGAAGTGACGAAAAAAATCACGACCGTTGCGGTGACGTCATTTCTCATGCGACACCAAACAGTAAACAGCTCCGCAACTATGGAGGAACTTGAGGCTGTGTTTTACTTCTTCGTCGGGTTTTCGTTTTATCTGAACATGAGTTTTTTAGCGAAATGCAAAAAGAGAGAGCACGTGTTTGAGAAGGAAGTGTTTTGAGAAGACTCTGAAAGACGCCAGAAAGAGGGCAGCTAAAAAGAGAAAGAAACATTTGCAGACAATTATGAAGAACGACAACGAAGATTTGGATTTTGTTCGTCAGCGCAAACAAAGACCAAACAGAGCGTGACGGTTCTGTGACGATTGCGATTGACAATCAACAGTCTGCAGTATTGCTAGCTCCACCCATAGGTTCGAGTTTGGCTCGCTTGGTACATATCCATAGCAGGAACAAAATTTAGCACGGGTACTGAGGTACAGTACGGTTCGCTTGGCAATGGAAAAACGAAAAAACGGATTTTGGTTACAGTACGGTACGCCGGTACGGTATGGTACCGCCTGTGGAAAAAGCGTCATTTGAGACCCGGAAGGGATCGCTCTGTTCCATCTTCAGGAACCTCATATGGAGATAATAACTGACCACATGGCACACAACACACGCACAAACACACACACAACGGCATCTATACTAATATATATATATATATATATATCAGGGTGGTCCAGGAGCCCTGGGCACATTTTGAAGAACGATACCTGCAACAAACAACTAAGTTTATTATTGTTCTTTGGTGCAAAAGAAAACATGATTACTCAAACAGTCTAATCAGTCTAATATACATGAAATGGATCAGTTCAAATGTTCAAACTGCTTTCCTTCATTGTCTATGTGCAGCTGTAGCCGTGACGAAACACTATTTTCAGTCGTTAAGGAAGCAGTCTCATTACGGATGAATTGTTCCAAGTCTCTAGGTCTAAGGGTCGTAGAATTCCTCACATACACTTTGTGTTTGAGGAAACCCCAAAGGAATAAATCACAGGGTGTTGTTAAACACAAGACTGTGGCGGCCATTCAACCAGACCATGACGGCCAATCCATTTGTCTGTGAAGTTCAAATCAAGGGCCTGGCGTACACTGGAAGCATAATGAGCAGGCACACCATCATGCATGAACCACATTTGGCCATCATTGAGTGGAAATACATGCTGCTCCAACACTAAAAGGTCATTTTCAGCATTCACATTTTCTTCGAAAAAATATCGGTCCAACAATGCCTCCAGAAGTAATGCCTGCCCAGACAGAAACACTAACTTGATACTGGACGTTGTGCTCAACAGTAAATCGTGGATTGTCTACTGCCCATATCATGCTCGTATGACGATTCACAGAACCAGATAAAGTAAACTTGGATTCATCTAACCACAAGATCCTGTTCTGCAAATCATTGTCCGTATCCATTAACCCAAGCAATGTCTCATCTGCCTCAACGTGCCTGTCAAATCATCCTCAGATAGTTGATGAATTAATCGTGGTATGTATGGTTTCGCATTAAGGTCTTTTAGTATTCTTGGAATCGTTGATCGGCTTATGTTGGTGACGTTTGATAAACGACGAGTGTATAATGGTGTGTTCCTGTCAAGTTATTGTTGAATGACCGCTCTGCTTTCCTCAGTTTGAACAGTACGAGGCCTACCTGGTGACTGTTTTGGAAGAATGCTGCAGGTTTCATCAAACTGCTTGTTTATTCTGCCGATGGTTCTTCTGTCAATTGCGTCGGCGCCACATTATTTGACAAGTTGTCTGTGAACTTCAGCCGAATTTCCACATACAGAATGCAAGTGTACAGCGCAAATTTTCTGTCTCACGATATCCTCCGTCATATTAGAGCGTCTAATTCATAATGAACTGAACTAATGCAAAGACAAACGTGTGCAGCGCAGTGAGTGAAGCTCATTTTGATCCATATCACGTGATGCACCTCACCCTGTTGCGTATCACGTGATGCCTGTGCGTGTTGAAGCAGTCACATCCATTTACAAGTAATCATGGTTTTTTTTTCACCAAAGAACAATAATAAACATAGTTGTTTGTTGCAGGTATCGTTCTTCAAAATGTGCCCAGGGTTTCTGGACCACACTCTGTATAGATAAACAGTCGTGGCCAAAAATATTGACACCCTTGCACCTTTTCCAAATAATGCACCATTTCTTCCAGAAAATTGTTGAAATTAAAAATTATTTTCATATCCACAATTGTATTTCTCTGGTTTGCAGTGGAACAAAACAAAAAAAGCTGAAAAAGATTAAATCTTAGCTTATTCCACACAGAAATCCTAAAATGGCTTGGAGAATATTATGGGCACCTTTTAGAAGTTGTTAGATATAACATTGCAAGCGGGTGATTTTCCTTTCTTTGGAATTGAACTCACCCGCAGTGAGTTGCAGGTGCCTGCAATGTAAAAAAAACAATCACTCATTCAACCTGTTTCAAGAGAGAAAAGGAGTCATTCTGCTGTTTTGTGTCATTTGTGCGTTTTGTGTCACTAATGAGCATGGAGAAAATAAAGAAAACCAGAGAATTGTCTGAAGAGGTCAGACACAATATTGTAGCCAAGCATGGACAATCTCAAGGCTACAAGTCCATCTCCAGAGACCTTGATGTTTCTGTGTCACTGTACGCAATGTTATCAAGAAGTTTAAGGCCCATGGCACTGGAGCCAACCTCCCTGGACGTGGCCGCAAGAGAAAACTTGATCAACGATTGAAGCGAAGGATTGTTAAAATGGTGGAGAAAGTACCTCGATCAACTGACACAAGGTACTACAGTTTCAACTCGCACCATCCGTCACCAACTCAATGAAAGGGGGTTCTATGGTAGGAGACCCAGGAGGACCCCACTGCTGAGAGAGAGACATTAGAAAGCCCAACTGGAGTTTTCTAAAACACACATGAACAAGCCAAAATCCTTCTGGGAGAATGTCCTGTGGATAGATGAGACCAAATTAGCTTTTCTGTAAAGCACATCATCTCTATGTTTACAAAAAAACAAAATGAAACCTTCAAAGAAAAGAACACATTCCCTACAGTCAAACATGGAGGACGTTCAGTGATGTTTTTGGGTAGCTGTCCTGCCTCTGGCACTGGGTGACTTGAATGTGTGCATCGCATCATGAAATCAGGAGATTACCAAGGAATTTTCAAGTGCAATGTGTCGTGAAAATCAAGCTCAGACATGACTTGACCTCTGGGTAGGCTTTAATATCATTTAGATTTGCAGTACATCCTGTAAAAATACATGCATACAACAGGCATTAAATCAGAGTATTTCAAGAGCAGCAATGGAAGTTTCAATATAACAATGGTTAGCACAGCGTATCGTCAGCGCAGCATTTGGGGGGTACATACCATTCAAACTACTGGATAATGTCACAGTGAGTTCCGCTGAAGTGTCCGCACGCCCCGGTTGTCCCGGGTCTTATAGACGGCCCCTTCCGTAGCGAGCACCCCTGGGTTCACCTTGGTATAATTTCACTACATTCTCCCCGCCGTTAGAACTATACTACCGCTCGGCAGTTTGCAAGCAAGCATCAGCAATAAAACAAAGGGTCACGTCAATCCACGTCAGTCGGTCCACCCGTAGCGGTCGGGGCGGCGAACCTCCCTGCCAGTTCGTGTTCGGAATCTACCGGGCACGGCGTCCCCTAGCCTGGAGTCCCCCGCGTCGGAATAGCCGCCGGAGGTTGGAGTCGGAGGGGGCGCCCCTGCGCCTTCGGGCACGGGAGCGGGGGACGACGGGAGTAACAGTGGTAGTTCCATAGGGGAAGCTTCGATAGAGTCCATAGACTCGTAGACGGGTTCGTCGATATCCCTGTCGTCGTCCCCACATGGGGCGAGATGGCGTACGGAGACAGTAGACTCGCGGCCATCCGCCGTTAACACGCGGGCATGCTCGGGATTAGCCTGGAGGACCTGCACCTTGTCAACAAGGGGGTCGTACTTGCTAGTGCGAACCGCTCATTTGAGATAGGCAGGCCCCGGTTCAGCGAGCCAGCTGGGTAAAGATTGGATACTGCCGGAGCTTCTAGGGTGGTGGAACAGTCGTTCGTGAGGAGTCTGGTTGGTGGCAGTACATAGGAGAGCCCGGATCGAGTTTAGAGCGGCAGGCAGCGACCACGCCCATTTATCGAGGCCTCGGCCGAGGGTCCGAAGGCTTAGCATGACGGCCCGCCATATAATCCCATTAAAGCGTTCGATATGTCCATTTGCTTGGGGCCGGTACGGGGTGGTGTAGCTCGAAGCGACATTATGCTGGAGCAAGTAGCCCCTCACCTCCTGGGACAGGAACACCGCACCCCGATCGGTATGCACGTAGGCCGGATACCCGAACATAGAAAACAAATTCTGCAGGCACCGAATAACCGTGGCAGCCGACATATCCCCGCACGTGTAAGCAAAGGGGAATCGGGAATACTCATCGACGATAGTGAGCAGATAGCGAGAGTTGCTCGACACCGGCAGCGGCCCTTTGAAGTCCATCGCCAAGCGCTCCCACGGTCTAGTAGCCCTAACGAGTGTCCCCAGAGGGGGGCTATAAAAACGCGGTTTGAGTTCCGCACAGATCGTGCAATCACGGCAGATGCGGCGGATGTCCTCCATCGAGTACGGTAGATTGCCCGCGCGCACAAAATGCGCGAAGCGCGTTACCCCGGGATGACACATAGTGCTGTGCAAAGTGCGCAGCCCCTCCAAAGTTACAACCCCCGCGCAAGTGGCCGGCCTCGATAAGGCGTCAGCGACCAGGTTATCCTTCCCCGGGCGGTATTTGATGGTGTAGCAGAAGTCGGCGAGTTCGATATGCCAACGGGTGATTTTCTCATTCTTAATGCGCTGAGCATGTAAGGTGTCGTACATAAACGCAACACTCTGTCGGTCCGTGATGATTTGGAAACTCCGCCCAAGCAGATACGGACACCATCGCCGAATTGATTCGACGATCGCGTACGCTTCCTTTTCGACAGACGAATGCCTCCGCTCGGCGGAGGTGAGAGTCCGCGAGAAGAAAGCCACAGGGCGGCCTCCTTGGGAGAGAGTCGCCGCTATCGCATGATCCGAGGCATCACTCTCCAAAACGAAAGAGGCACTCTCGTCAATCGTCGCGACAGCGGCGCCAGCAATGTCGACTTTAAGGCCCTCGAAGGCCGCCAGGGCGGCCGGGCCCATGGGGAAAGTGTCGCAGGCCACGAGGGGGCGGAGCTTAGCGGAGAAATTTTGCACCCACTTTGAGTAGTGGGCGAACAGTCCTAGAGCGCGTTTCAGCGAAGCCCGATCGCTAGGCGGAGCCATATCGAGCAAAGGGCGCAGACGCTCCTTATCCGGAGAGACGGAGCCATGGGTCACGGTGTACCCCAAAAGGTCTACCGTGCGTAGAGAGTATTGACACTTCGCCGCATTCATGGTTAAGCGATATTTCCGCGCGACCTCGAGGAAGCGTTTCAGATTAGCGTCGTGATGCTCCTGGTCATACCCACAAACCGTAAGATTGTCCAGATAGACAAAGACATCGGTCAAATTCTCCTTCGCAACGAGGTCATCCATAGCTCTCTGAAAACAAGCGACGCCGTTCGTTACCCCAAAGGGAAGTCTCGTGAACTGGTACAACCGCTGACCCGATTCAAAGGCTGTAAAGACGCGATCAGCCCTAGAGATGGGGACTTGATGATACGCACTACGCAGATCGAGAGTGCTATAAACGGAATACAGGGCCACCTGGCGTACCAGGGCGTCCATCCCCGGTAAGGGGTAGGCATCCAGCTGTGTAAAACGATTAATCGTCTGCGAATAGTCGATTACCATTCGCCTGCGGTGGGCCTCACTCCGCACCACTAAGACTTGGGCCCGCCACGGTGACCTACTGTGTTCTATGATACCGTCCTTCAAGAGCAGGGCCGTTTCTTCCGCAATGACTTGCGCGTCCGCGCGTGAGTAGCGCCGCGATTTGACGGCTACAGGGGTACAATCAGTGGTCAGGTTGGGGAACAGTGAGAGTGGCTCCATGTCCATTTGAGCGAGGGCGCACACAGCGAGCGTCTCCGGCCCTCCGAAGTCTATTTCCAAACGTCCGTGCCACTTAAGGAAATCAAGTCCTAACAGAACGTCAGCGCATAAGGCCGGTAATACCATGAGATACACGTCCGGGAACGTGCGTCCGTTTATCACAAGTTTCAATCGACACGCCCCTTTTGTGCTCAACCGAAGTCCCTGAGAGGCCATGAAGATCCAGCGGGTTGTCCCGAGAACCGGCCACCCATGTTGATGCACGAGTCGCTGATCAATAAAACTATCCGTGGATCCCGTATCAATCAAAGCTTGCGCAAAAACGCCCGCGACCGTGAGCGGAATGAAGGCCTGCGCTAGGCCGGCAGACCCGGCAGGTATAGTTCCGGCCGGGCGAGAAGATCGCGCCTCGCGGGTGGATCCCACGCCGGCTGCAATCCTTCGGGCCTCAGCAGGAGCATTGAAGTCCGTTGGCTCATCGGTAGTTTCATTTGCCAGAGTGGGTGTGGGGTGGTCGTGAGAGCAGCCGCCAGATGGCGCTCGTGTCACGTGAGAAAGATTTCTGCCATCTGCAGATTCATATGCCACAGCGGGTGCATGTAATTCATAAAAGCTGCCGTCAGATGGCGCTTGAGCCACGTGAGAAAGATTTCTGCCATCTGCAGATTCACATGCCAAAGCGGGTGCATGTAATTCGCAAAAGCTGCCATCAGATGGGGCTCGTGTCACGTGCTGCGTTTGCCGCACCTCGAGAGGGATTTCCAAAGTAGGAGCATGTCGCTTGTTTGAAGTAGGCGTTCGAAAGCCAGTCAAGGTCGGACGCTCTGTGACCGGTCGCGTTCGCGCCATTTGTTTCGGCGGCCCGACGTATCTCACCAAGGTCGGGCGAGAAGCCAGAGGCCCGCGAGGAGGAGAGCGGCTCTTCAAAGCTGAGCAAGGCACCCCGTCCGGCGCTCGATCCGTTGGCTCCGCGATGAGCCCATTCAAGGTCGCTCGTGAATGCGTGCCCCGAGCGGCCTTTCTGCAGACCTTTGCAAAATGGCCTTTGGTGGAGCAGAGGTGACATGTCGCCTCTCGGGCTGGGCATTCAGAGCGAGGATGCTGCCGATTTCCACAAAAATAACATTTTGCATACCGGGCAGGCAGTGGCCTGGCAGCGGCGGCAGCAGTGAGGCAGGAAGCGGAGTCCGCTTCCGGAGCACCCAGAGACTCGGCCGTCGTGGGGGTCGGGTCCTCCTCCGTATCCTCGGCGGTAGCCCTCTCAGGTCGCGCGAGTTGCGAGGTCTCCGCCACGACTCGTGGGTGATCATATGCGGTCAATTGTTCTCGGGCATCGGTGTATACGCGTGCCAGCCGTAGTGCTTCTGTAAATGTCAGCTCCGCGACCTCCAAGAGACGGAGCCGCAAGACTCCAGAACTAATTCCGGAGATGAATGAATCTCGGAGCAAATCGTCCTGCACTTGCTCGTAGGTCCGGACGTCCTGCACGCAGTCTGCCAATAAGTAGCGCAGCTCCTGCGCGAAGCGATCGATCGATTCAGACGGTTGCTGTCTCCGCTGAGAGAGTTGATGCCGGCCGTGCACAGCACTCCGTGTTTTTACGTAGAGGCGCTTCAGCTCGGCTAGGGCCGTAGCGTACGTCCCAAATCGAGAAATGTTCTTGAAAACAGTATGATGGACCTTGGACTGTAACACGGACAGCTTTATCGCAGCGGTTGGCTCTGTCTCGTGAGCCGCAAAGTAATTCTGCAGCGTGTTGAGCCAATGAGCAAACTCCGATGCAGATCCCTCAGCTTGAGGGTCGGCTCCGAGAATCGGTACCACGATCATCTTGTGGTCAGCCATTCGAAGATCTAAATGATATTAAATGTCGTGAAAATCAAGCTCAGACACGACTTGACCTCTGGGTAGGCTTTAATATCATTTAGATTTGCAGTACATCCTGTAAAAATACATGCATACAACAGGCATTAAATCAGAGTATTTCAAGAGCAGCAATGGAAGTTTCAATATAACAATGGTTAGCACAGCGTATCGTCAGCGCAGCATTTGGGGCGTACATACCATTCAAACTACTGGATAATGTCACAGTGAGTTCCGCGGAAGTGTCCGCACGCCCCGGTTGTCCCGGGTCTTATAGACGGCCCCTTCCGTAGCGAGCACCCCTGGGTTCACCTTGGTATAATTTCACTACACAATGTTCAACCCAATGTCAGAAAGCTGGGTCTCCATTGAAGGTCATGGGTCTTGCAGCAGGACAATGACCCCAAACACACTTCAAAAAGTACCCAGGAATGGTTCAAGACAAAACGCTGGACTGTTCTGAAGTGGCCAGCAATGACTCCAGATCTAAATCCCATTGAACACCTTTGGGGAGATCTGAAAACAGCAGTTGGGAGAAGGCACCCTTCAAATTTGGGAGAACTGGAGCAGTTTGCACAAGAGGAGTGGGCCAAACTGCCATGGCTAAAGGAAGTGCTTGACTGCAGTATTTTGTCCAAAGGCCATGTTACCAAATGTTAAGGCGAGGGTGTCAATAATTTTGTCAGTGCCATTTATTTTTTATTTTATGATTTAAAAGGATATATTAAGGGCTGAATCAAAAACAAAGGTTCTGTAATATTAATGGTGAAATAAAGAATTGTGGTGACGAAATACTTTTGTTTCAATTTCAACTTATTTTTAGAGAAAATTGTGAGTTATTTGAAAAAAGTGCAAGGGTGCCAATATATTTGGTGCATACAGTGCATTCAGAAAGTATTCAGACCCCTTCACTTTTTTCACATTTTGTTATGTTGCAGCCTTTTGCTGAAATCGTTTAAATTCATTTTTTTCCCTCATCAATCTTTACTCACTACCCCATAATGACAAAGAGAAAACAGGATTTTAGAAAGTTTTGCAAATTTATTAAAAAGAAAAAACTGAAATATCACATTGACAGAAGTATTCAGACCCTTAACTATGACACTTGAAAATTAGCTCAGGTGCCTCCAATTTCTCTTGATCATCTTTGAGATGTTTCTACACCTTGATTGGAGTCCACCTGTGGTAAAATTAATTGATTGGACATGATTTGGAAAGGCACACACCTGTCTATATAAGGTCTCACAGCTGACAATGCATGAGAGCAAAAACCAAGCCATGAGGTCGAAGGAACTGCCTGCAGAGCTCAGAGACAGGATTGTGTCGAGGCACAGATCTGGGGAAGCCTACAAAAAAAATTCTGCTGCATTGAAGATTCCCAAGAGCACAGTGGGCTCCATAATTCTTAAATGGAAGAAGTTTGGAACAACCAGAACTCTTTCTAGAGCTGGCCACCCGGCAAAACTGAGCAATCGGGGGAGAAGGGCCTTGGTAAGAGAGGTTACCAAGAACCCGATGGTCACTCTGGCTGAGCTCCAGAGATCCTGTGTGGAGATGGGAGAAACTTCCAGGACAACCATCACTGCAACACTCCACCGATCCACCGATCATGAAAACCTGAAACAGAGCGCTCAGGACCTCAGACTGAGCCGAAGGTTCACCTTCCAACAGGACAATGACCCTAAGCACACAGCCAAGAAAACGCAGGAGTGGCTTAGGGACAACTCTGTGAAGGTCCTTGAGTGGCCCGGCCAGAGCCCTGACTTGAGCCCAATCGAACATCTCTGGAGAGACCTGAAAATGGCTGTCCACCAACGATCCCCATCCAACCTGATAGAGCTTGAGAGGATTTGCAGAGAAGAATGGCAGAAAATCCCCAAATCCAGGTGTGCAAAGCTTGTCACATCATACCCAAGAAGACTCGAGGCTGCAAACGCTGCCAAAGGTGCTTCAACTAAGTACTGTGTTCAGGGTCTGAATACTTCTGTCAATGTGATATTTCAGGTTTTTCTTTTTAATAAATATGCAAAACTTTCTAAAATCTTGTTTTCTCTTTGTCATTTTGGGGTATTGAGTGTAGATTGATGAGGGAAAAATGAATTCAAACGATTTCAGCATAAGGCTGCAACATAACAAAATGTGAAAAAGTGAAGGGGTCTGAATACTTTTGAATGCACTGTATATATTTTTTCTACAATAGTTGGAGCTGTATTAGTTTCTGTTTCGGTTTCATGTGTGACTCCTTCTATTCACATTCACACCTGGAAAATGTTTGCAAGGTGGGTTAGGGGTACCTTTTCTGGCTTGCTGTCTTTGCTTTTGCATACAAATTGGATTTGGTAGTCTGTTGTACTTTTCACGTATTCAGATAATTATACAGTTGTCATTCTGTCCAGTTGGTCGAGTTATATTGTGAACATTGCTCGACTTATCGTGCATACAGTTACTTGTGGATGTGAAAAATAATTGTTGCTTCCTCAATGAGTAGACCTATGGGACCAACTCCTCTGCCAAATTTCAAATTTCTTTGAGAGGCTAAATTTTGTCTCATCCATCAGCATTTAGGATAATTTCTTGTCCATCAATGTTGATGCAGCCTTGTAAGGCTATATTAAAAGGTGAGCCTTCAAGGAAAGACATATCCTTGCTGTGTGGGTCCCACAAAGAAATCAATATAATTCCATAGACTCTCTTGACATTATCTGTGTTAAACCTTTTGAGTGATCTCAAAAATGACAACAGACACAAGGGAGTCTCGTCTCACATCATCACTCAAAATGACTTTTCCACAAAAAATATATAACTTTTTCTTTCTGACGTTATCCCTACAAACGCATTGGTGCTTCAGCAGCTTCCGATATCAATTTTCCTGTCAAGAAGACTCAAGCATATAACTTTATATTCAAATTTTTCACCGACAGCAAGGCGACTACAAAGCACACCATAATTTCTACCTTGATACGACATCAAATTGAATAGAGCTCAACTCATTCCACTGTGCCATGCATTCCTGATCAGCTGAGCCTCGGAGCATCCACTGGAAAAGCTACTAAACAACTTTTCTTCAAATGTAATACATTATTCATTGCGACTTGGAGAGAACAGGGTCCACTAAGCAGCGAGAATGCAATTTGCTTAAGATGGAGATGAACACAAAACCGCCTATAACCCAAGAACAGGAGCCATGCTTAAACCTTCCGTACTATCTCCATGCCAGTTCACATTGCATCAACTGAAAGAAATTTGATGCTATTGGTGTCTGGCAGGCGCTGCAGAAAGGGCACTTTAATCCTTGTCAATATCAGATAGGCTGTAATCTCCTCTCAAATCAAGAGGCATGAAAGGTTTGCCAATCAGTACTTTCACTTGCCCATATTTCAGAAGAATATCCTGAAACATTTTTCCTTGGTTGTGCAGCGCTGACATGCATTTACAAATTTTCTTTTTTTTTAAATCATATATGTCAAAACCTAAACACGTCTTCACGAGCGACTCAACAGGCCCCTTACCATTTGCACAAATGAGAAAACAATTATTATATAGGTTTCAGATGTAGAACATAATCAAGCGCTGTATCCTTGTGAGGATGTTTGAGATTTAAATCCGACACTTCAAGTAGGATTTGAGAAGAGCTTTTTCAAGGGCACTTCATGGCGACGAGGATTCTCGGAGATCCAGCCGTGATAATGATCTGCTGCAACCTAAGCTGGTGGTTACTTGCTCAACAAAAAAGTTGGAAAGCTGGGGCCACGAGGCAGAAGCCGCAATGGAGAAACCCAAGACAAATGGTCCAAGTATATCAGGTTGCTGTGCTTTAATTTCAACCCCTACTTAGACTATTCCTCTTGACGTTCACATCAGCATACAAAAAATACTTTATCAATTACTGTTATTAAATAAAGTTCACAGCACATCATATTTCATTGATCATTTGCATCGCTATTTATACTTGGACAATGGATTACCAATAAAAACAACATTTTGTGGTTGAAATTTAGCAAACCAGTAGCTATGATGCATATTCCATGTAACAAGAAAAAGAGCAATCAGAGATTACAAACACTCGCCAGGATGTATTTTCAGTGGTTTTTAAGGCTTTCGTGTTAAAACAAATATGGCGGCCAAACCACGTAACCTATGACGTAATAATTATCATTAAAAAAGTATACAGGTGGAGTTGCACCTATGGTGAAAATTTCCTGTCGATCGGACCAATGGTTGCAGAGAAAATCATATTTATTCTGTGCGGACAAACAGACAAACGGACTCAAATGCAATACCCTCTCCTCTGGCGAGGGTAATAATGATTGATAAACAATGACACCAAACAATATGTTTGGCACTGTTTTGGGGTTTTTTGTTTGGCACTAAACAAATGACACTGTTTTGGGGGTCAAAAGGTCACAAACTTTGTCAAATGTCTAAAATCCTCAATTTTCATCCGATTGACTTGAAATTTGAAGAGGATTTGCATATCTGGTCACTGAATTCAACCACTAAATATTTTTCAGGTCAACATAGGCCAAAAAGTCAACATAGGCCACATTTCTAAAATCCTCAATATTTATCCAATTAACTTGAAATTTGAAGAGGACTTGCATATCTGATCACTGAATTCAACCACCAAGTATTTTTGAGGTCAACATAGGCCAAAAGATCAACATACGCCAAATTTCTAAAATCCTCAATTTTCATCCAATTAACTGGAAATTTGAAGAGGATTTGCATATCTGGTCACTGAATTCAACCCCAACTATTTTTGAGGTCAACATAGGCCAAAAGGTCAACATAGGCCAGATTTCTAGAATCGTCAATTTTCATCCGATTGACTTGGAATTTTATGAGGATTTGCATACCAGGTCACTGAATTCAACCACAATTTTTTTTCGAGGTCATCATAGGCCAACAACTTATTTTAGGGATTTCGCAAGTATCGTGCTTTGCACTAAATATTTCTTGTTTGTTTATCTGTGTGTGAACAAGATATCTCAAAAAGTTATGGACGGATTTGGATGAAACTTGGTGAATGAGTCGGATAGGCGACAATAACAAGCCAATTAGATTTTGTTTCTGGTCTGAATCCAGATCCGGCCTATCAGTGAGATACAAAACATAAACTATCGAGCCTGGCGGAGGTATGCGCTCTACTGAATGCCTTTATAGTTTACTCACATGACTTTCTTTTTTATTTTCAGGTTGCTGAAAGAACAAGGTTTAAAGTTTATTTATATGGACATTTCAATCACGTCGAACAATTTCTCTGTGCCCCAGCAGACAATTATTTTAGAGCTGTTTTTTGCGACAGTCATATTTTTCTACACAAAGGGAGTTTATTTCGTCAGGTCTATCCAAATGCAATAATTCCACAACACAAAACTATCAAAAATACACTACTAACTCACAATAGTTAGGTTAGGGATATTGGCAGGTTCTTCGGTGTGGTTGATTTTGTGTATTAATTATGTTGAAAAAAGTTGTTGGTCCTAATTCTATGGTTATTAATGTGTGAAAAAACACAGCATTCTTGATTTCAATACCATAACCCTAACCCCTATAAAAAAAAATAAACTCACTCCCACAATATCCCTAACTTATTGTAAGTAGTGTATTGTTGAAAAGTTTAGAGACACTAGAAGTGTGAAAGACCAAATTAAAGGACACGGTGGTCAATAATGTGCAGTGAGAACACCCGACAAGATAGCAGCTGTAAGAGAAGATTTGCAGGCTTCTCCGAAAAACTCAATACTGGTCTTGCATGACCTTTGGCAAAATCATACTGTTATGTTGGGTGGGGTAGCAATATGTAGAGCCAGATAGATCTGAATAGGTAACGTGCTTCATCTGTCGCGGGAAGGAATCTACCCTGTAATAAGTTTCATGTGTAGGCGTTTTGTCAGTAAGGAGTATACTTGTGAACCTACCAGGAGGTTCGTGTGTTAAGTAGAGTTAGGGATTAAAGAGTAGCGCCCCTGTGTGTCTCACCTGGTCAGCCAAACCTTTGTCCCTTTTGGCACCGCAACCACTTAGACACTTAGTTAGGATCTTTATTGCAACACTAAATAACGCCCTCCCCTGACATGACTTCGGAAGGAAACCAGGCCAGGACACCACCGCATGGCCGCCGCCATTTACACCTCCGACGGGCCTATCCACCTTGAGTACCATGCGCTATGACCATGGAACAGGGGACAAGAGTTGGGGTGGCGCGGTAGGCGTGAACCTCCAGCCGGCGAGTCAGTGGAGGGCACTGATTGGGTAACGCGCCAAGGCTGACGTGACGTCATGAAGAAGGTTATTTTAAGAGAGCGCCAAACGCCATTGCTTGTTCTGGCAGTGGGTATTGCAGAGGGAGAGAGAGAGGGCTCAGAGGGAGCAAAGTGAGTCTTGCGCCATTTTGTGTTGGTCTCGAGAGTCTCTGGCGGTTCGTGTGTTCTTGCAGCCATCGCGTCCCTTGCGGTTGGTGCTCTTGTTCGCGCAGCTAGCCTGTTTTGGACATCCGGCGCTTCGTCTTGGGCAGCCCGAGTTGAGTGAGATATAGCCTGAGTGGAGTTCGCTTGCTGGCACGTTTGCTTCGGGAGAGCTGACTGGGACGTGGCAGGCCGATCATGTGGGAAGACCAACCTCGCGTGGAACCGCTGGCCTGCGTTGGATGCGTGGTGCTTGGTGCACGGACCTTGTGGTGCTCGGTGCTGGAGTGTGGGACCTCGTGGGAGCATCGGGGCCGAACGAAGCCACGTGTGGGCAGCAGAGACAAGACGACAAGAGCCAGATAAGCCCGAGCTCCGCGTTTACACTTTACACGATGAGACATTTTCTTTCGTATTCATATTCCCTCGTCTCGTTTCTGAAGTCGGTGTGTGGGATCCCAAATTAGTTACTTTTATTTCATTGCTGTCGCGTTTCATTGTTTCTGGGTCTGTGAATAAATCTATATTTTTGTACATTCTGATTTGTGTTTGTCAAGTTCATTAATCCTCTTACAGGACCGGAGCTACGTCCGTGCGCTGAAGGTAAGCTTTTGCCGCAGCCTTCCATTTTCCTTCTTCCTCCCGCACTTATTATAGCACAATCCGTGTTTGGTTATCACCTCCATTAAATCCGTTTCGGTCCATCCGCGACTTTCTGGTGTTAACCGGGAGTCGCACGACAATACACAACAATCTGAAACTGTATCCGCACAAGATACAGCTACTGCAGCACCAGACTTAATGCAATAAGAGGGAGAGGTTCAAAGTTTACTCGACGGAGGGACAAGGCATGGCCTCCATACGCCTAGGATCTGTCTCCTCCCGGTTATTACGTATGGGGGTCCCTCAAAGCTGAAGTGTATGAAAACAACCCACACACAATGCAGGAGTTGAAAAACAACAGCAGACGAGAAATCAGATGCATACCAGCTCCATTTCTCAACCGAATCATCAACAACTTGTGCCCATTTGGGTTCAAACAGTCGAGCACACACATTCAGATGCTCTAACCATTATGCCACTGAGTCTGGTGAAAGTTATTTCAGACATTTTGTGCATGTTTGTATGTATGTATGCATGTATGTATGTATATACATTTTGTGCAGTAATATACATACATATGTACATACATACGGACATATGTACGTATGTACATTGCCTTCAGAAAGTATTCCCACCCCTTGATCTTTTTCACATTTCATTGTTACAGACTGAATTTAAAATGGATTTAATTGAGATTTTTTTTCAATGATCTACACATAATACCACATAAAGTCAAAGTTTTCTTTTGTTTTAGAATTTTTACAGGTTAATTAAAAATGAAAAGTTTAAATGTCTTAAATCAATAAGTATTCAATCCTTTGCTATGACACTCCAAATTTAGCTCAGGTACATCCAATTTCCTTTGATAATCTTTGAGATGTCTCGACAACTTGATAAGAGTCCAACTGTGGCCAATTCAATTGATTGAACCTGATTTAGAAAGAAACACAGTTGACTGCATGTCAGAGCAAAAACTCCACCACCAAGTCCAAGGAACTGTTCATAGAACTCCGAAATAGAATAGTGAGGAGAGATAGATCTGGGGAAGGGTATAAAACAATTTCTAGAGTGTTGAATGTTCCCAAGAACACGGTGAGTTCCATCATTAGGAAATAGAAAAAATGTGGAATTACCCAGACTCTTCCCAGAGCTGGCCATCTGACCAAACTGAGCAACCAGGCAAGAAGGACCTTGGTCAGGGAGGTGACCAAGAACCCAATGACCACTGTGACAGAACTACAGAGTTTATTGGCTGAGATGGGAGAACCTGACAGAAGGTCCCTGCAGCAGTTCACAAATCTAGGCTTCATGGGAGAGTGGCCATACAGAAGCCATTCCTGAGAAAAAAGCACATGACAGCACACCTGGACCTTTCCAAGACACATGAAACACTGAGAGCATGAGGCAAAATATTCTGTTGTTTGACTAGATGAAAATTGAACTCTTTGGCCTGAATGCAAAGCGCTACGTCTCACAGAAACCAGGCACAGCTCATCACCCATCTAACATCATCCCTACCGTGAAGCATGGTCGTGGCAGCATCATGCTATGGGGATGCTTTTCAGTGGCAGGGACTGAGAGACTTGTAAGGATAGAGGGAACAATGAATGGAGCCAAATACTAGCAAATTATTGAGGAGAACCTGCTTCAGAGTGCACCAGACCTTAGACAGTGGCGAAGATTTACGTTCCAACAAAACAATAACCCCAAGCACACAGCCAAGCAACACTGGAATGGCTTCAGAACAAGAATGTGAAAGTCCTTGAGAGGCCCAGCCAAAGCCCAGATGTGAATCTCATTGAGAATCTGTGGAAAGACTTGAAGATTGCTGTTCACCGACGCTCCCCATCCAACTTGACAGAGATTGAGCAAATCTGCAAGGCAGAATGGGAGAAACTCCCCAAATCCAGATGTGCAAAGCTGATACAGACATATCCAAGAAGACTGGAAGCTGTTCTCGCTGCCAAAGGTGCTTCTATTGACTCATCATGCTATGGGATTGACTATTGTCAAGTATTGACTCAGGGGGCTGAATACTCGTGTGAGTTAGATATTTATGTATTTTTTTCAATAAATTTGTAAAAATTTCTAAAAACTTGTTTTCACTTTGTCATTATGGAGTTTTTTTTAATACAAGATAGAGGCTCGTTTAAGAGCTAGCACATCAAACACATATTAGCACACAAAACACAAAAAACAAACGGACACGTAAAACAATAAAGGGAGGGGGAGACAAGACGGGGGAGAGAGAGAGGGAAGCACACAAGCACAACGGTAGAGAACAGAGACATCGGGAGATCTGTTCGAATGGAGAGGGCTGGTGGGGAGGGGGCGGTGGTGAAGTGGTACACGGTACAAATCAAATTGACACTACAAGGAATTTCAGGAATGAAGTCGTGGATTGAAAGATGTGGATCTGGGGTGTATTAACGGAGGTAGAAAAGATCAAGGTTTTGGATGGGGGAAGATAAGAGATGGTGGTGAACAGCTGTTTTAAAGACCTGGAGGGAGGAATGGGATTGAAGAGAGTGAGGGAGTTTGTTCCAGAGGCGGGAGAAAAGAGGAATGAAAGAGTGAAGGTGAGCAGAGAGTCTTGATTTTGGCAGTTTCACAAGAAGATGGTTGCTGGCAGTTCTTGTGCGTCCTGCAGGAATATTTGGGGGACAGAGCCCAGAGAGAGCTGGGGGAGTAAGGCCAGAGAGGAGTCGGTAGAAGACAGAAAGACCACCAACCTGCCTGCGGTGAGTGAGTGAAAGGCCCTCAGAATCAACTTCATCGCGGGAGATACCAATGATCCTGAAAGCTTTGGTTTCAACAGCGTGAAGCCGAGCTAGATGTGAGGCAGGAGCACCAGCCCAGAGGGGAGAGCAGTATTCCATTGAGCTACGGACGAAAGCCTTGTATGTGGTGAGGAGCTCAGGTGTGCCAACGAAGGACTTTGAACGACAGAGGAAGCCCCGTCGGCGACTGACTTTGGAGGCCAGCTTGGAAATGTGGTTTTCCCAGGAAAGTCTTGAGCGAGTATTTTGTGCAGATTGGTGACAAAAATCTCAATAAAAGCCATTATAAATTCAGGCTGTAACAAAACAAAATGTGAAAAAAGTCAAGGGGTGTGAATACTTTCTGAAGGCACTATATGTATGTATTTATGTATGCATTTACGTATGTATGGATGTACGTATGTGTAAATATATGTATCAAACAAGAGTCATGATGGTGAGTCGAGCCAAGCTATTCAGAAACTGCAATGCATGGACGCCAATAAAAGAAACCACAAAACGTCAGTCTAAATATATAAAGGAAAAGCCCTAAGGGCCAAATGCAGGTTCTGCCAAGGCTTTTCCAATATGTTCAACCGTGATCGCCTAAATTCCCTTATAGAATAAGACTTAGTCAAATCATCTGTGAAAAAGGTTTACAAATGCTCTGTGTTCATTTTGAAAACGTGGCACCACAAAGAAAGAAATTTCATCCTCCTCATTTCTCTTCTCGTTCACAATCGCATTTAGCAAAACCTGGTCAGAGCCACCATTATATTAGTCTTTTTGAAAGCTTGCACAGTTAGAAAAACTGATTTTGCACATGAGAAAGACATACTGCTTTGTGCGGTAGGCAGTTCCATGCTTTTCACATCTTGCAACTAAGTCCGAAGGACCATTTATTTATTTATTTATATATACCTATATATATATATATATATACCTATATATATATATATACCTATATATATATATATACCTATATATATATATATACCTGTGTATTCGATAAACATACACAATAATGTGTATTCCCACATATATATACGTGGGAATCCCACAGGCATGGACGTGTGTGACATTTCGACATATTGAGTTAGATGCTGCACCTGCATATTCAGTTTCACAAAATGGTTACTGCCAATTTATCAGATCCACAAATGATGTACTCCACACAATGTATTTACTTCTGATAACATGTGAATGCATGTGCGTGTACATGGGAAATACAGTTTGAAATGTGTCATTACATCTCATGTAGAACGTGACTTGAAGATCTCAAATCCTCTGCCTCCCACATAACGCACACTGCACCGGGAGTGGGTCACACACGAGGGGAATGGGTCCCACACGAGGGGAATGGGTCACACACGAGGGGAGTGGGTCACACACGAGGGGAGTGGGTCACACACGAGGGGAGTGGGTTACACACGGGGGGAGTGGGTCACACACGGGGGGGAGTGGGTCACACACACACGGGAGGGGGGGGAGTGGGTCACACACACAAGGGAGGGGGGAGTGCGTCACATACACGGGGGTGGGGGGAGGGAGTGGGTCACACACACACGGGGGTGTGGGGACTGGGTCACACGGGGGGGGGGGGGGGGAGTGGGTCGCACACATACGGGGGAAAGTTGGTCACACACGGGGGGGGGGGGTTTGGGGGATGTGGGTCACACACATGGGGGTGGGGGGAATGTGGGTCACACACACATGGGGGCGAGTAGGTCACTCACACACGGATGGGTGGGGGAGTGGGCGGTGTATAAGAACATCACATAACACCTTTCTGTCCCGGGGAAACCAATGTTACTCTTTTCGTTACAAGCATACAAAATGACATTTTTTAAATTAAAGATTTCAAATAAACTTATTTAAAGTGTACGTGGACATAACTTATAAAATAAGAACGAAAAAATAACTCTCGGCAATCTCCCGTCTGTGGTTATTTATTTATTTTACACATATTAGGCTAATTAAGGCTAATTAAGTGTGAGTCGGTAAGTGTTAAGGCTGGAACGGTAACGCCTGCCTCGAACCTTGCAGGAGGGACAGTTCCAGGGGAGAGGGGGGGGGGGGTGGGGCTGTGTTACATTTGTGGGGGTACATAATGAAATACCTTAGTCCAAGTAGAATTATTGTATGGAGTAGTGTGCTCCAAATGTCACGAAGAAAAAGAAACCTTCCTGTAACTAAGTAGGCCGAATGTCGTGTAAGTGCATATTTGTCTCCGTGCGAGGGATGGAGTTATGCTCATGAGTTTGAGTGTAAAGGTAACTTTCCCAGTGTGTAAATTGCCTCTGTTGTTTCCCCTTTGTTCCTGATGACACTTACAACACCAGCCATGTGATCAGCACCTACATTAAATAAAATAATCGCCGATGATACCCAGACACGACTAACACCACCCAGTCGAATCTTCTCGAGGGGCGCCAACGGTGGTCATGAGGCCACGCCCTGAAGAACGATTGGGTAAAGAACGATGGGATGAGCGGATGGCGCTCGTTGATTGGTGAGAGTGCCAAACTCAATATCTCCTTCCGGTACGGTTGTGGCACCACAATTTGGTAATGGACCTTCCACTTGTCATTCACTGGTACCTCTGGTGGTCTCCATTTTCTCATAAGTATTACCCCTTTCTTGAAGGAACCAACCGGTACCTTCATAGCCTCTTCCTCTGTCATGGCTTTACCAATCAGACTCCGGAGTTCAGAATCTCTTTGTTGCCCTCTATGGCAAACTCCACATGGGTCTCATTCTCCCGCTTCCCGGCATTCCTAAATTTTTGTCGGTAAGCTTCGGGGACCAATTCATAGGCTTTGAGAATGACTGTCTTAACTGTCTCATAATCTGCACATTAGTCAATCTGTAAAGCCGAACAGATATCTTGAGCATTACCCACCAGAACACTTTGTACCAACATAGTCCATGACTCCACAGGCCATTTTAACATCTGCGCCACCTTTTCAAAGTGTAAAAAGAACTTGCCTACCTCCTTTTCATTAAAGAGTGGAACCAGTCTAACATGCCTCCAAATAATGAAATATCCCAAGAGTTCTGACTTGTTGTCGAACTAGCTGGCACGTATAATATTTCTCTCCGTCCTCCCAGTAATTCAAGCTCCTTGAGTTTAATTTCCCTCTAATACTCCATGTCCCATTCCTTTAACTTAAAGAGCTGAAAGGAGACCTTTAGTTTAAGTCCCTTTCAGCTCTCCTTTCCTCTGCTCTTCTCTCCTCGAGTTCTCGTTCCTTTTCTGCTCTTTCCTTTTATGCTTTCCTTTCCTCTGCTCTTCTCTCCTCGAGTTCTCGTTCCTTTTCTGCTCTTTTCTCCTCGAGTTCCTTTCCTCTGCTCTTTCCTCTGCTTCCTTTTCTGCTTTTCTTTCCTCTCGTTGCTGCCTCTTGTCTTCCAAATCCAACTCTTTTAATCTTTCCTGGCTCTGCAGTGGAATCTCCATTTTCCGGAGCCCCATGTTCCCTTTTTCCTCTGGTAACCAATCCAATGCCACCTCTTCCCATTTTTTCTCTCCCACTAAATATTCTACCACCAACGTCTGAATCTCTGCCTTCTTCATATCAACTCAGACCTCCAAGTTATAGTATTTGGCCAACGTCCTAAGTTCCGATCTTTTTAACGCCTGGAACTGTGCGTTAGGGGACGTCACAAAATTTTCCACGCCAAACACCATTGTGACTATTAGTTAGCGAACCTGTTAAACTTCACACAATAAATGTCAAAATTGGAAATGTTAGGGAATGTCAAATACGGGATGACAAATTTGGGAATGTCAGTGAATTATATCTCAGACGACAAAAATGTTAGGGAATGTCAATCTCGGTCGAGCCCCCAATTTCTGTTGCGTATTACCTCCTCAAACCCCGGTTACGGTGCACCTCAGAGTCTGCAGCGGGAACACGGCAGAAAGATTTGTTCTTTTGCGTTTTCTAATAAATCATGGTAAAACCACACCAATGCAATTGCAGAACAAAACAAGTAATTGTATTAACAACTCTCACATACACAATGATAACACTATGAAAGAAAGTACAATTAAAATATCACCTGCATCAAATGAACAATACCATATGATGGTACCATCATTCCCCAATGCTTTCAAAGCAATGAACTCACGATACGCCAAACGTGAGTGGGATGTAACATTTCCCAAAGTCCATGCACAAATCCCAACGCGGTAAAGGTCGAAGTCGTGTAGAACGGCAAAACAACAGGCAGGTATTGGCGTGGCTGTGGATGAGGAGTTACGAGGTGAGAGGTCGATATGGGAAATGAGCCGACAGGTAAACCAACGGCAATCCACACGGTGAGGTCCATATGGAAATTCCAACTACAAAACAAGATGCACCAAGCGGACAGCCTCTTTGAGGACAAAATGGTGTATAAGCCTGTAATGGAGGTTCTTGATTTCTCCAACAATAACTCACACTTAGTGATAAAACCTGAGACGCAGGTTTAATTGCACTCACAATATATGACGATGTCGCGGGCAATCCCTTTCCCGGGAGGCCTCAACTGCTTCGCGACCAATATCAAAAAAGTCCGCTCGCAGCCTCGGTGCAACTTTACAGCTGTATCTCCCTCATGGCCATCTCGATCTCTCTTCTTTTGGTTTCTTTGCCACGTTTTCCTTTTTCTTTCATAAACACTTCTTTTCTCGTTTTACTAAAGTCATCTCCATTTCACACCAAAAATCTTAACAACTATACGACCTGAAACTAAAAATCCTACAAGTACATAACAAAAAAGGCAGAAGTGATGGATCCGTAACAACAGTGAGATGCATAAATTTGCAAAACCTGTGTAAATTGTGAAATCTGAGAATAAAAAGAATTAAGCTTGTTTTTTAAAAAAGGTAAAATCAATAATCAGAGGCGAAAAGAATGGGTGGACTTGACAAATATCACTCGATCCATCTCTCGATATGTGTGCACTGTACAGAAAGATGGAATAGTAATATTCTGCAAGCGAGCAATTGTCTAGGAATGGAGGGAAAAATAATGAATAAGAAAGTTGTTACTGGTGTGTTCGTTGCCAAGTTTCATTCCTTGCGAAAGTTAATCTTAAAGAAATGGACAATTTGACGTTTTCAGAGAAAAATTGTTTTTTGAGTGTTTGAAGAATGGATTTTTCCAAGTACGGTGCACTGCACGATGGTTTTATTGTTTTCTTTTGTTTTGTACACATAGACGAGGCTCATGGAAGAACAAAAACGTTTATTGTAGAGAGCTGGTCAAGTGGCTTAAGTACTTGCAGCCTCGGTGCAACTTTACAGCTGTATCTCCCTCATGGCCATCTCGATCTCTCTTCTTTTGGTACGTACGTGGGTACTTGGCAAGTTCTTTGTTCCAGGTACCTGGCAAGCGAAGCAAGCTGATTGGTAAGTGAAAACACCCAAGGTGTGCTTCACATATTGATGACTATTCCTTGTAGTTTGCTGGCTTGTGTTATGGAAAGGTTAATTTCGGGTAGAAATGACATACAATATAATAGTTTACAACACTGTAATTGTATTTTTGTTGGGGTTTGATGCAGATATGGCCTATGAGTGGAGTGCACTGTGAGTAATCAGGTGATCATGCCGTGATTCGGGCAAGCAATACCTGTGCCGCATAAAATATACTCGTATTCCCTGCGCAGATTGAGGGTAGACTCCGAGATACGTTTTCCGTTTTAAATTAGACTCCGAGATACGTTTTCCGGTTTAAATTCTGATCGCAAGGTTCAGATCCCGACTATTTAGTATTAGTAGCCGGCGAAGCCGGTGTTGTAAATGAACGCGTTCGTATTACGTTGAAAAACCTGATTTTGCTGGATCCTTTGAGAATTTCGAAGCTTTGATGCACCAAATCACTCAATGGAGGCCGCCATCTTGCGGATGCGGAAGTATGCATAAAAAATTGCGAAAAGTTCAACAGGAGTTTGTTTCACCCGTCTTTTTTTGATTGACAATCTTATGCACCTCTAATTTGTAATTAAAATACTTTAAGACCAACCTCGTTCCCCGGGCCCTGGTTATCTTCAACGAAAATCGTCACCAAACACCGGAACCAATGAGATTCGAGCATTTGAAAAGATATTTCAAAAAAGCTTATTACCACGTTTCGGAGGCTGAAAACGGCGTCAAGTATTCTAAAATTGATGAAGAATTATTTTTTAGAAATCTCGCGTCCGTCGGGGATAGTTTTTCAGGGCCGGAAATATCCGAAGTTGAGACAGAATTCACCGAATTAATCAAGAAGGAAATTTTATAAATTTTAATCTCATCCAGAATGCAAATGGTGTCATTTTGAACTAGTCACGGTACCTACTACACCTACCTACGACCAACTACCTAACCTACTAATGCCATAGTGATGGGTAAAATAGTGGCAAGAGGCTTTGGCTTCGCCGGCTCATTGCGGCTTTGCAGTCGGGTACTAGTATTAGCTTTGATATACTAATCATAATCAATGGATGTACATAATTGAGAGCAAAATGACAACGGGAAACCTGCTTTGTATCTCGTTATGTATCGATGGAGCGTTTGTGCAGGTTTTAATATCCGATTGGGGAAGTCAGATGGCGTGTGATGTAATACATCGTATTGCATGCCATGTGGGTAGTGGACGGAGGTTCGGGTGTCGCTGTTGATCGTACATCCATGGAAGATTGAAAAGAACATTTTTAATTGCGGGAGTATAATAAAGGTTCTTCTTCTTCGAAGTAATGATGTGTTGGACACGAATGGAGTGAGTTTGTGGGAAGGTCTGGTTGATGATGATGACGAGTCTCCTCAGACTATAATAATGGCAGTGACATCACATTGCCTTTCTATATCTGGTACACACAGGTGAGTGTGTAGTATAGACGGGAAGTCGCTACTCCTCTCCGTCCTTCTGTTGGCCGTTGGGGAATTCACCCTCTTCTGCCCATGCTGTTGGAGTCGACTGGACTCTCATCCACCAGCTGTGCAGAACCATCTGCCATTTAAACTGCATGGCTACGGACCGTTACCCTGATAAGAGAGGTTGACAGGTACTACACCTTGCCCACAGGTGATCTGGGAGTATGCAAGGTGGGGCATCCATCTCCCTGAGGTATCAGAAGACACCCACATACATGCCTTGGTTAGATAAGGAAGTAAAATTGAACATGGTGTAGGTTTTGGAAATCTCGATGCAGGAGACATTGTCATTGGGCCATATAACAGAAGATGTTAAGGTTTGGGATGATACAGGTGGAAATGTGCCTGTGGTGAAAATTCATTGTTAAATTGGACTAACAGTTGCAAAGAAAAGCATACTTATTCGGTGTGGACAAGCAGGTAGACAAACAGACAGAATGAATGAATGAATGATCGTTTTAAGGCCATTTTCCCCGCTAGAGTGGGGATTAGCCTTGCGGGCCCCATGACAATCATGGTTCCCTGTTTTGAGGCAATGTTTTTATGGCCGGATGCCCTTCCTGACGCCAACCCTTGGTCACGCTCTTACGATGCGCAGGGATACGGTGTACCTATTCTAAACCGGGGTACACACTGTGATCATTCATCCCAGCAAGCTGGTACTCAATTTGCCGACCTCGGAAGGATGACAGGCTGAGTCAACTCCCCTGGCGTTAATTCAGCGATCGACCGGGATTCGAACCCAGGATCCCAAGCCGGCACCCTAACCGCTAAGCCAACAACACAGAGAAGCAGCGAAATTTGAAACACCTGTGAAAAGATGGCTATTGAGTTAGGGTTTGTGCAAAGATCCTTGGATATTGATTGGTAAGCCCTGGGAGATGTCAGTTTCCAGTATTTTCACTGGCTTGACCAAAAAGGCGGCAGAGGTGTTGATACAGGTGAAATTACAGGTGGGCTGTAAGTAATGTGTCTCTGATGCAGTGCCCTATTCTGATAAGGGTTATGCAATTTATTAAGGGTGTGAGATAAATTGACTTGAGATATTGGAGAATCTTAATTTTGAAATTTTGCAACTGTTTAGAATATTGGAAATGTGAAAACTGAAGTGAATTTGGAAAATTACTCATTAATTACTTGCATTTAAAGTAATTTTTTTTTTTGCATACAAGATCGAGGCTCGTGTAAGAGAAAGCACATTAAACACACATTAGCACATAAAACACAAAAAACATAAACGGACAAATAAAGCAATAAAGGGAGGGGGAGACAACATGGGGAGAGAGGGAAGCACACAAGCACAACAGTGGAGAACAGGGACATCAGGAGATCTGTGGAAACGAGAGGGCTGTGGGGGAAGTGGGGGGGGGTGGGGGGAGGATGGAAGGGGAGGGAAGGGGTACATGGTATAAAACAAATTGACACTACTAGGAATTTCAGGAATGAAGTCGGACATTGAAAGAAGTGGATTTGGGGTGTATTAACGGGGGTAGAAAAGATCAAGGTTTTGGATGGGGGAAGATAAGAGATGGTGGTGAACAGCTGTTTTAAAGACCTGGAGGGAGGAGTGGGATTGAAGGGAGTGGGGGAGTTTGTTCCAGAGGCGGGAGAAAAGAGGAATGAAAGAGTGAAGGTGAGCAGAGAGCCTAGATTTTGGCAGTTTAACCATAAGAGGGTTGCTGACAGATCTTGTGCATGCTGCAGGAATATTTGGGGGACAGAGCACAGACAGAGCAGGGGGAGCAGGGCCGGAGAGGAGTGTGTAGAAAACAGAAAGACCACCAACCTGCCTTCGGTGAGAGTGAAAGGCCCTCAGAATCAGCTTCATCGCGGGAGATTCCAATGATTCTGAAAGCTTTGGTTATTAATAATACCATTAATATTAAGATAAATGCCATTAATGAGCAAGCAAAGGAAAGAAGTTTATAAAATCCATACCGGTCACATGATTGGTGCAATATGATGAGAAAATTGATCCAGGGTATGACAGTTGACATGGTAAAAAGGGATCCTAGGGGGATGGGGAGCATGGATACCTCATTGGATATTCATAGGACGAATGACACTTGTGGCCATAGTATTAATAATATCGTGTTGCAAGGCATTAATTGAAGCGTGTATGAGGAAATTTGTTACAGGAATGATGGTGCAAGAAGTGACAGAGATTAATGCGATTCCAAACAACCCCAGTCTGGGCTGAGATCCAGGAAGATCCTGGCACCACTGCACCACTCACACACAATCAAGGCACCGCAATGGTGCATCCACATGGATTGTGGAAGAGACAGAGGAGAATCTCTGGGACCGGGTGCAAGCAGTAATGATAGAATATAAACAAATGCTTAACAAATTAACAGAAGACATTGAACCAGAGGAGCAGGA
The DNA here is from genome assembly GCF_964187855.1 of Myxine glutinosa. NCBI lineage: Eukaryota > Metazoa > Chordata > Myxini > Myxiniformes > Myxinidae > Myxine > Myxine glutinosa. The sequence continues at coordinate 57,808,647 of NC_136268.1, forward strand.
AGTGCCAGACCCTGAAATGGATGCAGAATGGAAACACCTGACTTTGCCTGCAGAACCTCTCTATGTAAATACTCAAGGGTAATGGGTATACAAGGGTACGATGTGCCTATTGGGCATATCTCATCTAGTGTGTGCAATCGTTCTCTCTGAAAGGTCGCCCAGCACCTAAACTCCATGGCATGGAAAGGAGGTGGTGGCCCCTCACAAGTTAGAGACTGCATTAGTTGGCCAGAATGACAGTCTCCATGGAGCCTAAGTTGGGAAAGGTCCTGAAGGGTGGAGGTCGTTGCACGAGAATGAAATGAATGAATGATCATTTTAAGGCCATTTTCGCCCGCTAAACCGGGAGTTAGCCTTGCGGGCCCCATGACAATCATGGTTACCTGTTTGAGGCAATGTTTTTATGGCCGGATGCCCTTCCTGACGCCAACCCTTAGTCGCCTCTTATAATGCGCAGGGATACAGTGTACCTATTCTAAATCGGGGTACACACCGGGATCATTCATCCCAGCAAGCTGGTACTCAATTTGCCGACCTCGGAAGGATGACCGGCTGAGTCAACCCCCCTGCGTAAATTCAGCGATCGACCGGGATTCAAACTCAGGATCTTCAGATCCCAAGCCGGCACCCCAACCGCTAAGCCAACACCAGGCTCTAGCTAGAGGCAAATTTAATTCCTGGGAGTTGTTCATACAGAACAATGCGGGAGCCATGTGCATTGTTCTGTATGAATAAAGCGGTCAAATTGTGGGTAAAAAATTAAATGAATGCTCACGGGAAAATACCAGCGTGGCATGGTGAGCGTGGCTCTTCCAGGGTGGCATCTTGATTTAAAACTAAAAGTGTAAAATAAATCTGTTAGCTTATAGGAGTGAAACGAAATAACCCTTGTACTTGCTGAAAGCAGCAAGAAGTTCTTGCCAATATGCTTGAGTGTGCATTTCAACACTTACTAAGATATCTTGACCAAGATAAACCTGTTTTTGCTTAGCCTAACCCTAACCCAACCAAAGCATTCTTTCAGATGCTGTGCCTTGACAACTCAGCTAAAACCAAGATGTTACCAGAAGCTGCGGTTTGCTGATAACTGAAAGATTGGTAAACCTACATCGGAGCTTGTTGTAAATATAAGAGAATTGAATTTTGTTGGTTCAGAAGCTAGCTTGGTGTGTGGCGAGGGACCTTCTCCACACGTGTGTGTTTATCCAATAAATTGGTCTGCAAGATAACGTGAAGCTCAGTGAATTTGTTTGAAATAAAGTGAAGTGCTTCCTCCAGCTTCCACAGATGCCATATGTTACATGTTACTACCTACAAACAGATATGGAAAAGAACTCACTAACCTTACAGAACTGTGGGATGCACTACAGGATATTTGGGACAATGTTCCTGTAAAAGTGCTGCAGTCCAATAAGGAAGCATGGGTAAAAGAGTAATGGCACTAAAGAATGCAAAGGACAGACAGACACACAAAGTATGGACTAAAAAAAAAAAAATATTTGGCCGAATATATATATATATATATATATATATATATATATATATATATATATATATATATATATATATATATATATATATATATACAGCCGGACCACGCTATTCACGGGGGATACGTTTCTGGAGAATCCGCGAATCGCGAAACCCGCGAATAGCCTCTGAGTACCATACCATTGTGTTACAAGTGAATAAAAAAATGTACGTTAAATTAAAAAGGCAATGCAGGGATGACAAACTACAGTCTAAAAAAGGTCCTAAACAAGATAGGGATGATGTTGGTTTAGAGAGTAGCTAACAGTATTGCCATCACATAACAATCCCTACATCACTGCCTCATTTACACTTCATCAGTTATGGCTTCAAACTTCTACAAACACTCCACTGGTTACACCAGTACTTGATTACTCTTGTAGTGTAGCCACATACTGAGACTGTACAAATTAGCAGCCCGAGTACAATGTTATAATATCAGTCCATGATCATCAACTTCTTACAAACTGCAAGGACATCTCTAATAACAGCATTCTATAATTATCTCCATTTGTGATTGGTTACTCTAAGTTGATAAAAAAGAAAAGTAGGAAAGACAACTGAAGCTGCAAGAAGTCCCTGAAATCATATACGAGCTTCTTATACTTATGCAGAAATTAAATATAGGAGCTTCTAATACTTTTAGCTAGGCCTAGCCCTAGACAATAGTCTGGAGGCAGTCCACATTGTCCACATTGTAAAATGTGGTCCACATTGTCCACATTGTAAAAAATTTACAGAAACAAGTGAATAACAAAATTTATGCTCAATTAAAAAGCAATATAGGGATGACAAACTACCGTCAAAACAGGTACGAAACTAGAACGCCACTCAGTAGAGCGCATACTCCCGCCGTGGGTCAAGTTGGAATAATACATTTTGTTTAACATCCCCTCTCCCCAAAACAATAAATGGAAAAGAAAGTAGGCCCTAACTGTCAGATAATTTATTTTGATATATCTCGGAATTAGAGGAGAAAAACATCTTTTAAGAATAAGAATAAAAGCTTTAATGCAGTAAAACAAAAAACAAAATTCACAAAAAAAACTTCCTGGATCCGGAATAATATCCTGAGCTTCACCAAAAACTAATCAATTCTTCCTTATCCCAAGGGCAATCATCCCACCAACTTTCATCCAAATCCGTTCAGAACTTTTCCAGATATCTTGTTCACAAACACACAAACATACGAACACACATACGCGCACACACACACACACACACACACACACACACACACACACACACACACACACACACACACACAATCGAATGCATTACTCCCTGGCGGGAGTAACAAGATAGGGATGATGTTCGTTTAGAGAGTATCTAACGGTATTGCCATCACATAACAATCCCTTCATCACTGCCTCATTACGTCCGCCACAAAAGGTGGATGGAGGTTATGTTTTCACCCCTGTCTGTCTGTCTGTTTGTGAACAAGATATCTCAAAAAGTTGTGGACGGATTCGGGCAGGATTTGGCAGAGATGTTGCGTATGTTTCAAGGATGCAATGATCAAATTTTGGTGAAGATCCGGATTTGGATCCGGCTGGTATAATTTTTAAAGTGATTCTTCACCATTGGGAGATAGGGCCAAAAACTATACATAACAGGATATCTCAAAAGCTTGTGGCGGATTTGGCCGAATCTTGGTGGACCGTTTGGGTGTCTGACAAGGACAAATATATTCGATTTTGGTGAAGATCTTATTATGGATTAGGATATGAGAATTATTTAATTTTTTAAATGATTCTTCACCATTGAGTGATATGGCTAAATCCAACATATAGCAGGATATCTCAAAAAGTTATGGATGGATTTGGACGAAACCTGTTGGACCGTTTGTGTGTGTGAAAAGAAGAATCGATTCAATTTTGGTGAAGATCCGGATCCGGATCCAGCTCGTAGAATTTTTTAAGTGATTCTTCACCATTGCGTGGTACGGCCAAAATTATATATAGCAGGATATCTCAAAAAGTTGTGGACGGATTTCGACGAAACTTGGTGGAGATGTTGTGTGTGTGAAGAGGACTAATCGTTTCGATTTTGGTGAAGATCTGAATATGGATTCGGCTACAAGAATTATTTATTTTAAAGTGATTCTTGACCATTGAGAGATCGGGAGAAAAGGGATATATAAAATATTTTTAAAAGTTATGGACGAGTTATGAATAAACTTGGTGGACGAGTTGGTTAGGTGATAAGAACAAGCCGATTAGATTTTGGTTCAGGTCCGAATCCAGATCCGGCCTATCATTGGGATACAAAATGTAAACTGTTCACCCTGGCGGAGGTTGCACTCTACAGAATGTTGCTTTAGTTTACGTTGTTTCCACCATGACTAAGCATTTAATTGAGGCCTTGCAAATATATTTGATTAAATGTTCTGCATTATTAATCTCACTGAATTGTAAGTTTAAATGTTGAATATTCACACACATCACTTTAATTGCTCTATAGTATATGCATTAATTATGAACATTTTTGAATTGCTAAGATGGGAAGAAAAGACCTTTAACTTTTATGCTACAGTTCACTGACAGTTAATTAACTGAAGTGTGCAGCAGTAATTCGCACAAAATTCCCAATCATGTAAGTTATTTATCCACCCTTTGCAGAATAACCCTGCCTCCTCCATGATGACTGCTTAATTTAACTTCACTTCATTTGAGCTCTGTTCACAAGTCCAAACTTCTTGACCCAAGTGCTCAATGATAATAGTTGTTAAAACCATGGCACTCTTCATCCTGGCTGGTCGATTACCTGATGGAATAATATCCAAGGATCACCAGCAACTGCAAACCTTTTCACCCGAAACAGTTCCATGCTGTTCATCACTTCAAGAGAGACTTCCACACCTATTAAATGGCTGACAGGATAATTCAGAGGCAGCATACTTGCTTTTGAGCTGTCTGGTCTGGGTTGGATTTTTACCCTAATATAAATTGTCATCCCAATGCTTCCCAAGCAGGTTCTTGCATCAATAGGCATGTGCGGGATTTGGAGGGAGGAAAGGGATGGAGAGGGGGGTACCATTCAGTGAGTGCCATATATATTGACATTCACTAGTGGACATTAAAGATCCAACAATGCCTTTGGAAAACTGGAGGCCATTATGTGCTCGTAGCTTACCAGATTATATATATCCCTGGCTTCGTCAACACCTTGTGATGTCATGGCAACCTGTCCGGTTTGATTTTTAGCAACATCCTACATGGGTGAAACTATCACGGGTGAAATGACGCTGAAAAAAACGGTGCGGTCAAAAATGGATAGATGCAGTGATGTACCTATCCTGTACACACAAACAGACAGCAGAATTTACAGTTGTAAAATAACTATCATCAATACCATCACATATACTTCTTTTATAAATATATAAATGAAAACATATATAAATATATATATATGTAAATATATATAAATGTATATATAAATAATTATATGTATATAAATATATTATTGCGGATCTCCCGAAGCCCGTTCCCGTTACAAAGGGGGGTTAAACCGCTTTTTTCCCCCTGGGTCTTCGGGTCCGCGAGGCCGAATCGCCACTTCCGGAGCAAACGTTAAAAAGGGTATCGGGACAACTTCGCACGTACCTTTAACCCACGCTGCCCCGAAAGCGGGGGACCGAACCTCGCACAAGCCACGCTTAATCGAGTACGCCCGAGCGGTATGCATATACCGTGACTCGTGCTGTTACTTTTATGGAACCCGATTCGAGCGGTTCTATTCGTACCATGCGAAGCCAATTGATGGAAGGGACAGGAACGGTCAAATCAGAGGAATAACACGATTTATTATTATTTACACAATGTACAATGATTCGCAGAAGGAAAGGGGACACAGAGCAGAAGCATAATAATCAATCTTACTTATCCCCAGACACAGGGCCCACTCACGCACACGGGGAGAAGAAGAGAAGAGGTTGGCGCACCAAGCGCGCTTTGCCATATGTCGCCCCGGGGCAGCTCACCTGACGTGGCTCTCTGATGTTCACGGCACGTATGCAGGCGAAGGCAGGCAGGAGGAGATCGCACGTCTGTGGCCCGGCACGGGTCGTCCTCTCGAGCGCGCAATTAATACAGCGCAGAGCGCAGGGCACGGGGGAAAGTTCGTGTACAATCTCGATCACCGCAATTCAACGCACTCGTTCTGCGGCATGGTTCTCGTGCGTGCTCAAGCTCAACTCACTCTCACAGGGAACTGTAACTCAGCACTTGAACTCACGATACTCTCCGGCTCTGACTGACGTGCACATCACATGACTCTCACTGAGAACTCTCTAACCTCTTCTCGTCTGACTCAACTGCCGTGGGGGGGGTTCGGAGCAGGGTTATATGGCCCCGCCACAGAGTCTCACTCGAATGTTCCAAACCCCGCCTCTGGTCGTCGTGGTTAGCCACTCCCCTCGAGCCCTGATTGGCAGCTCGTTCTTACCGACCACACCCTCCTGCAGCGCCTCCCTTCGGCCTTGCCCGACTTGTTCAGGCCTGCCACGTGGCATGCTAGTGCCAAAAGAACACCTTACGCACGGCTCTGCTCAACGCAAAACTAACAAAAGGCAGGACTACGCTTACATTCACTAAGAAATAACTGAACTATCGCGAGGTTTCATGTTGTGGTGCGTCTACCTACGAGGGGGATTTAACCTTTATTCCAAAACCACAATATATATATATATATATATACATATATATATATAAATACATATATATATATATACATATATATATATAAATACATATATATATATATACATATATATATATATATATAAATACATATATATATATATACATATATACAGTCATCCCTCGCTATATCGCGGTTCACTTTTCGCGGCTTCAGTACATCGCGGGTTTTTCTCGCTAGTATATGTAAAATTATATCGCCGATTTTTCGCTATATCGCGGGATTTTGCGGTATAAATGTATTTTTATATACTATTATTTTAAATATTTTTGTGGTAAAATAAGCATTTACTAGCCTAAAAAATTAAAAAACGTAAAAAAAAGAAAAATACAGTAATTAAAACATATTACAAGAAATAAAATACTGTACATAGTGTACAGTAGAACAGTAGACAAAGAGACAAAGAGTCGTGCGTATGGAAAACGCAGATGCGGCAGCTTCCATTTGCGCTAGTTAGTAGTTACCCACGTAATGGGTAACTGTAATGCTCTTTCTGGCTGTGCAGTACATTCATCATCGTCATCACCTTCATCGTCATCAGTACTGAACAGCTAATTCATCATCATCTTCATCACGCAAGTTGTAGTATTGAAGAGCCGGGCTCTTGCTTGATACGGACGAAATGACGGGCAAGACACAAACTCGTCCGAGAAGATATTTATTCTCAAAACCAACTCGGGAACACTGAAAAGCCCATTTATCGGGCTGCATTATAAAGCACAACCAGAAACCGAAAGCCACGCCTCTCAAGCGTGGCGTGCTTCGGCGGTCACGTGATCAACAGGTGTAGCTGATTATACCCGCACGCGCGGCACGCTTTGGCGGTCACGTGACCAGCCACTCTGCCACCGGGGATCCCCGCCGGTGACGTCACCGGCTGGAGCAAGGAGATTCTGATGCTGGTCTTGCTTGGGGAACCCATGGGTCGCTACAGTATCTTCAATCGTGAGTACCCATTAGAATTTTATATGTTGTTAAAATTACGTATGTTTAAGAGTGTAAAAAGTGTTTAAGAGTATAGGAAGTGTTTATAAGAGTATGGGAAAGGTTAATAAGAGTGTGAGAAAGGTTAATAAGAGTGTGGGAAAGGTTAATAAGAGTGTGGGGAGGGTCATAAAGCTTTAAAATATATATAAATAATAAAATAAAAATATGGTCGCTACTTCGTGGATTTTCGTCTATCGCGGGGGGTTCTGGAACGTAACCCCCGCGATAAACGAGGGATCACTGTATATATATAAATACATATATATATATATATACATATATATATATATAAATACATATATATATATATATATATATATATATATATATATATATATATATCTATATATATATATATAAATACATATATATATATATATATACATATATATATATATATATCTATATATATATATATAAATACATATATATATATATATACATATATATATATATACATATATATATATATAAATACATATATATATATATATATATATATATATATATATATATATATACATATATCTACATATCTACATATATATAAATATATATCTACATATCTACATATATATATATATCTACATATCTACATATATATATATATCTACATATCTACATATATATATATATCTACATATCTACATATATATATATGTCAAGTAGTAGATTTGTTATTGCCTAAAGTTCAGTTATAGACGTTGGGTGCTAATGTGTTATGATTTAAATGTTGTCTAAAAATGCTATTTCATAAAGTTAATAAAGGGTTTTTGCTTCGTTTTAGTTTTGGATGAGAAAAGGCTCGCTGAGGTCATGCTGAACAAATTGTATACGTGTGCTTTTTTCGAGGCTGGTCGTAAAACCACGCCCACATGCGCTTGTTTTTGCGTAATGCTAGTAGAATGACATGATCGTTAACCATATATATTTTGTTTTAATTACAGCAACGCATGACTCTGTATAAACATGCTTTGGATTACTCATGTACACAAACCCATAAAATATATGGGTTTGTTTGGCTAAGCATACACTCTCCTCTTTGTGAGTCACATTTCTGTTTTCTCGGAGCCCAGAGAAACATTTGGTCCAAATGATAAGGAAGGGCTGACTCCCCCGAATGATAACGGTGGGAGGGACTCTCGCCAGTCGCTTCGTTCTCTCGGAGATTTTCTGATAATCGTATTCGTATATAAGTGAATGAGAATCAATGTGTTTTCAGGAAGGCTTGACTTGGCATGTTCTTGCTGTAGCTTGCTGTAGATGTCTTGTCTCCTCCGGATCTGTATAAGTTGGCTTTAATAAACTGCGTCATTTTTCAGGCTATTTGTGGACTTCTTTTGCAAACGAAGAGCTGATTCTTCACAGATGGTACCAGGAGTGGGGTGTCAACAGACGCGGAGGACGGGAAACGGAGCCCGAGGGACAGGAGGAAGGCTGACCTGAGGCCGGCGCCGGCACGTTGATTTGATTAAAGGTGGGAGTTGTTTTATATCAGAGGGCTATTATTCCAAATTCGTACCTTCCTCCTTCGAGCGGGTTCAGTCTCCTTGTCTTCCGCGCTGTCTGCACTCGAACAGAAATTGTAAGTAAAGGCTCATTTAGGCCTCAGAATGACGTAGCTTTGTTAAAGCCAGGATAAACAAGTAAGGATACAAGTAAGGACTTAACAGTAAGCTTAAAGTTACAGTTAGCACCAGGAGGGGAAAGTGAGGTCGGACAGCCATATAGGTCGAGCCAGGCCGAGAACTTTCCAGGAAGGAACAGCCCAGAGACAAGATGGGGTATGCCATTGCATGCCAGGGAAGGAGGGCTGTGGTTAACTTAGACGGCCAAAGGGACATGGCCAGGAAGGGTGAAATGCGTAGGTACCAGGTAGGTTTGACAAGAAGGTAGTGACAACTACGAGGTCAAGCCAGGAAGCTCTAGACTAAGTTCTAGACAAGAGGTCCAGATAAAGCAGGCCAGGATCTGGTGGACAAGAGAAAATAAATAAGCTCACAGGAAATGGGCCAGGTGGCCACAGGGTGAGAAGGACAGGTTAGGTTTTGAAATATTGAAAATTGAAGCAGGAGCTGCATTGTAGGAATTTGAAGCTTCAGAGCCAAAGGAAGCAAGTTCAGGAAGCAAAGTTCAGGACAAAACAATTAAGGAGGTAGTTAAACAAGTAAAACAGCGAGTGATGCCGCTGGACCAGATACCAGACCAAGACCCCCCAACCCCCCAAGACCTGAGCTCAGTCCCGGGGCTCTAGGCAACACCCCCCACCCCCCCCAAGACCTGAGCTCAGTCCCAGGGCTCTAGGCAACACCCCAACACCCCGCCCTGCCTTCCCTTTTTTTTCACCTCAACCCACCCCCCGTCCAACCAGTCCCAAAAATCCTTTTCCTTGAATGAGAGACGTAACATGAATGAGCAAAGATTGTTTGGGAGTGGCTGGAGAAAGGCATGATTTGAGTCGATCTGAGTTTCGCGCGAAGAATGGGAGACTCACTCGTATATGAATGAGGAATGAATGTATATTGGGATGTTAATTGACGTGTGTGTCTGGCCAATGTGTTTGTCTGTGTGTCATGTGCAAAGCAGAGGGTTTCGGTGTGAAACTTTGTAAGCGATCTGCTCGACTTGGGGGAAATTCAGGCCGGGAATGTCCATTTTAACGTCTATCCGAGAGAACAGGCGAGGTCCTGAACTGAGTCCGGATTTTCATCTGTTTGGGAGTTGTTTGGGAAGCGAATTGATATAAATCGGGTCAGGAAAGCACCCGGAGTGCCCTTGTCGATTTACTGTTGATATGAAGCGGTTTCTTGGAGATGGTTGCAGAATTCGAATCAATATGTGTGTTTTACTTGAATCGAAGAGTTCATTCAATGGCAGATATTGTGTATTGTATGTGTGGGATGTATCGCTGAGGCAGCTCACCTTTGGAATTGGTGTCATATAGTGCATTTTGGGTCAGAGAGGTCAAGCGTCGGAGATCCTGTTAGCTAGGGATGAGTTCTGACAGCTCAATGTTCTGACAGCTCACATGTCAGGTCGCAGATTTGTTATGACAGCTTTTCGCACTTTGTTATGACAGCCGACTGCATGTCCCAACGCGAGGTAAACCCCGCCGCGAACGCGAATAGAGCGGCGTGCAGGGAGTGTTGGGATTCGTGTGGAGGCACGAGGGTGCGCGCCAAGACGGGGGGCGGCGTGGCGTCGTCGCGTTGAGATGGTTGTGCCAGGTCGATCGGCGATCTCTGAATTTAAATCGGATTTTTGTCATGTGTGTTGTGAAATTAAACGTCTATCCGAGAATCCTGGCAATGTTCGTTTAACTAAAGTGTGGTACAAACCTGTGTTTCCGCCGTGCGGCTCCGTGGAAGTTTGGGTAGAGGGATATTGGGTGTTCAGACAGGAGCCGAGCGAGCCGCGAGTCACGGGTGTGCTGTATGAGATTTGCTCAGAGTGCTGGCGATAACTCGCCCACTCTCAGAGGAGGATGTGTGCCCAAATGCATTGTGGGTCATTTCGACTTTGCTGGATGTCGGACGTTCATGTCAGACGAGCCATGTCGGAATAGTGGCCGGCTGCGACATATATGCCAGGCAATGTCACAGGACGAATACGTTACTTATAAGATGGATTTTTATTTAAGATGGATTTATAAGATGGATAGATGGATGGATTTATTTAAGATGGCTAAAATAAACGATTTCAAGACAGAGTAATTAATTTCCGGAGCCAAGTTCCAACAGGAAGTCTTGTTCGTACAGTAAGGTACAGTGCGGAGTGGCGGCTGGAAGATGCATCGATGCATTTGTGTTGATCGATGCGGACACAGATTTAGTATGCTGGTAAGGTCAAGTTATTAAAATAGGAAATTCAATAATTTGAGCAGAAATGTCACGTTTCAACAGAACGCTGATCCGAGGAAGGAGGACGGTTGAGGTTTCAACTGTCGGTATGTGGTGTGGCTTGTGCCAAGGTGTGGGCGCGAGGAGGTGTGTTGATGAAGCGTTGTGCGAACGAGGAGGGATGTGCGAAAGGTGCACCAGGTAGAGAGGTGCTGCATTGTGAAGCACGCCTCGTACGGAAGTTCCTGGACGGATTGTGACGGTTGTTGGATTCGTAGGAGCTAGCATTTTGCGATGTAGAGCCTCAATAAGGGTCATTTGTCTGTCTGGATGTGGTTCTTGCAGGGAATGACGCCGGACTTGTATTATTTGCGGAAAAATAAAGCGCTGGTTACCCCAATTCGAAGTTTGACCTTTTAAAGTTTAGTTGACCTTTGTTCGAGATATGCAAGGGAAAGGTCAGAGGTAATTCACTAACCTTGGAAGAACGACAGGCGGAGTCAGTCTACAGGGTGTTGCTTTAACGACAGGATATATAGGACTTAAATCTGGAGAATATCGGGACATTATATTGTGGGTAAAACCAAAATCATGTACATAATTAGTGGACAGAGAATATCGAGTTTTTTGTTGTTGTGGAAGCGTCAGGGGATTTGAGATGGATTTGAGTCACGTTAAATGGAGGACATTTGTGAGGATGAAGAGATGCAAGTAACGTGGATTAAATTGTGGTATCACGAGTTGGGTGCCAGAGATATTGTGGTTATTATAACTCACTGATTATAGGGGGCGCCGGGCGCACCGAGTACAGATCGGGTTGCATGATGGAGCACGCATGCATGGATTTTGGCTTTGCGAGGCTCCGGATAGAAATTGGCATTTCGATGCTGTGGATTATATTGTACCTGCCCGGAAAGGTGATGTCCTGTGCTGGGGCTGGCGACAGGCCTCTGTTATTTGTTTGTCTGTCGGTCTGATTGTAAGTCTTTGGTACTGGGAGGGCTAATTGAGTGCTCAGGCGTCATTGTTCCATGGAGGCAGGAGCTGTGAGTCACAAAATGTAAACGGGAACTTTGTGTAATCATCAAGTTTTTCCATCAAGGAAGGGGTGATGAAAAGTTATTTGTTTTAGTGTGAAGTAGGTTGGTTGCTTACTTGTCACAGTAAGATGAGAGTTGTGTTTTTAAGCTTGGTCTTTGAATGAATTGTTGATTGGAAAAGTGATTTTTGATCGCTGATCCGATCTGGTTTTGAATTGTTTGATTTAATTTTGAATTGATTGGAGGTAATAAGGATTTGTGTTGATTTCCTGATTTGAGTTCATCTGGAAACAAAGACAGATGGGATTAATGTGTATATCAGGAACAATTTGGAAAAGAAATATGGATATATGACATTACTAAAATATAACCAAGCAATTGAGAGTTCTTGGGTTAATGGGATATAAATAAATGCATCTACAAGTTGATGGTTTATAAAAATTTAGTTCTGGATGATACTTAAACGATGAACAATGTTGGCAATATACAAAGAATGTGACTTGTTTTTTGGGGGGCAAAGTTATGAGTGGTTGTGGGCAAACGAAGATTAATTTAGATTTATCATAGTTAAGTTCGAGGAAGTTGATTTGAAGCCAGAATTTCATTTGGATGCCAGAAAGGAGAAAGGAGATGCTGAAAGCCAGAAAGGAGATGCTGTTGTCTACTCTGAATGACAGGTGGCGGTATCCAGGGCGCTGAGGAGTTTGTTCACGTTGTAAAGTTTGTTTATTTATTTGTTTATTTAGTTTGTTTATTGTAGAGAAGAGTGCTTTTGGGATTCCGGAGCCAGAGTGGATAATTTGAGAGTAGTAGGTGGTCCTTGTGGGCTTGGGAGTGAACTGATTTGGGTTTAATAGGCACAAGCTGGTCTAAACAGGGTGAGGAGGATGGCGTGATTGATGATGTCAAAGGAGGCGTTGAGGTGAGGAGGATGAAAATGTTGAGGTTGCCGGCATCAGAGGAGAGAAAAGGTCGCTGGTGATTTTGAGGAGAGCAGTTTCAGTACTGTGGCTGGAGCAGAATCCGGATTGGGATGTTTCATACAGGTTATTGGCAGAGTGGTGATGTTTGAGTTGAGTGGCCACAGCACGTTCCAAAACTTTTGACAGAAAGGGTAGATTGGAGATGGGTCTGAAGTTATTTAGGGTGTCAGGGTTTAGTCCAGGGTTTTTCCAAAATGGGGGTGAAGTTTCACGAGTTTTTGGGGAAATCGGTATGTGAAGCTGGATTAAGTTGGAACTGCTTGATGAGCCATGGAGATGGATTGGGTTTTGTTGTTGGTTGTCTGGGAGTTCGGTTGTTGCATTGCCAAAGGTTTCTGTGTGGTGGACACACTCGTTGGCTGTTGTCTTGTGTGACGTGGAGGGAGATGTATGTGGCTGTGTGTGGCTGCCTGGAGGGGAAGGCGGCTACAGTGGTTGATATTGGTTGTGGGTTGTCCGGGGTGCTTCGATTTGCATAAAGGGTGAAGATTGGGATATTACATTATTTTGAGTAAGTATTGGCATGAGTAATTACATAAGTAATTATGAGTTATTATGAGTAATTAGTGGTATGAGTATTAGTTATGAGTTCCAGGTGTTGAGCTAGTTATGCTAGTTATCCAGCTAGTTATGAGTAAGTGATTATTTTAGTAAAATTACATGTTTCGCTGTGTTGTTGATCTGGGGACAAGCTAGTTTGATGGGTACCCTGGGGTCTTCAGCGTGTCTATGTGTTTGTCTGGCTGTTACACTAGACTCTGGGATGTGTTTTCATGAGACGAATTTCAGAATTGATGACAATTCAGTGAGTATGGTGGACAACGTGAAGTGGCTGGTGTGAAGGAAGGGGTTGGGAAAGATGGACCCCCTTCACGAATACCCAGTAGGGTAGCTTAATTTCAGACATAACAGTGAGAATCTATTGTGAGCGAATCACAGTGGGTGAGGAAAACATTGTGTGTGACCAGACACCAGAACTGACCAGAATTGAAATTGGAAGTAGACCAGGTTATTTCTATTATTTGTTTATTCGTGAAAATAAATAAATAATAGGGGGAGGTTCATGGAGGTTAATGGTGGTTTGTTTGTATTAATCGAGGTTAATGGTGGTTTGTGTTTGTGTTAATGGAGGTTAAAGGTGGTTGGTTTGTGGTAATTCTAGTTGAAACTCTCGCTGAAGTAATTTTCGTTTATTTTTATTTTTTGATTCGATTTGAGAGTTGAGATGATTGATTTTTTATTAATTTTATAATTTTATTTTTATTGATGTTGGAAACAGGTAATGGGATGCTGAGAGAAGGATTGAATTTAATTTGAATTGGACTGGATTAAATGGGATTGAATTTAAAAAAATTGAATCTATGAATTGGAGACCTGTAGACCAGGCGCTCCCAGGAGACTTGTGGACCAGGTGTTCCACCAGAGGAAAAAGACCAGGTGTTCGTGGAGCACTTCACCTGCAAGAACGCCTTGGAACCAAGGTGGAAGGGACCAGTCCAGGTGTTGCTGACTACACCAACGGCAGTCTTTTGCGAGGGCAAGACCTCGTGGATCCACGCCACGCACTGTAAGTTGGCCATACAAGCACCAGACACTACACCACAGAAACCACAGTAAGGATGGGCCTAATCATAGGTACAATACTATTGATAGCGACAGCAGCTAGGGGAAACTCCGATTCCAATAGATGCGAAAACGAAACCCGACACCTCACCGTAACATGGGGACAAAGAGTATCACTACCATGTTTCAAACAGAAAGCCCTGCACACAAATTGGGTGAACATAAATTGGCTAGCACTGGCGGCAGGGCCTGGACGCGTTGGCATGGTACTACAAAAGCAACGAGAGTTCCGGGAAGACGGGCAAGCTAGCATTAAGACCTTGGCCCAACCAGGATACCAATGGGGAACCCCTGATTTTAAGCTACAAACACGCACGCGCCTAGAGAAAGGCATGACTATGCAGGTCCGGTGCAGCGTCTGGACCCCTGGCGCGGCCGGTGGCGAAAAGAACTACATACCATGCATCGAATACATACTCACGCCACAACCCCAGAATAAGGCCCCAAAGAAGGGTGAAAACACATATTGGAAAGTGGCCAGGGAAGTGGCAACAATTCAAAATAGGACACACTGCTGGTCGTGCATGCACTTTCCCCAAGCAGGCACCACAGGAATACACATGATAGTGCTACCCTCGTCCCTCAATGACCTCTGCTCACAACCTATCGATTCCCCATGTTTAGTCACCACGCTGGAAAGAGAAGGGGTTGACAACGGCAAGAGTTGCAATCGACAATTTAATTATCGCCCGTCAATGATTGCCCATGTGGCCGAGAGGCCTGCCCCCGTCTGGGTCAAACCACAGAAAGGGAAGGTCTGCCTCCAGGGTTCCGGCCACTTGCGTATGGGAGAATCAGAATGCGCCTACACTCTCCCCGGGAAGCTGGGACAAGGGAGCTCGGGGATTACATTACGAATAGTACTGCAAGATAAACACAACCACAACATAACGGCTATAACATTCTCTAGGGGGGTTAGTAGGATTAATGGGGTGGTAAAGGGACTCCAGTGCTTATCCACCCACCTGGTCCCACCCCATGGGACAATGTTTATATGCGGCGACAAGGCTTACCCCTATTTACCAAATAATTGGGGGGGCACATGTTATCTGGGTTCAGTCCTTCCTGACGTTGAGATACTGGATGAGCTAGACCCAAAGTCCTTGGACAGGCGTTATAAGAGGTCAGTCATGAACGAAGATGGAACCACTAAACTACACGGGAGTCTATGGGAAAAGGTGTTTGGTTTCTTCTTCCCAGGAGCGGGCACAGTCATGGATAGTTTCCGGATAGATAAATTGGCTTTGGCCCTAGAAAAGGTGGCAAACGACACCGCTACGGCTCATGACATACTATTGGATCGATCGGATCGCGCGCGAAAATTCTTATACATTTAGCTGGCTCACTGACTGGTTCCAGGGATGGACGGGCACCATAGTGAAGTGGTTATTGACCGCACTGGCTGTGATAATCGGGGTAGTAATTTGGGGGGCACTAATGAAATCTCTAGTCCTCCTCTGTATGAGAAAGTATTTTACAGGATGGAAAGTGAAGAAGCCGCCGACAACAACTATGGCTCTGACCACAGAGGCCGTCGACCTGAACGGGTCCTTCAACAAGACAGTTGCGACCGGCGCTCCAGAAAATTGCATTGAATTTTGTGGCAACTGTGATACTTGTGTGGATCCCATGTGGGAACTGGCTGCTGCCTGTAACGGTGTATGTGATGACTGTGATACTTGTGCTATAAACCCCTTGCGTGTACTGGCTAACGCTGCTTATGTATTACAAGCTGACAGCTGCACGCCCCCTTTAAACCCAACTATGGATCTGATTGCGACACTGGGTCTGGCGGTCGAGGGACCCGACGTGGATATCCTAGACCCGCAAGCCGACCAGGCGCCCAAGGGAGACTTTGACATAAAGGAAGTTCCTCTCTTTGCTTCATATGTATTAAGTTCAAATGCTTCAAGTGAATCGGATTTTTACGCTCTGTACCCTGACCAGGAAATTGAGACACAAGATACTGACAATATTATGTATTCCCCAGAACAGCAGCACGTGAGGGACCTCATGGGCATGATCGTTGATTAACTTCGAAGATCTGCAAGGACTGGGTCTGCAAAGGGTGGGGGGAGCAAGTTCCGCAGGGGAGGTGATGGGCCCTCTGGCGGAGCAGAACCTCATCTGGACCAGACACCTTCGTTGTGGATCCGAAACGTTAATGGACTTTCACGTTCTGAGCCCTCAGGCTCCGAGCACGCACCACACGACACGTTCGCCAAATGCACGGGCGAGGCGCTTTGGGCGCACGATATGCCCTTGGAGATACCCGCATTACACAATTATTTTTTCAATACCCGCATTACACAATTATTTTTCAATAAAGCCCGATGTGGCACGTTGTCTCTTAAGATACTTTGTCTCGACGAGACAAGAGGAAGGAATGTCAAGTAGTAGATTTGTTATTGCCTAAAGTTCAGTTATAGACGTTGGGTGCTAATGTGTTATGATTTAAATGTTGTCTAAAAATGCTATTTCATAAAGTTAATAAAGGGTTTTTGCTTCGTTTTAGTTTTGGATGAGAAAAGGCTCGCTGAGGTCATGCTGAACAAATTGTATACGTGTGCTTTTTTCGAGGCTGGTCGTAAAACCACGCCCACATGCGCTTGTTTTTGCGTAATGCTAGTAGAATGACATGATCGTTAACCATATATATTTTGTTTTAATTACAGCAACGCATGACTCTGTATAAACATGCTTTGGATTACTCATGTACACAAACCCATAAAATATATGGGTTTGTTTGGCTAAGCATACACTCTCCTCTTTGTGAGTCACATTTCTGTTTTCTCGGAGCCCAGAGAAACATTTGGTCCAAATGATAAGGAAGGGCTGACTCCCCCGAATGATAACGGTGGGAGGGACTCTCGCCAGTCGCTTCGTTCTCTCGGAGATTTTCTGATAATCGTATTCGTATATAAGTGAATGAGAATCAATGTGTTTTCAGGAAGGCTTGACTTGGCATGTTCTTGCTGTAGCTTGCTGTAGATGTCTTGTCTCCTCCGGATCTGTATAAGTTGGCTTTAATAAACTGCGTCATTTTTCAGGCTATTTGTGGACTTCTTTTGCAAACGAAGAGCTGATTCTTCACATATATATCTACATATCTACATATATATATACATCTACATATATATACATATATATATATTGTTACGGACACGACTTATTAGGATGTTATGATGGGCCGAGCGGAATGGCCGCCGTGTTCGCACAGTTTACCCGATTACACTCGAACGTTGACTAAGTCGCGCTATGCTAAATCAATGAAGGAAAGGACACAACGGCTGGGATAAATTCAACGACACAAGGGGTACAGTTCTCAAGACCTCCGGAGGAGGATATAATATTGGTTATGCAGAACGGTTAGATTACACGGCAAGAGGTAAAGCACAGCAAGATGGGCACTTAGACACGGTCTTATCTTATCCCCGACAGACAACAGACAAACGGGACAAGACTGACTTACACAGGGATTGATGGCAAGGAAGGGCAGGCATTCGATGGCTCAAGGTGCACCTTGGCTCAGGGGCAGAATCGACCCGGTCCGGTCCCGAGATGCCGGGAGGTATTTCTCAGCGCTAGGAGGTGGCGTCCTTTCTTCTTCGTAGCTGAGGCGCATCTGACGTCACCTCCGTCTTCCTGCGCATGTCCCGCGGGGAGTGACACGCCCTCGGCTCGTTAGCTCCGCCCCAGATGGACTCGGTCCGCCGCTTCTTATTGGGTGCGGGGGGTTACCGGGCTCCGCCCTTGACGAGGAGCTGACAGTGAGCCCCTGCGTGGTAACCCCGTCAGAGCACATGGTCAATGGCGGCTAACCAAGCCGGAGTGAGGACGCGCACTCCCCGCGCCGCCGCCGCGCCGCTGTTGTTGTTGTTGTTGTTGTTGTGGTTGTATGAGGAAGAGATGCGGGGAGGTATTGGGAGGTCCTAAACTTACTAATGGTGCCATACAATCACATTCTGGTGCAACGAAGAGTCAGAATTAATGGAAACGAGTCCTTAACTGACATAGACTAAGAATAACTAGCAAGATGTCCGAAAGTTGTCTACGTGAGATGCGGTGGACCTGGGCACGACATTTAATGGGGGAAAAAGGGGAAGGTCGGGGCTACAGAGTGTTGTTTACAGACAATGGGACTAGGGAATGGGGGATTGGGGATAGTTGGGGAGTATTGGGGAAATAGGGGAATATTTACAAGCGGATATGGATGGAGGCCAAATCCCATATCCGCAACAATATATATATATATATATATATATATATATATATATATATATATATATATATATATATATATCATGTCGCCCCGCCGTTACGGCGTTGGTGTTAGGTAACAGACTGCGCGAACGTTTTAGGAGCAACAGGCCTTGCGCAGAAGTCAGTCGCTCCCTCTCGCCAAACAACCCAAAGTCCAGTGGCAGGCCGAAGCCCGACAAACCGGAAGGGAAGTGTGGTGCAGCGGCTGGCCGGATGCACAGGGAATACCCGCAGTGCACCGCCCTTATTTTACAGCATACCACAGGTGCTGCTGGTTAATGCAGTAACTCGCTGCCGTTGTTCCAGTAAGACCGGACATCTGCCAAACGAGCTCATCATTCAACCCAGCAAGCTGGTACTCAATTTGCCGACCTCGGAAGGATGACAGGCTGAGTCAACCCCCCTGGCGTTAATTCAGCGATCGACCGGGATTCAAACTCAGGATCCTAAGATCCCAATCCGGCACCCTAACCGCTAAGCCAACACCAGAGATATATATATATTGTTGCGGTTTTCCGAAGCCCGTTCCCTTACAAAGGGGAGATTAAGCACCTTTTACTCTCTCTGGGTCTTCAAAACCACGAGACTGAGTCGCCACTTCCGGGCAGACGTGGAAAAGGGTCTCGGGACAATTTCGCACGTACCTTGAGTACCCACGCCGCAGCGGAAGCGGGGATCGAGTCTCGCACGAACCACGCGTGATTGCGTACGCCCGGGCGGATGGCGTACCACGTGACCCGTGCTGTTACCTTTCTTATAGAACCCGATCAGAGCGATCTAATTCGTACCATGCGAGGTCAATGATGGAAAAAAAAGACGGTTGAATCAGAAGGAAGAACAGATTTATTTACACTATTTACAATGATTTGGTAGAAGAAGGGACATAGGGCAGAATTTAAGCAGTCTTACTTATTCCCCAGACAATGGGCCCACTTACACACACAGGGAGATGGAGGAAGAATGTTCGTGCGCCGAACGCGCCTGCTTCGGTCGCTCCAGGAACAGCTCACCCGGCGTGGCCCTCTGGCGGTCACAGTACGTATCACGGCGAAGGCAGGCATGCAGGAAAATCCTCACGGCACGTATTTCTGCAAAGGCAGGCAGAAGGAAATGCGTCTGTGGCCCGGCGCGGGTCGTCTTTACAGCGTGATTAATACTGCGCAGAGGGCGGGGAGCAGGACAAGTTCGTACACCACGGGGTTATGCTCAACTCAACTGAACTGCCGTATTCTCACAACTCCGACCTCGTAACTGGGCGCTCCGAACTCAACTGATGACTCCAGCTCATAACTGAGAACTCACCAACTCCCGTGGGGGGCTCTGGGCATAGGGTTATATCGCCCCGCCTGAGCCCGAATCAAATGTTCCAAACCCCGCCTTTTGCCGCAGTCGTAAGTCACTCCCCTCGAGCCCTGATTGGCGGCTCGCGCTTACCGATGGCTCCTCCTCCGCCTTCCTTCGGCCTTGGTTGACTTGTTCAGGCCTGCCGCGTGGCATTTCGCGCCAAAACCAAAAGCATCGAGGCATCGTAAGGGCACCTAATTTCCATTATCCTACTCAATGCAAAACTAACACAGGAAAGGTCTACGCTTACATTTACTAAGAAATAACTGAGCTTTAAACGAGGCTACGTGTTGTAGTGTAACTAACTAGGAGGGGAAATTAACCTTTATTATAAAACCACAAAACCGCAACAATAATATATATATATATATATATATATATATTGTTACGGACCGCGGATAAGACGTTGGTTTTGCCGAGCGGAGGCCCCGCGGCCCTAACAGTTACCCCGACTAACCCGATTCCCGAACGTTGGCCGGATCGCGCCACAGATATTCAATATGGAAAAGACAAAAGCGACACGGATGTGAAGAAGAAGAAGAAGACGAAAAAAAGGTTGGAAATACTACTAAATTTATTCCTACTATATACACGCTCAAAGTAACCAAGGAAGAAGGAAAGATAAGAAAATAATATACAGAAGAATTAGAGACACAGTGCAATTATTACCTTATACAAGCTTAATTAAATACCCATGGACAAGACACACAGAACAAACTCACGTACACAAAAGGATGGAAAGGCAGGAGGTGGATGGCTGGAGGGAGAGGAAGGTCCAATGGTACTGCAGCACGATCGGCGCGTTTAACAGCCGCCGTTCCTTCGCGGCCCTGCTCCGGAACTGCCGTCAAGGCCCCAAACTGCTGTTGTTGCTGCTGTGGCTGCGGCTGCTCTGTGGACGTCGCGTGCTTTGCCAGGACTCGTCTGGTCCAACCACACAACTGAACAACGTGCTTGCTTCTTGCCCAACTCTCTTGCTTGGTCCAACTTTGGCGAGCAAGGCGACGAATAGCAGGCTTTGTGCTTCCCTGGATGGTCTTATGCAGTACCTTGCGCGCGCGCTTTTAAAGCGCCTCCGGCGATCAAGCCACCGGCCTTTAGGACACGCCCATCGGTCAGCTCGCCTCAGCCCTGATTGGTGGGCACAGGCCCTCTGACCCCGAGCTGAGCACATGCTTAATGGTGGTTTTGGAGGGGATGTAGTTGGCAATCGAGGCTTGGCAATGATGAAAGGGGAAAGTGAAAGGAATCTACTCTATTTCACTTGGTGCAATGGAGTGTCATCTTAATGGAAGACAAGGCCTTACCCTAATACACACAATAAAGATATAACTATCAACCAGGGGGAAATCTATGATTGGCTAACGTGTATGCTTTATGGAATTAACTACGGGAACGCCCTTTGACCTTTATACAACACTGGAGGCAGGAGGGTCCAGAATAAAGCAATATTTCACCACAACAATTTACTATACAATACAACACAATAAAAAAACCACAATCCTCATATCCGCAACAATATATATATATATATATATATATATATATATATATATATATATATGTACTGAAACGCAAAAGAAACTTACCACCTTTGAAACCTTTAAATATCAACAATAACTAACACTGCATGTAGTAAATGTGTGAACTTATTTGTGGACAATAGTGTCCTCACTATCAGACAAAACGGTCACTTGAACCTTCAATGGTCACTTCATAGCACAGCTGTTGAACAGCCGTTTTGACTGTCAGTGATTAGCCATGGGGTACGGGATGATTTTAATGAGCTGCACGTGATGACTTGATATTGGCTTTAAAAAGGCCAGTGCAAAATGGGCATTTTGACCGAAAAATTTGACCATTTTGACCAACTTCAAAAAGACCGAAAATGCAAAAGAAACTTACCACTTGTTTGAAATGTAATAAAATTGTAACAGTTCAAAATAAAACAAACCTACAATTGCTAATTGAAACATTGGCATTTTATTGATGACGTCAAGTTTTTGACCAAGATACACCATCTCATCAGTTTGTTCTACAGTACAGAACAACACAGGGTGCAATGTCAGTCCCCTTTCAATAGCGTGTGTGGCCACCATTGTTTTGGATACAGGCAGTGCATTGTCGGTGTATACTGCCTACCAGTCTTTGGATGGATTGCTGCTGGATTCTGTCCCACTCAATCCTCAATGTCTGAAGCAGCTCTGCCCGTGTCCTGGCCCTGCCAACTACGTGTCTCCCAAGCTCATCCCACAGGTGCTCTATGGGATTCAGGTCAGGGGAGAGCGCAGGCCACTGCATGGTGTTGATGTTCTCGCCTTGGAGAAATGCAGTGGTAAAGCGAGCAGCATGGGGTGAGTGTTGTCATGCTGAAAGGTTCTCAGTTCTGGGTGGTCTAGCAGGAATGGCAGCAGATGAGGTCGCAGGATGTTATCCACATACCGCTGGGCGTTAAGATTCCCATCCACAACCACCAGTGGCGTCCTGTACCGGCCTGATATGGCGGCCCACACCATCACACTTGGGCCACCCCACCTGTTGGCTTGACGCACGCAACAATCGGCATATCGCTCACCAGTTCTTCTCCAGACACGCTCACGCCCATCAGGACTGTCCACACAGAACCTTGACTCATCGCTGAAAGCGACCTCGTTCCACTGCGCCAAGGTCCACCGCTGATGCTGCTGGCACCATCTCTGTCGGTTGTGGCGATGGGCAGCCGTCATCACGGGGCCTCTGTATGGTCTTCTGGCAGTCAGACCATAGTCATGCAGTCGTCTTCGTGCAGTATCATTGGAGATCCGTGGGTTTGCACGCCCCGGAGTTTCTGCCGCAGTGCGGGATGCTGGACGGAATCGATCCCACAGGTGACTTCGGACCATCTGCCTGTCCTGCCTTGCAGTGGTGACTCTTGGCCTCCCTGATCGAGGTCTGTCATCTGCAGAGTTGTGGAGGGTGTCTCTGTCCACCAGGGCCGATATCGTCTGGTGTGAACAGCCAAGGCGACGTGCCACCTCACGGTAGCTCAGTCCGCCTTGCAGCATGCCCAGGGCACGCTGCCGTTGATCCCTTGACAATCGTGGCATGTTGATTGAAATGCCCATTTTGCACTGGCCTTTTTAAAGCCAATATCAAGACATCACGTGCAGCTCATTAAAATCATCCCATACCCCTTGGCTAATCACTGACAGTCAAAACGGCTGTTTAACAGCTGTGCTATGAAGTGACCATTGAAGGTTCAAGTGACCATTTTGTCTGACAGTGAGGACACTATTGTCCACAAATAAGTTCACACATTTACTACTCGCAGTGTTATTGTTGATATTTAAAGGTTTCAAAGGTGGTAAGTTTCTTTTGCGTTTCAGTATATATATATATATATATATATATATATATATATATATATATATATATATATATATATATATATATATATATATATATATATGTATATATATATATATATATATATATATATATATATATATATATATATATATATATATATGTATATACATACATATATATATATTGTTGTGGATATGAGCATTGCATTTTTTTGGTTGTATTGTATTGGAAATGGTGATGAACATTGTTTGGATATGGCCCCTCCTGCCTCCGGAGTTGTGTAAAGATAAAAAGGGCGTCTCGGTAGTTATTCCATGAAACACCACATTGCAGGACCCGGTAAAACCCTTGTTCAGTAGCTTATATCTTATTATGTGTTTTAGAGTAAGGCCTTGTCTTCCATTAGAATAATACTCCATTGCACCGAATCAATTAAGAATAGCTCCCCTTCAATACTTCCATTTCCCAGCCAAACTCTCCATCTGCGGGTAAAGCAGTTCACAAGCGTGGGGTGCACGCCCTCTCATTTCGCTGCTATAGTGAATATGTTCTCCGTGCTCTGTTTGAACAGGAGGGGCGGGGTCGCCCGGGAGAGGCAAGCCCAGGGCGCGCCACGAAGGGCGGGGCTGTTCAGCCCCATGCCCAAATCAGGAAACAAGCCCGTGGCTCGCCACGAGGGGCGTGCCGTCGGCGCCATGCCCAAATAAGGAGACAAGCCCGTGGGATTACCATACAAGGTCACGAAACAGAGCACGGGGGAGGAGGGCGGTACCGAAACCGAAGGGGGCGTGTCAGTCCTGCGCTGGAGAGAAGTGAGAGGAGGGAATACGAGCTGAGCTGCGTGGAGAGGTACACGAAAAAGAAAGGGTCCAAGAGAAAGCAGAGGAACTTTTACGAACGAGTTGCAAAGAGATACGGCAGATGAGTCCAGCCCCGTTTCAACCAGCCGCGTGAAGCCCTGACGGGGCAGCGAGTGACCCTGCCGGCGTGCGCTGTAAAGCCGAATACCAGGAGCTGCCGGCGTGCGCTGTAAAGCGGATTACAAGGAGCTGCCGGCTCCCCGCTGCCCGCCCGGAGTGGACCTGCTCGCTGTGCCCTGTGATCCCACCTGCTCATCCTTTCCAGCCATTCCTGCCTGCAAGTTCCCCATTTGCGTACGTGAGTTTGTTTTGTTCGTGCTGTCCTGGGTAGTAACTAAGTCTGTATAAGCTAGTAATTTTCACTGTGTCACCTGCGTTTTCATGTCCGCTGTAAATACCCGTGACTGCTCTTTTTGCTTATGTGTGTAAATAATAATAAACCCCGTTACTCTTCTGTACTTCTTCTTCTTCCTCTTTGCATTTGTCGTCTTAGTCTTTTCCACATTGAATATCTGTGGCGTGATACGGCCAACGTTTGGGTGAATCGGGTTTAGTCGGGGAACAACTGTTCGGCCGCGGTGCCTTCGCTCGGCAAACAACATCCTTAACCGCGTACCGTAACAATTGGTAGTCAGGAGGTGGGATTCGAACCTGGGGCTAAATTTATTTAGCCCAAATTTTGGAACACCAATTGTACTAGTACCGTAACAATTGGTGTCAGGAGTGTTGGATCGGACCCGACCCGAAGCGCGCTTAACGCGCTCAAAATTACGAACTGCTGGAAATTTGTGTTGTTTTAAAGCAAAACCCGAATTTTGAAATCGCGCCATGGCTGGTCAAGGCGACGGGATGTCGGTGGGAGAGATAGATGGGGTGGAATCGACCCAGGACCTCGGGGAAATGTATATGGAGGAGGTGGTTGAGGGGGTTCCAGGCGCGCAAAATGGCGCTCTCGCGCACGAGGTTACGGGCGCGCAAAATGGCGCCTCGCACATGGCTACGGCGACAGCGCCCGCGACCGTAGCAGCACCACCGGTGGATTCGGACCTTTTTATGATACAAATTGGGGCCCTTATGGAGAGGCTAGAAGCCAAAATGGGACAAATGGGAAACCAAATTGTGGGATTGAGGACTGATAGTGAGCGAATGAGGGGCGAAGCGAGGGCTCAGAATGAGCAATTGGGGGTAATGAGGGGTGAAGCGAGGGCTCAGAATGAGCAATTGGGGGTAATGAGGGACGAAGCGAGGGGTACCGGTGAGGGGTTAGACAACGGGATAAAAGAGGTAAAGAATGGGTTAACGGGGGTGGAAAATAGAATGGCTGCCCAGGAGAATGAGATAGAGGGGGTGAAAAATGGGTTAATGGGGTTAGAAAATAGGATGGAAGGCAAATTGCGGGAGATAGGGGAGCAATCCGCCCGAGAAATTAAACAAATGGGAGAGCAGATAGAGGAGGTGAAAATCGGGGTAGAAACCAAATTGGATGCTCAGAGGGATGAATTGGGACAGATGAGGGTGGCATCTACAAAAGAGAGGGAGGAGATGAAAGAGGAGATACGACGAGGTGTAAGTGAGGAGGTTTCGGGGGTACGCGAGGAGGTAAAGCGAGGTGAAAAGCGTATGGAGAAAGAGGTGAGAAATGGAACGGCTAGGTTACAGGGGGGAATAGAGGACCTGACGGAGGAGGTGGAACAGCTGACGGAGGGACAGAAAGAGTTAGTGGAGCACGTTCAAAGGAACACTGCGGTACTAGGAGGGTTAAAAGCGACACAAAGAGGCATCAAGGACGACTTAATAGCGACACAGAGGCAATGTCAGATGGTACGTGAGGGACTGACAACGAGGTTGGACGAGGTGACAGAAGTAATGGAGACGAAGGACCAGCAGGTGAGGACGCACATAGAGACGGTCAAGATAGCCTTAGAGGACGAACTTGAGGAGACGCACCGGGAAATAGAAGCGGTGAAGCAAAAATTAGAGGAAGTGGAAGAAGAGGTTAGTGAAATTAAGAAGAGACGGACAGAAACTAAGAGAGAAATACAGGAGGAGGTGATGGAATATGTACAAGGTCGGTGCTCAACTCATAATGGTGTGCTCACTAACCAAATAAAGACTTTGCAGGTGGCGAAGGAGGTGCGGAGACGAGGTGCCAAGGTGAGTGGCGATATACGAGGAAATGTATATGATGTGAGGGGAGCTTCAGTCGGCTTGGGGGTTGCTTTGGACCCGGGTGTTCGTGAGAGGCCGTTGGTGAAGTGTGCGACAGGTCTGGTGTGCGAAAGAGGAGGTGTGCGAGAATGTCCGACTCTGGGGTGTGTGACGAAAAAGTGCGCGCCAAGGAGTGAGTGTGCTGTCGAGAGTGAGGCGGTCGTAGCGCGTGTGCGAGGGAGCACATGGAAGCGCGTAGTGAGGAGTGTTACAGAGGATGTAACAAGAGAGTGTACACCTGTGGCGAGTGTTACGGAGGAAGTAACGAGAGAGTGTGCGCAAGAGAGTGCGCGAGAAAGGTGTGTAACGGACGGGTGCATGGGGAAAGAGTGTGCTGTCAAGAGTAAGGGAGAATGCACACCTGTGGTGAGTGTTACAGAGGATGTAACGGGAGAGTGTACACCTGTGGTGAATGTTACAGAGGGTGTAACGGGAGAGTGTGCGCGAGAAAGGTGTGTAACGGACGAGTGCATGGGGAAAGAGTGCGCTGTCAAGAGTAAGGAAGAATGCACACCTGTGGTGAGTGTTACAGAGGATGTAACGGGAGAGTGTGCGCAAGAGTGTGCGCGAGAAAGGTGTGTAACGGACAGGTGCATGAGGAAAGAGTGCGCTGTCGAGAGTAAGGGTGAGTGCGCTGTCAAGAGTGGTGGTGAAAGTAGTGAGAGTGACACAGAGCGTGAGTTGGTTGTGACAGGTGAGAGAGGAAGTACACCTGGAATGGAAGGATGCACACCTGGAATGGTAGAGCGTGTGTGGGAATGCACACTGGAATTGGTCGTGAGGCACGTGGTTGGGTGTGCGAGTGAGAGCACACCTGTGATTGTCACAGAGGAGGTGACCGAGGAGGGGGCGCGAAGAGGTGTGTTGGTGAGGTGTGCGAACAACGAGTGTGTGCAAAGGTGTGAGGTGGTCAGGTGTGTGACCAAGTCTGTGAGCGGAATGAGTGTACCTGGGTGTGTAAGAGAAGGTGCAATGACGAGGAGCATGGGAACGGCTGGAGGTGTGAGCAAGGAACGGGCTGCGGGGTGTAAGCATGCAGGTGAGGCATCGACGGTAACCGGGTTAGCGGTTAGAACGACATTTAGCCGAATCGGGCCCTCGGTGCGCGTCGGGCAGCTTCGCGTGCCGCGAGGACCAGCGGGGATCCGAACCACGGTGGGTTCGAAAGGACCGCCGTACGCGATCCACGCTGGGCATCGCTTTGAACGGCCGCGTCCGTGCTCCACTAGGCGGAGCGGGCAGCCCGATAGGAAGGGTCGTCATGGCGACCCCTTTTTGTTGACGCGTTCCGGCAGGTCGAGATCGGGCCATGGGATGGCTCCGTGCCGAGGTGGTGCGTGGGATCTCGGCCCGGGTAAGCGTCCTTCCCTGCACCGAGTGCCGGACGCATCCAGCCGCCGGCACCAAAGAACCCGCATTCATTGCTCGGCTGTACGAAGCCGAGCTTTAGAAGTGAATTGGCGCACTGAGAGGATCTAGTAAGTAGACGGGTGATGAGGTTAGTGTTTTGGACCCAAAATTAGAAAAAGGCAAAATTTGATGATTGGCAAAGGATTGGCAGTAATGATTGGCAGAGGATTGGTAGTGATTGGCAAATTTTTGATTGGTTGGAATTTGGTGAGCAAAATTAGTAGTGGAACGTCCCCGATGTGGTGGGATGGCCAATCCACCATCCCTCACAGCGGGGGGCAAAGGAGCACTAGATTATGGGGTTGATGGCAGTGAAAACTAGCCCGGGAGGGTTAGGATATATCGTGTGTCGGGATCTAGAGATTGACATTAGGTAACGTTAAGATTAGGTAGTGACAATGACACCTGTAGTGGGGACGCAGGTAGTTTTGTGTGGATGATAATGACGAGGGAGCGCAATAATGTAAGGGGCGACTGGGAAGCGCAAGTTTCAGAGGGGAGTAGTTAGATGAGATGATGCCGTGTGTGTTTGAGGATTGGAAGTGTATTGTGAAAAGTGTGTGAGGAACAGGTGTGATTGCACAGGTGTGCAACTGAACAGGTGGATGGAGCAGTGTATGAGTAAGAGTGATCGTGATGTGTATTGTGTTGACCAAATGGTCCAGGGAGAAGGAGGGTGCAGGTGGCACCAGGTGTGAGTGCACAGGTGTGCACCAACAGGTGTATGGAATAAATGGTTGTGTGGAAGACATGGAGTGTGGAATATATGGAGTCTTGGAATGGATGGTCGTGGAGTATGGTGGAAAATATGGAGTGGAGTGGATGGTGCGAAGGTGTGAATGGGGGAAGAGTGGACCCCCATCACGGATACCCGGGGCGGGTAGTGTAAGTGTTAGGTAGAGGGTATAGGTAAATTGTGGTTGGATATTGGCATCTGTGGTGCGGGTGGAAGAATGGTGATTGGATGGGTGCATTAGTGTTGTGGAAATGGCTGGGCGTGTAGCCTGTTAGTGTGTGAAGTTGGTTTGGGCACTCCACCACTGTAAGGATGTCGGCCAGGTGAGGCCGCAGGTGGGCTCTGGGAGCCGGTAGTAGTTGTTGTGGATGGGGCCTGAGGATCCGGAGGACGGACCCAGGTAGCCCAGTGCCAGAGGGCACCAAGGGGTGACAGAGCCAGGAGGGGCCTTCCCCAATTAGATAGGTTAGGGTGAGGAGCTAGGTAAGCTCGGGTGGCAACTGCAGTGGTGGAGGTGTGCAGGTGGGTAGACCTGCTGGGAGAGCTACACGTCACAGCCCAGAAATTGTGCAAGGGCACCGGGAGATGAATCGGGAGAGTGAGACCCCAAGTTGAGAAGCACCACAGTTTGGTCAATGGGAATTGGTTTTTAGAACCCATAGTGTAAGTTGGCCAATGGATTGGCAGGGAAAGACCCCGGGTAGAGTAAATAGTGTTAAAGTCATTTAGAGGGTAGATAGGATGAAGGATCTCCTCGCACCATCTGCATCCACTCACCTGAGATGACGTACCTCCACACCATGCCAGGTTGTTTTTATTATTTTTATGATGCAAATGTTTTGGATTGTGAGACGCATCATGACGTGGGTGTGACATTGTGCTTTGTTGTTCCATCTCTTCCTCCTTATGAGGATTGATGACGAATTGGGTGATGGCAAATTTTGGTTAGAGGGATTGTGGTGACGAATTTGGTGTAGAAGAAATATGGGGAAGACGTGACAGTAGCGACGAATTTGTAAATGTGTATATTTTGTACATATGGGGTAAGGGCAAGGGTAGTGTAGGTGACAGGGGGGTGACGTACGGTAGGGACGAGCTTTCTCACTTCGCCCTCCGTACGCATTTCACCTTGCATGGCCTTATTGATGTGTACCCTTGTGACCTTACCCCTCGCTCATCTGTCTTGTCCCCCTTTTGTCTCCCACATGACCTGTGCGCCATTGGGCGCCGAGGGGAGCGTGCGTGAGTCCGCCATTGTGCGCCCGGAACTCCCAGAACCAGCTGTCTGCATCGATGCACCACATTATGGACCACATGTCTGTGGCCGAGCACCACTTATGGACCCCATGGGTTGGGGCATGGCCCCTCTGCTGGAACCGGCCATGAGGGCCCGAAATCTTGCTGGCGGACCTTGGCCACAGGGCACCGATGCCCTACAGGTGAACCACACTAGTCGGCCCTGTGGGCCATAAATAAAGAAAATAAAAGGGACACGTTGGGTGCATTTTACTTTATTGCAAATAGGCCGCCAGCAAAAGAAAAAGACAACATCTGGAAGAAAATAATAATAGCCAGCAGAGGGAGCCGAAGAGCAAGAGACCACCTGCAGGGTTAGGGGTTGTTGGTTTATTTTGATTATTCATGAACACTGATGAACTGTGATGACTGTGCACCGATTGGCGCTTGAGGGTGTATTGGTGCGTTTTGGGTGCTTTCATGGTGCATTGATGCAGAGCAGACTGTCTCCCCCCCCCCCCCCCCCAGAAAGAACAATTACAGGTCCTGGGTTAGTTTTGTAAATAAAAGTAGCATCAACTGTAAATAATGCTCCCCACCGTCAGTGTATAGTTTGAAGACCATTCCGCAATTCGGTTAACTGTGGGCGTGAGTCTGTTAGGCAGGGTGCAATGGAGCAGAGGGACACATTTATTTATGTTTTAAAACTGTCGCACTCAGGGTCAGGTTAAAAGTAGAGGGAACTACACCTACGTGTCACACTAAATAAAAGTTGTAGGCCCGGGCCATGCCTAAGAGGAGGAGGGTGCAGTGTTGCGGATATGAGGATTGCATTTTTTTGGTTGTATTGTATTGGAAATGGTGATGAACATTGTTTGGATATGGCCCCTCCTGCCTCCGGAGTTGTGTAAAGATAAAAAGGGCGTCTCGGTAGTTATTCCATGAAACACCACATTGCAGGACCCGATAAAACCCTTGTTCAGTAGCTTATATCTTATTATGTGTTTTAGAGTAAGGCCTTGTCTTCCATTAGAATAATACTCCATTGCACCGAATCAATTAAGAATAGCTCCCCTTCAATACTTCCATTTCCCAGCCAAACTCTCCATCTGCGGGTAAAGCAGTTCACAAGCGTGGGGTGCACGCCCTCTCATTTAGCTGCTATCGTGAATATGTGCTCCGTGCTCTGTTTGAACAGGAGGGGCGGGGTCGCCCGGGAGAGGCAAGCCCAGGGCGCGCCACGAAGGGCGGGGCTGTTCAGCCCCATGCCCAAATAAGGAAACAAGCCCGTGGCTCGCCACGAGGGGCGTGCCGTCGGCGCCATGCCCAAATAAGGAGACAAGCCCGTGGGATTACCATACAAGGTCACGAAACAGAGCACGGGGGAGGAGGGCGGTACCGAAACCGAAGGGGGCGTGTCAGTCCCGCGCTGGAGAGAAGTGAGAGGAAGGGAATACGACCTGAGCTGCGTGGAGAGGTACACGAAAAAGAAAGGGTCCAAGAGAAAGCAGAGGAACTTTTACGAACGAGTTGCAAAGAGATACGGCAGATGAGTCCAGCCCCGTTTCAACCAGCCGCGTGAAGCCCTGACGGGGCAGCGAGTGACCCTGCCGGCGTGCGCTGTAAAGCCGAATACCATGAGCTGCCGGCGTGCGCTGTAAAGCGGCTTACAAGGAGCTGCCGGCTCCCCGCTGCCCGCCCGGAGTGGACCTGCTCGCTGTGCCCTGTGATCCCACCTGCTCATCCTTTCCAGCCATTCCTGCCTGCAAGTTCCCCATTTGCGTACGTGAGTTTGTTTTGTTCGTGCTGTCCTGGGTAGTAACTAAGTCTGTATAAGCTAGTAATTTTCACTGTGTCACCTGCGTTTTCATGTCCGCTGTAAATACCCGTGACTGCTCTTTTTGCTTATGTGTGTAAATAATAATAAACCCCGTTACTCTTCTGTACTTCTTCTTCTTCCTCTTTGCATTCGTCGTCTTAGTCTTTTCCACATTGAATATCTGTGGCGTGATACGGCCAACGTTTGGGTGAATCGGGTTTAGTCGGGGAACAACTGTTCGGCCGCGGTGCCTTCGCTCGGCAAACAACATCCTTAACCGCGGACGGTAACAATATATACATATATATATATATATATATATATATATATATATTGTTGCGGATATGGGATTTGCATCCATCCATATCCGCTTGTAAATATTCCCCTATTTCCTCAATACTTCCCAACTATCCCCAATCCCCCATTCCCTAGTCCCATTTTCTGTAAACAACACTCTGTAGACCCGACCTCCCCCTATTTCCCCCATTAAATGTCGTGCCCAGGTTCACCGCATCTCATGTAAGACAACTATAGGACATCTTGCTAGTTATTCTTAGTCTATGTCAGTTAAGGACTCGTTTCCATTAATTCTGACCCTTCGTTGCACCAGAATGTGATTGTATGGCACCGTTAGGAAGTTTAGGACCTCCCAATACCTCCCCGCAGCTCTTCCTCACGGTTCAGCAACAACAACAACAACAGCAACGGCGGCGGCGTGCACAGGGAGTGCGCGTCCTCACTTCGGCTTGGTTGGTAGGGGGTGTTAGGAGGGCATGAGGCCTTCCCAACGAGCCGCCATCGAACATGTGCTCGACGGGGTTACCAAATAGGGGCTCCCTGTCAGCTCCTCGTCAAGGGCGGAGCCCGGTAACCCCCGCACCCAATGGAAGCGGCGGACCGGCCCCAGTGGGGCGGAGCCAACCAGCCGAGGGCGTGTCACTCCCCGCTGAGCATGCGCAGGGAGAGGGAGGTGACGTCAGATGCGCGCTGAGCTTGGAGCAAGCAAGTCGTACCCTCCGAGCGCTGTGAGGCCTCCCCGCATCTCTGGACTGGACCGTGCTTTATCCTGTCCCCGAGCCAAGGTGCACCTTGTGCTATCGACTACCTGTCCCTTCCTGCCATCAATCCCTGTGTAAGTCAGCCTTGTTCCGTTTGTCTGTGGTCTGTCTGGGGTAAGATAAGACTGTAATTAAGTGCCCATCACTTCTGTGTCTTTACCTCACTACCTTGTAATCTACCCCCTTTTCTCCACCACTGTAATTATACCCTCCTCCGGAGGTCTTGAGAACTGTACCCCTTGCGTCGTTTCATCTATCCCAGTCGTTGTGTCCTTTCCATCATTGATTTAGCATAGCGCGATTTGGTCAACGTCTGGGTGGAATCGGGGTCTAGTCGGGGAATAACTGTTCGGTCGCGGTCATACCGACCGCTCGGTCAAAATAACATCTAAACCGCGTCCGTAACAATTGGTGTCGAGGAGTGAGATTCGAGGCCCGAACCAAATTTTTTAAAAAAACATCTAGAAAAAAATTTGGTCAAAATTATAAAGTCACCGAAATTCGATTTTGTTTTACAAAACAAACCCGAATTTTGAAAGTCGCGCTATGGCAGATCAAGACGGCTGGGTTCCGGTAGAGGAGAGTGAGGCAGGGTCGATCCAGGACCAAATTGAGGGACATGAGGAGAGCGAAGCAGTGAGGGCGGCAGGTTCGCAAAATGGCGTCCTCGCGCACGAGGTTACGGGCGCGCAAAATGGCGCCTCGCAGATGGCTACGGCGGCCGTGCCCGCTGCACAAGTGGGAGGGATTGACATGCAGGCCCTCATTGCGCAGCTACAGGCAGCTGTACAGATGAGTATGGGGAGCCAAATTGAGCGACTGGGTGAGCGATTGGAGGGCCAAATGGGGGTAATGAGGGACGAAGCGAGGGGTACCGGTGAGGGATTAGACAAGAAATTTGAGGGATTAGACAAGAAATTTGAGGGATTAGACAAGAAATTTGAGGGGTTAGACAATGGGATAGAAGGGGTGAAACATGGGTTAACGGGGGAAGAAAACAGAATGGCCGCTCAAGAGAATCAAATGGAAGGGATGAAAAAGGGGTTAGAGGGGTTAGAAACTAGTATGGAAGGCAAATTGAGGGACATGAGGGACCAAGCGGAAAGGGAAGTTAAACAAATGGGGCAGCAGATAGAGGGGGTCAGAATGGGGGTAGAAACCAAACTGGATGCTCACAGGGAGGAAATGGAGCAGATGAGGGTGGCATCTGGGCAGGAGATGCAAGTGATGGGAGAAGAGATCAGAAGAGGTGTGAGTGAGGAGGTCGGAGGAGTGCGCGAGGAGGTGAGGCACTGTAAGGAGCGCATGGAGAAGGAGGTGAGAAAGGGGACTGTAAAATTGCAAGGTGGTTGTTACATATTTATGTGAATGAATGTGAATTACCATGCAGGTCTTTGCTTCCGGGTGTAGTATATTAAGTTGTTGGGTAGTTGTTGTGGTTGGAGGGTCAGGAGCCCTTCTGAAAGAGTGGCAGGAAACGGAAGTGGCCGGAAACGGAAGTGACCGGAAAGGGAGGAGGAAAAAACACGAGGGAAAGAAGGAGGCTTTTTTTCCTCGCCCCGCGACGACGAGAAGGTGGAATCGACCTTACGCTGCGCGGAAAACGCGCCGTTGCGAAACGTCTGGCGAGAGGAGTTACCTGGGCGGTAAATACCTTTTGACACGTCCAGTCACCGTGAGTTCGTGCACGAAACCAAGCGTCCGGGACAGTTTGCCCCGTCTACAAAGACGCGTACGGGTCCGCACGTTGGGCCTCGCTCGCGTCGGAAGCCGCGCTGGGTTTTGCCCCGTCTACAAAGACGCGTACGGGTCCGCACGGTGGGCCTCGCTCGCGTCGGAAGCCGCGCTGGGTTTTTGCCCATCTACAAGGACGCGTAAGGGTCGCACTTGGGGCCTCGCGCACGTTGGACGCCGCGCTGGGTTT
The DNA here is from genome assembly GCF_964187855.1 of Myxine glutinosa. Lineage (NCBI taxonomy): Eukaryota > Metazoa > Chordata > Myxini > Myxiniformes > Myxinidae > Myxine > Myxine glutinosa. The sequence goes on from NC_136268.1 coordinate 57,843,556, forward strand.
GCCCCGTGGCTTGGCAAGGAGGTGCGCTGCAGCCGCGGCCCCAGTCCGAGACGGCACGTTTAGAGCACGTCCGCCCGGGGCTCGTTCAACCGCCCGTGTGCGGAGAGGAGAGACATTGACCACGGAGGGAGTCAGGAGTGGGGCTCACGTGAGGAATGTATAAGATTAAGATGGCCATCTTAGAGTTTGTGTAGATGAGTTCACATGGTTGTAATATTGATTGTGCATTGTTGATGGTTGTTGATTGCTCAGTGAATATATTATTGATTATTCCGGATCCTTGGTGTGGGGTTTCTTCTTGACCGGAATTCATATTGATTGCGTTACGAAAGCGTATAAACCATATATCTTTCTGGCGGGGTCCCTCCCACGGTCCGGGGGTCACCAAGACCAGGTAGTTACCGGGAGGACCACGTAACAGAATTGGGGGCTCGTCCAAATTACGATTTGCGGTTTCGCAATTGGGTCTACGTCCGGGATCTAAAAGTGTATAAAATAATAAAATAATAATATTTTTGGTAATTAAAATTTATTAATTAATTATTAATTGGTAATATTTTTTTTTGAGAAATTGGGGAAAGTCTTGGGGTGAAGGTTAACAGGTGTTAACGATAGGCACCATGGCGTTTGTGGCACAGAACTTTGGGGTAACCCCGAGTGAGGCACAGTTCCGAGCGTTGCTAAAGTCGGATCTCTTGAAATTGGCCAAACATTTTAACTTGGAGGTCCGAACTAATTTGAGGAAGGCAGAGTTGCAGGCCACGGTGATACAATCTATGGTGGGATTAGGAACATGGGACGAGTTAGCCTGGGAGTGGCTACCCGAAGAACCAGAAGACGTGGAGCTCCGGAAACTGGAGTTGCAATTACGGAGCCAGGAACGGATCAAAGAAGAAGAAAGGAAAGCAGAAAAGGAAAGAGCAGAAGAAGAAAGGAAAGCAGAAAAGGAAAGAGCAGAAGAAGAAAGGAAAGCAGAAAAGGAAAGAGCAGAAGAAGAAAGGAAAGCAGAAAAGGAAAGAGCAGAAGAAGAAAGGAAAGCAGAGGAGAGGAGAGAAGAGAAACAAGCAGAGGAAAGGAGAGTGGAAAGAGAACTCCAGGAAAGAAGGGAAAAGGAACAAGCAGAGGAAAGGAGAGCTGCAAGGGACCTCGAAGCAGAGGAGAGAAAAGCGGAAAGGGAATTAAAGGAACGTGACATGCAGCTTCAGCAAGAAATCAAATTCAAGGAGCTGGAGTTAATGAGAGAACGGGGAGAGGCACCACCCTTGCTGACGGGGTCGACACCTAACCAGAAAACCTGGGATGTGGGCAGACATGTGAGGCTGGTTCCACCGTTCAGTGAAAAAGAAGTCGCGAAATTTTTTCCACACTTTGAGAAAGTGGCTCGACAATTAAACTGGCCGGAGGAGGCATGGACCATACTCGTGCAAAGTGTGCTGGTGGGGAAAGCTCAGGAAATTTATTCGGCGCTACCAATGGACCAATGTGCAGATTATGAGGTACTGAAGAAGCACATCCTCAAGGCCTATGAGTTGGTTCCGGAAGCTTACAGGCAAAAATTCAGGAATGCCAGGAAGAGGGAGAGTGAGACCCATGTGGAGTTTGCCAGAGTGAAAGAAAACATGTTTGATCGGTGGTGTGAGTCAAAAGGAGTCGGGAAAGACTTCGAGACATTGCGGGACTTGATCCTGGTGGAGGAATTCCAGCAGTGTGTCCACGAGGACATCAAAGTGTACCTGCAGGAAAAGAAGGTACCAAAGTTGTGGGACGCAGCCACCATGGCAGATGATTATGCCTTAACCCACCGAATAGGGGTCCACGAACCTAACTCCTCGCCTAGATCTCCGCAGGGGAGGTGGGGAACAGCAGGTGCGGAGAACGACCATACATGGCGGCGGCCTCGAGATGATTATGGGGACAACTATGATACCCCACCGGTTCGAAATCAGAGGGATGCGGGCCCAAGACAAACTTATAGTTCGGGGGGCCCGAGGCAGACCCCGAGTTTTTCCTCCGGGCCTACTTGCGCGTTTTGCAAAAAACCTGGACACTTGATGTCCAGTTGTTACCTCATGAAAAGGGACAACCCAGAGCGGAGTCCGATTATTACAACTCCGAATGCGATGGCTAGCGTAAGAAATCGCCATCAAGAGGGTTACCAACCATTTATTTCCGAGGGGTTTGTGTCACTGGATGGAGCCTCGACTAACCGGAGACCGGTTAGGATATTGAGAGACACAGGGGCCCATCAATCTTTAATGCTTGAAGGCATTTTGCCATGGTCCGAGGAGACGGCAACGGGGGATGGTGTTCGTTTACAGGGGATCGGGGGCGGTGTTAGTGCTCCCCTTCAGGTCATCCAGTTGGAGTCCGATTTGGTGTCAGGACCGGTCACCGTCGGTTTACAAGCCACGTTTCCTGTAGAGGGTGTATCTGTGGTTCTCGGGAATGATTTGGCCGGGGGTCAAGTTTATGGTAACCTGAGGGTTGATAAAGAGCCCAGCAGGGAAAATAACACCACACCAGCTCGGGATGGTGACAAAAGTGCCAAGTTATTTGTAGGGGGACTGAACTTCAAAACAGAGGAAGAAGTTCTGACCTCTGTCTTCAACAGATATGGGCCGCTGGTGGAAGTGCGGTTGGTAAGAGACTGGGAAACGCAACAGTCAAGAGGGTTCGGCTTTGTCACGTTTGCCAGCACAAAAGACGCCAGAGAGGCAGAGAAGAATTGGAATGGCAAGGATTTGGAGGGTCGGACCATAACAGTAGGGAAGGCATTTCGTAGGCGTCGAGAGGTCTACAGGAGAGGACAACTGGGCGGTAGTTTTGGTGGTGGCCGCAGTCAATATTATTATGGAGGCTCCCTGAGTTACGGCCGCTCCCGAAGGAAGAATTGGCAAAGTAGTGGCCGAGAAGAAGACCGGTATTCAGGGGACTACAGGGACCAGTGGTCCCACCCTAATTATTAGGGACGTTCTGAGAAGTTGAAGCACTGAAGGCGGCGGAGCCACCGAGCCAAGATTCCTACACGAATTAACCGTGAACGCCGTTCCTAAAGGCGTCCATGTAGTGAACTTTCCTGCACGGACTAACCGTGAACTCCACGTTCCTCAAGGCGCCCATGTAGAGAACTTTCCTGCACGGACTAACCGTGAACTCCACGTTCCTCAAGGCGCCCATGTAGAGAACTTTCCTGCACGGACTAACCGTGAACTCCGCGTTCCTAAAGGCATCCATGTAGTGAATACTCGGCTTGGCCTCCCGGAAAAGTGCTATCGAGTGGCTTAACTGGCTTTATTTTTAAGTGATAACTGTGCCCAGGGGGAACTGATAATGTGGGGGGGTTGAGTTATTTGGGTTTGTTTCTTCAAATTGGCCGGCAAAGAAAGTTTTCGCTGGGTTCAAACTTTCTTTCTTGAAGGGGGGGAGTGTTACATATTTATGTGAATGAATGTGAATTACCATGCAGGTCTTTGCTTCCGGGTGTAGTATATTAAGTTGTTGGGTAGTTGTTGTGGTTGGAGGGTCAGGAGCCCTTCTGAAAGAGTGGCAGGAAACGGAAGTGGCCGGAAACGGAAGTGACCGGAAAGGGAGGAGGAAAAAACACGAGGGAAAGAAGGAGGCTTTTTTTCCTCGCCCCGCGACGACGAGAAGGTGGAATCGACCTTACGCTGCGCGGAAAACGCGCCGTTGCGAAACGTCTGGCGAGAGGAGTTACCTGGGCGGTAAATACCTTTTGACACGTCCAGTCACCGTGAGTTCGTGCACGAAACCAAGCGTCCGGGACAGTTTGCCCCGTCTACAAAGACGCGTACGGGTCCGCACGTTGGGCCTCGCTCGCGTCGGAAGCCGCGCTGGGTTTTGCCCCGTCTACAAAGACGCGTACGGGTCCGCACGGTGGGCCTCGCTCGCGTCGGAAGCCGCGCTGGGTTTTTGCCCATCTACAAGGACGCGTAAGGGTCGCACTTGGGGCCTCGCGCACGTTGGACGCCGCGCTGGGTTTGCCCCGTGGCTTGGCAAGGAGGTGCGCTGCAGCCGCGGCCCCAGTCCGAGACGGCACGTTTAGAGCACGTCCGCCCGGGGCTCGTTCAACCGCCCGTGTGCGGAGAGGAGAGACATTGACCACGGAGGGAGTCAGGAGTGGGGCTCACGTGAGGAATGTATAAGATTAAGATGGCCATCTTAGAGTTTGTGTAGATGAGTTCACATGGTTGTAATATTGATTGTGCATTGTTGATGGTTGTTGATTGCTCAGTGAATATATTATTGATTATTCCGGATCCTTGGTGTGGGGTTTCTTCTTGACCGGAATTCATATTGATTGCGTTACGAAAGCGTATAAACCATATATCTTTCTGGCGGGGTCCCTCCCACGGTCCGGGGGTCACCAAGACCAGGTAGTTACCGGGAGGACCACGTAACAGTGGTATAGAGGAGTTGACGCTGGGAGTAGAACAACTGACAGTGGGACAAAAGGAGTTGGGGGACCAGGTAAAGAAGAACACGGCGGTAATAGAGGGTTTAAAATCGACACAGAAGGAGATGAAAAAGGACGTAGGGGTAATTAAAAAAGAGTGTCAGACGGTACATGAGGATCTGACGAGGAAAATGAACAAAGTGGTAGAGGTGATGGAGGTTAAAGAGCGGGAGGTGCGGGAGCACATAGAAAAAAATAAGGTGGAGTTAGAGGAAGAACTTAAGGGGGCGCACGAGGAGATGAAGGAGGTGAAGCAGAAATTAGAAGAAGTGGAAGAAGGGGTGAGCGAAATTAAGAAGCGACGGAGAGAGGATAAGAAAGAGATAAAGGAGGAAGTAAAAGAATTGGTCCAAAGTCTGTGTTCGGATCGTGATGATGTGCTCATTAACCGGATGAGGGATTCGCAGGTGATGGAGGAGAAGCGAAGAGAAAGAGGACCCGGTGTAAGTGGTGACCAATATGGTCGTGCGTATGATGCGCCAGGTGATTTAATAAGCTTGGGGGTCGAGATGGACCCGGGTGTTCGTGAGAGGCCGTTGGTGAAGTGTGCGACAGGTCTGGTGTGCGAAAAAGGAGGTGTGCGAGAAAGTCCGACTCTGGGGTGTGTGAGGAAAAAGTGCGTGCCAAGGAGTGAGGGTGCTGTCGAGAGTGAGTCGGTCGTAGCACGTGTGCGAGGGAGCACATGGAAGCGCGTAGTGAGGAGTGTTACGGAGGGTGTAAAGGGAGAATGCACGCCTGTGGTGAGTGTTACAGAGGATGTAACGGGAGAGGGTGCGCGAGAAAGATGTGTGACGGACAGGTGCATGGGGAAAGAGTGCGCTGTCAAAAGTAAGGAAGAGTGTACACCTGTGGTGAGTGTTACAGAGGGTGTAACGGGAGAGTGTGCGCGAGAAAGGTGTGTAACGGACGGGTGCATGAGGAAAGAGTGCGCTGTTGAGAGTAAGGGTGAGTGCGCTGTCAAGAGTGGAGGTGAGAGTAGTAAGAGTGACACGGAGCGTGAGTTGGTTGTGACAGGTGAGAAAGGAAGCACACCTGGAATGGTAGAGCGTGTGTGGGAATGCACGCTGGAATTGGTAGTGAGGCACGTGGTTGGGTGTGCGAGTGAGAGCACACCTGTGATTGTCACAGAGGAGGTGACCGAGGAGGGGGCGCGAAGAGGTGTGTTGGTGAGGTGTGCGAGCGACGAATGTGTGCCAAGGTGTTCGGTGGTCAGGTGTGTGACCAAGTCTGTGAGTGGAATGAGTGTACCGAGGTGTGTAAGAGAAGGTACGACGAGGAGCATGGAAACGGCTGGATGTATGAGCAAGAAAGGGGTAGCGTATGCGTGTAAGCATGCAGGTGAGGCATCGACGGTAACCGGGTTAGCGGTTAGAACGACAGTTAGCCGAATCGGGCCCTCGGTGCGCGTCGGGCAGCTTCGCGTGCCGCGAGAACCAGCGGGGATCCGAGCCACGGCGGGTTCGAAAGGACCGCCGTACGCGATCCACGCTGGGCCTCGCTTGGAACGGCCGCGTCCGTGCTCCACTAGGCGGGGCGGGCAGCCCGACAGGAAGGGTCGTCATGGCGACCACTTTTTATTGAGACGTTCCGGCAGGTCGAGATCGGGACATTGGATGGCTCCGCGCCGAGGTGGTGCGTGGGATCTCGGCATGGGTAAGCCTCCTTCCCTGCACCGAATGTCGAACGCATCCAACCGCCGGTACCAAAGAACCCGCATTCATTGCTCGGCTGTACGAAGCCAGGCTGTAGACGTGAATTGGCGCACCGAGAGGATCTAATAAGTAGACGGGTGATGAGGTTCGTGTTTTGGACCCAAAATTAGAAAAAGGCAAAATTTGATGATTGGCAAAGGATTGGCAGAGTGAAGATTGGTAATGGTACAGTGATTGGTAGAGTGATTGGCAAATTTTTGATTTGTTGAAATTTGGTAAGCAAAATTCGTAGTGGGACCTCCCCGATGTGGTGGGATGGCCAATCCACCATCCCTCACAAAAGGGGGGCAAAGGAGCACTAGACTTATGGGGTTGATGGCAGTGAAAACTAGCCCGGGTGGGTTAGGTTATATTGATAGGGATCTAGCGAAGGTGACATTAGGTAACGTTAAGGTTAGTTAGTGACAAGGATACCTGTAGAGGGGACGCAGGTAGATTAGAGTGGATGATAATGACGAGGGAGTGCAATAGTTTAAAGGGACGACTGGGAAGCGCAAGTTTCAGAGGGGAGTAGTTAGATGAGATGATGCTGTGTGAGAACTGGACAGGTGTGTGGAGCAGTGTATGAGTAGTGAGTGTTGTGGATCAGCGCGAATGCGCTTGGGGGAGAGAAGGGTGCAGGCGGCACCAGGTATGAGAGCACAGGTGTGCGGGTGCAGGTGTGTGGAATATATGGAGCAGAGAGTGAGTGGTGTGGAGAGAGTTGGAGTAAGTGGTACGGAGTGGTGTGCATGGTGCGAAGGTGTGGATGGGGGAAGAGTGGACCCCTTTTCACGAGTACCCGGGGAGGGTAGTTTAAAGAATAGTTAGAAGGTATAGGTAAATTGTGGTTGGATATTGGCATTTGTGGTGCGGTTGCAGAATGGTATTGTGGATGGGTGCATTGGTGTGGTGAAATTGGCTGGTCGTGTGGCCTGTTAGTATGAGTGTGAATGGTTGGGCACTCCGCCACTGTTAGATGTCGGCCAGGTGAGGCCGCAGGTGGGCTCTGGGAGCCGTTAGTGTCAGTGGGTGCCTGAGGATCCCGGGTGTGGATCGGGCAGCCCGTGCCAGAGAGGGCACTGAGGGGTGAGAGTGCGAGAGGGCCTTCCCCAGTTAGTTAGGTTAGGGTGAGGAGCAGGTGAGCTCAGTAGGCAACAACAGTGGTGGAGGTGTGCAGGTGGGCGGACCAGCTGGGAGCGTCACACGACCCAGCCACCGAAATTGTGCGGGGGCACCGAGTGATGAATCGGGGGAGTGAGACCCCAACTTGAGAAGCACCACAGTTTGGTCAATGGGAATTGGTTTTTAGAACCCATAGTGTAAGTTGGCCAATGGATTGGCAGGGAAAGACCCCGGGTAATGTAAAGTTGTTAAAGTCATTTAGGAAATAGTTAGGATTGATGAACCTGTCGCACCATACGCAGCCACTTACGTGAGGTGGTGATGATGACTCCACACCTGTGTTCCTTTGTTCTATGTTGCAGGAAATGAGAATTGCTGTTTGGATTTGTGAGACGCATCACGACGTGGATAAGACATTGGGGTGATTCCATCTCTCCCTCCTTAGGAGGGACTGATGATGAATTGGTGATGGCAGATTTTGATGTTGAGTTGGAGATGGCAGATTTTGATGAGAGTTGGAAATGGCAAATTTGATTGGTTAGGAGGGAGAGAAGACGAATTTGGTTTATGGGAGGAACGGGGAAGACAGTAGGGACGTTTGTTGATGTGTAAAGTAGATGTTTATGGGTAGTGTTGTGTTTTGTGGATACAGTAAGGGGTAAGGGAGGGGCAATGTAGGTTACCTGGTGGGGGGGGGGGGCGTACGGTAGGAAACGTACCTGTCTCACCTGGTTCCCATGTGCCCCCAGTGTGCATTACCTTGTATTGCATGCACTTTTGCGCCCTTACCACCTTACTCACTTGTCTTCTTTTGTCTCCCACCTCCGAGGATCTGGCTTTGGAGCAGAGAGAGGGGAGAGAGAGGTGCTGGCTCCGCAGTTGTGGGTCTGTACTTCCGCTGCTTGCTGCCTGGATCGATACACCATATGGACCGCAATTTTTGTGGCCACCCACAATGGACCGCAGTTCTTTTGCGGTCAAGCACCACCCGTGGATGGACCTCTGGGTCAACGTGGCACCTATGCCATACAGGTGAACCACTTTTAGTTGGCCCCCTGACGGCCACAATTAAGAAATGGACGCGGTTGGCGCCTTTCTTTATTTCTAAAGAAGCCAGAAGGCCAAGTGCACTCCATGAAGGCAAGACCAGCAGCAGAACATCGGCCGGCTGCGACACCACCGGTGACAATGGACACTTAATTGTGCATTTTTATGAACACTTTATTGGTGCACCGGATGGTGCTGACTGTGCGTAATGAGGTGGTGCTTTTGGTGCTTGGACGGGGTGCTCTGCACATTATTAAAGGCCGTAGGGCCACAGGGCACTCGTGGGTTGGTGTATCGATGCTGGCATGCGTGCTCTCCCTATGCATAACATCTGCATGTGTTCCTCAATGAACAGGTCCTGGATCGTAGTGTAAATATCAGTCTTGTATAAATGATGCTCCCTACCGGCTGTATGTTTAGTTTGAGGATGCTTTCCGCGATTCGGTTATCCTGTGGGTGTGTTTCTGTTAGGAGAAGGGTGCAACGTCGCAGGGGGACATATTTACTCATTTGTGAACATCTGTAAAACTGTCGCACTCAGGGTTGAGTTAATAGTAGAGGGAACTACATCTGAGTGCCACACTAAAGTAGGTAAAAATTTATCGGGTCGGGACGCCCCGAGGTAGAGAAGGGTGCAATGTTGCGGATATGGGATTTGCATCCATCCATATCCGCTTGTAAATATTCCCCTATTTCCTCAATACTTCCCAACTATCCCCAATCCCCCATTCCCTAGTCCCATTTTCTGTAAACAACACTCTGTAGACCCGACCTCCCCCTATTTCCCCCATTAAATGTCGTGCCCAGGTTCACCGCATCTCATGTAAGACAACTATAGGACATCTTGCTAGTTATTCTTAGTCTATGTCAGTTAAGGACTCGTTTCCATTAATTCTGACCCTTCGTTGCACCAGAATGTGATTGTATGGCACCGTTAGGAAGTTTAGGACCTCCCAATACCTCCCCGCAGCTCTTCCTCACGGTTCAGCAACAACAACAACAACAACAGCAACGGCGGCGGCGTGCACAGGGAGTGCGCGTCCTCACTCCGGCTTGGTTGGTAGGGGGTGTTGGGAGGGCATGAGGCCTTCCCAACGAGCCGCCATCGAACATGTGCTCGACGGGGTTACCAAATAGGGGCTCCCTGTCAGCTCCTCGTCAAGGGCGGAGCCCGGTAACCCCCGCACCCAATGGAAGCGGCGGACCGGCCCCAGTGGGGCGGAGCCAACCAGCCGAGGGCGTGTCACTCCCCGCTGAGCATGCGCAGGGAGAGGGAGGTGACGTCAGATGCGCGCTGAGCTTGGAGCAAGCAAGACGTACCCTCCGAGCGCTGTGAGGCCTCCCCGCATCTCTGGACTGGACCGTGCTTTATCCTGTCCCCGAGCCAAGGTGCACCTTGTGCTATCGACTACCTGTCCCTTCCTGCCATCAATCCCTGTGTAAGTCAGCCTTGTTCCGTTTGTCTGTGGTCTGTCTGGGATAAGATAAGACTGTAATTAAGTGCCCATCCCTTCTGTGTCTTTACCTCACTACCTTGTAATCTACCCCCTTTTCTCCACCACTGTAATTATACCCTCCTCCGGAGGTGTTGAGAACTGTCCCAGAACTATCCCAGTCGTTGTGTCCTTTCCATCATTGATTTAGCATAGAGCGATTTGGTCAACGTCTGGGTGGAATCGGGGTCTAGTCGGGGAATAACTGTTCGGTCGCGGTCATACCAACCGCTCGGTCAAAATAACATCTAAACCGCGTCCGTAACAATATATATGTATATATGTATATATTGTTACGGCCCGTGGATAAGATGTTGTGTTTGCCGAGTGGATGGCCCCGCGGTCGTACAGTTACCCCGACTAACCCGATTCCCGAACGTTGGCCGGATCGCGCCACAGATATTCAATAGGGAAAAGACTAAGGCGACACGGATGTGAAGAAGAAGCAGACAAAAAGGTTGGAAATACGAATATAATTTATTTGCTATTTACAGGCTCAAAAAAACCAAGGAGAAGGAAAGATAAGAAAATAATATACAGAAGATATTAGAGACACAGTGAAAATCGCTAGCTTATCTAAACAGGCTTAATTAATACCCAGGACAGAACAAACAAAGACAGACTCACATGGGGAATGATGATAGGACTGGCGGGAGGTGGATGGCTGGAGGGAGAGGAAAGTCCAAGGGGTCCTGCAGCACGATCGGTGCGTTTAGCAGCCGCCGTTCCTTCGCGGCCCTGCTCAAAACCGCCGTCCAGGCCCCAAGCGGCTGTTGAATGTTGTTGCTGCTGTGGCCGCCGCTGCTGCTGCTGCTGTGGACGTCGCGTGCTTTGCCAGGACTACAACAGGCTTTGTGCTTCCCTGGATGATGATCTCCTTAATGTTCTCTCGCAGTTGGTTCTCTCTGTTCTCCTGGATCATCTCTCGCAGTACCTTGCGCGCGCGCCTTTATAACGCCTCCGGCGATCAAGCCGCCGGCCTTCAGGACACGCCCATCGGTGTGCTCATCTCGGCCCTGGTTGGTCGCGCGACCCTCTGGCTCCGCCCTTGATGACGACGGGCGGGCACGCCTTTCTTCCCCGACCCGAGCACATGTTCAATGGTGGTTTTGGAGGGGATGTAATTTGCAATCGAGGCTTGGCCATGACGAAAGGGGAAATGCAGGTTTTGGGAATGGGAATGAAGAATGAAGGGACTCTATCTTATTTCACTCGGTGCAATGGAGTGTCATTTTAATGGAAGACAAAGCCTTAACCTAATACACAGAATAAGGAAATAAACTACTGAACAGGGATATTATAGTGTCCTTCATGTATGCTTTATTGAACTAACTACGGGAACGCCCTTTGACCTTTATACAACACTGGAGGCAGGAGGGTCCAGACTAAAGCAATATTCACAACAATTGGTATACAATACAACACAATCAAAAATAACTCAATCCTCATATCCGCAACACTGCACCCTCCTCCTCTTAGGCACGTCCCGGGCCTATAACTTTAATTTAGTGTGACACGTAGGTGTAGTTCCCTCTACTTTTAACCTGACCCTGAGTGCGACAGTTTTAAAACATAAATAAATATGTCCCGCTGCTCCATTGCACCCTACCTAACAGACTCACGCCCACAGCTAACCGAATTGCGGAATGGTCTTCAAACTATACACTGACGGTGGGGAGCATTATTTACAATGACGCTACTTTTATTTACAAAACGCAACCCAGGACCTGTGATTGTTCTTTCTGGGGGGGAGACAGTCTGCTCTGCATCAATGCACCATGAAAGCACCCAAAACGCACCAACACACCCTCAAGCACCAATCGGTGCACAGTCATCATTGTTCATGAAAATAAAAACAACAACCCCTAACCCTGCAGGTGGTCTCTTGCTCTTCGGCTCCCTCTGCTGGCTATTACTATTTTCCTGGTGTTGTCATCTTCCTTTGCTGGCGGCCTATTTGTAATAAAACTTGCACCCAACGTGTCCATTTGTATTTATTTATGGCCCACAGGGGCTGACTATGTATGGTTCACCTGTGGGGCATCGGTGCCCTGTGGCCAAAGTCCGCCAGCAAGATTTCGGGCCTTCATGGCCGGTTCCAGCAGAGGGGCCATGCCCCAACCCATGGGGTCCATCAGTGGTGCTCAGCCACAGACATGTGGTCCATAATGTGGTGCATCGATGCAGACAGCTGGTTCTGGGGGTTCCGGGCGCACAATGGCCGACTCACGCACGCTCCCCCAGGCGCCCAGTGGCGCACAGGTCCTCATGTGGGAGACAAAGGGGGGGAAGACAGATGAGCGAGGGGTAAGGTCACAAGGGTACACATCAATCAAGGCAATGCAAGGCGAAGTGCGTACGGAGAGCGAAGTGAGAAAGCTCGTCCCTACCGTACGTCACCCCCCCCCCGTCACCTACTCTACCCTTGCCCTTACCCCATATTTACAAAAATCTACACATTTACAAATTCGTCGCGAATGTCACGTCTTCCCCATATTTCCCCTATACCAAATTCGTCTCCACAATCCCTCTAACCAAAATTTGCCATCACCCAATTCATCATCAATCCTCATAAGGAGGAAGAGATGGAACATCAAGCACAATGTCACACCCACGTCATGATGCGTCTCACAATCCAAACATTTGCATCATAAAAATAACAAAACAACCTGGCATGGTGTGGAGGTACGTCATCTCAGGTGAGTGGATGCAGATGGTGCGAGGAGATCTTCATCCTAACTACTTTCTAAATGACTTTAATACACTTTACACTACCCGGGGTCTTTCCCTGCCAATCCATTGGCCATCTTACACTATGGGTTCTAAAAACCAATTCCCATTGGCCAAACTGTGGTGCTTCTCAATTTGGGGTCTCACTCCCCCGATTCATCTCCCTGTGCCCTTGCACGATTTCCGGGCTGGGTCGTGTAGCTCTCCCAGCAGGTCTACCCACCTGCACACCTCCACCACTGCAGTTGCCACCCGAGCTTACCTAGCTCCTCACCCTAACCTATCTAATTGGGGAAGGCCCCTCCTGGCTCTGTCACCCCTAGGTGCCCTCTCTGGCACTGGGCTACCCGGGTCCGTCCTCCGGATCCTCGGGCCCCATCCACAACAACTCTACCGGCTCCCAGAGCCCACCTGCGGCCTCACCTGGCCGACATCCTCACAGTGGTGGAGTGCCCAAACCAACTACACACACTAACAGGCTACACGCCAAGCCATTTCCACAACACTAATGCACCCATCCAAATACCATTCTTTCACCCGCACCACAGATGCCAATATCCAACCACAATTTACCTATACCCTCTACCTAACACTTACACTACCCTCCCCGGGTATTCGTGATGGGGGTCCATCCTTCCCCCATTCACACCTTCGCACCATCCACTCCACTCCATAGTTTCCACCATACTCACTCCATGACCATCCATTCCAATGCTCCATATACTCCATACCATTTATTCCCACACAACCATTCTCCATATACCTGTCGTTGCACACCTGTGCAATCATACCTGGTGCCACCTGCACCCTCCTTCCTTCCTGGACCATTTGGTCAGCACAATACTCATCACTATCACTCTCATACTCTGCTCCATACACCTGTTCAGTTGCACACCTGTGCAATCACACCTGTTCCTCACACATTTTTCACAATACACTTCTGAATACACTTCCAACACTCACACGGCATCATCTAAACTACCTGTTGCCCTGCTAACTTAGTGCTCCCCGTCTTCCCTTTAAACTAAGCACATACCACGTCATTATCATCCACACTAATCTACCTGCGTCCCCACTACCGGTATCATTGTCACTGCCTAATCTTACCGTTACCTAAGGTCATCTTCTAGGTCCCTACACATTATCCAAACCCTCCCTCGGCGAGCTTACACTGCCATAAACCCCATAAATCTAGTGCTCCTTTGCCCCCGTTGTGAGGGATGACAGAGTTGCCATCCCACCACATCGGGCATCTCCCACTACCATCCCCCCAGTCCTCTGACGATACGAGCCCCCGTCGCAAGAGGTACTGGGTTCTGCCTCGGCATCTAGAGCCGAGGCGATCCATGAGGGCGTCTGCTCGCCGGCATAAGGTCTTATCCGGTCGGCATGGACGATCCAAGGGGGGGCCCGTGGCCCCATTTTGATCTTAACGACCACGTCACAGACTTGCGACAGGACGACTCCCGGGCCTTGCCAGGGGGAGGTGAGTTTTGGGCACCTTCCCTTCCGCCTCCGGGGATTAAAGAACCAAATCTTCATCCCCGGAGCGTATTGACTCCCCTGGCTCCGGTCGTCGTACCTGCGCTTCATCTCGGCCCCCGCCAGATGGAGCTGGCGGCGGGCGAAGGCATGGACGCGCTCCATGCCTTCCTCCAGGTGACGTGCGTAGCCCTCCCTCGGCGATGTATCCGTGGTGTCTGGCACGGGACCGCATAGCAAGTCGGCGGGAGCCCGTGACTCCCACCCATACATAAGCAACGCTGGACTGCATGCGGTGGCCCCGTGCTAGCTAGTTCGGTAGGCCATCAACAGGTACGGGAGATGTTCATCCCAGTCATCCTGACGGGTGGTGGTGAACAATGCCAGTTGTTGGATCAATGTTCTGTTGAATCTTTCCACCATCCCGTCAGATTGTGGCCGCAAGGGCGTGGTTCTGGTTTTCCGAATTGACAGGAGTCTGCACACATCTTTTAATAATTGGCTCTCAAAATTTCGTCCCTGATCGGTGTGCAGCTCCTGTGGAATCCCGTGCCGACATACAAATCCTTCCACGAAGGCCTGTGCTACCACCCCGGCTTCTTGGATGGCGAGGGCATAGGCCTCCGGCCACTTGGTGAAATAGTCCATTACAACGAGGATATACTTATTACCTTGGCGGGTGCGGGGCAGCGGTCCTAGAATATCCATAGCCACCCGCTCAAGGGGGGCCCCCACCTGGTGTAATTGAAGGGGGGCCCTCATCCTCCGTGCTGGTCCCTTTTTGGCAGAACAGGCGTCGCATCTCCGACACCAGTCCTGTATGTCGCGCCCCATATTCACCCAATAGAACCTCCGGCGGACCCGAGATATTGTCTTTGTCCTGCCCAAATGGCCGCCGGAGCGGGTACCATGCACCTGTTGTAAGATGACGTTCTTGAATTTGTCTGGGACTCACCAGCCAGGAAGTTCTATCAGAGGGAACCTCCACCCACTTGCGATATAAGATGTTGCCTTTCAACTCCAGGGTCTGCCACTGAGCCCAATATGCCTTTGTTTGCGCCCCGAGGGGGGTGACCTCTTCCCCCTTTGGTCTTGCCCCAATTTGACCCAATTGAACACCGGTCCCAGGACAGGATCCTCCTGCTGGGCCGTGCTCCAAGCCAAATCTCCAAATTCTTCATCTGCGGTTAGTGGCAAAATTGGCCCTCTCACCCGGGTTGCCCGGACGACGAGAATCGGGGCAGAATCGCCCAATTGCTCCCTCTCCTCGTGTCTCGCACAAAATTTGAAGTTTTCCCCCAGACAAGGACGCCGAGAGAGTGCGCCCGCATTACCATGGGCCTTCCCGGCCCTATGGGTCACATTGAAATCGTACTGCTGCAACTTTTCCAACCACCTTGCAATTTGGCCCTCCGGTTCCTTGAACCGAAGGAGCCATTGCAGGGAGGAATGGTCAGTTCGAACCGAAAATTTCCACCCGTACAGGTACGGGTGGAAATGGTTCATGGCAGCCAGCATAGCCAATAACTCTTTGCGAGTGACACAATAATTTCGCTCGGGCCTACTTAAGGCCCGACTATAGTTACCAATCACTCTCTCCACGCCCTCCTGTGTCTGAGACAAAACTGCGCCCAATCCTTCCTGGCTCGCATCCGTGTCCAGGGTAAATGTCCCGTTACTAGTGGGGTAAGCTAGAAGGGGTGCGGAAGTTAGACACCCCTTCAATTTTTGGAAGGCCTCGTGGCACTCCCGTGTCCAATTAAATCGCGTCCCCTTCTCCGTAAGCCGGTGGAGGGGACGGGCCAACTCCGCAAATTTCGCCACAAAGCGCCGGTAGTAGGAGCAGAGTCCCAAAAATCCCCACACCTCTTTGATGGTACGTGGTGCGGGCCACTCCTCTACCACTTTAATTTTGTCTGGGTCCGTTTTTACCCCCTCGCGGCCGATAACGTGACCTAAATAGGCCACCTCTCTTGCAAACAAGGTGCACTTACTCGGGTTCAGCTTCAACCCTGCCTGTCTGAGGCACCTGAACACCTGGTCCAAATTAGCTAACGCCTGGGGGAAGGTCTTGGCATGTACCAGGACGTCATCCAGGTATACCAGGCATGATTGCCATGGCATGCCGCCGAGCACATGCTCCATTAATCTCTGAAAGGTGGCGGGGGCGTTACACAAACCAAACGGCATCACAGTGAACTGATACAGCCCCTTACCTGTGGAAAATGCTGTTTTCTCCTTCCCTGTCCGATCCATCTCCACCTGCCAATACCCACTCTTGAGGTCCAAAGTTGTGAACCAATTTGAGCCCGCAACGGCATCGAGGGTGTCATCAATCCTTGGCAGGGGATATGAGTCCTTGAGTGTCACGTTGTTTCGCTGGCGATAGTCCACGCAGAACCGCGTGGTCCCATCTTTCTTTTTGACCAGCACAACAGGTGACATCCAAGGACTTCCCGAGGGCTCGATCACGCCTGCGTCGAGCATTTTTTCAACCTGCTCGTCAGCTTCCGCCCTCTTGCTCCAAGGGAGCCGTCAGGCGGCCTGACGAATAGGCCGGGCCTCACCGGTGTGGCTCTGATGTTTCACCAGGCCCGTACGTCCAATATCCTCGGTGGACAAGGAGAAGAGGTCCAAATGGGACCCAACCAGTTTGTGTAAGGCCTCCCTCTGGGTACCTCCCAACTTTATGCTACTCCGATTTACCATCTCGCAAATGGGATCGGGCCAATTCCTAGAACTTATTGAAGGCTCCCCCTGGGGCCGGCTCGGCTGGACGCTCTCGCTCCTCGCTGACGCGACTTCTCTAACTGGGGTGCAGCCAGCTACCTTCGTGCCCCTCATTATAGTGCATGGTTCTGTGCTAATATTAATTACTCGGACGGCCACCACCGGCCCGTCCGTTTTTACAAGGGTGCGGCCCACGATTAAACCAGGTATGGATCGCGCTGCCACCGGTTCGAACAGGCCGCAGGACTCCTGCCATGTCGGGCGAGCTGACCATCGGGCTGGCACTATGGCCTCGGCCCCCGGAGGGATGGTCACGGCCTCAGGAGCCTCCAGCTCCACTCTCTCGGCCGTGCTCACCCCCTCCAATGGTAGCTCTTCCACTCCCCATCGCAGGATCCCCCGGCTCAAGTCGATTTTACAACCGCTGGCAGTCAACAAATCCAACCCTATTAAGCATGGGTCGCACACCTCCGCCACCCAAACCTCTATCTCTTGCTTTACCGATCCCAACATGAGGGTCACAAAACCACGCCCTATGATCGGAGCCGTTGCCCCGGTAGCCAGCTGCAAACTATGATTTTCCAGACGCTGGATTTTACCCCAGCCGTCTGCACTCGAATTAAGGACCACGGGGCTGATGATCGTGGCGCTGGCTCCCGTGTCGACCACGGCGTCTACCCCCACGCCGGCAATTTTGCACCGAATTGTCAAACTACCTGTTCCAATTTGGCCACAATGAATGACCTGTCGCATCAACGAGGGCTTCTCTCCATCCCCTACTGCTGAACACCGCCCTGCATGCCCGGCACATTCTAGTTTCCCGGGCCCTGGCGGGGGGGTGTCTGAGGTCGGCTAAGCCGATCGATACTGGGCGGAGTTGAGGGCATCGGCTGACGGGGAACGTCCCGGCGCGGAGCTCGACACTCCCACGCACGGTGACCCATCCGAGCACAATTATAGCACCTCACCTGGTAAGGTGCTTGCCTCCGGTATTCCAAATTCCCCCCCCTGTATGTCCGAATTGGGGTACTCTGTCGGGGACTACCCGGTGCCACCACTGGAGCCGCCTGCCATGGTCCAGGTCCCGCTAGACGCCGATCCACCAGCCTCCGAACCATGCTCTCCAGGTCAGGGGCCGGCCCCCTGGGGGGGGGGGCGACCCCCATCACGGGCCCTACCTGACGCACCGCCACTGTGTGGCGCTCGCCTCCCCGGGCCAGGGGCCTCGCTGCTTCCCAACGGGCTGCAGCGTCGGCCGCCTGACTCATGGTCTGCGGGCGCCACATGGCGAGCTGTTGTCGGAGCTCCAGATCCGGGAGGGCCTGCATAAAGTGATCCAGCACCAGGCTTTCCTGGGAACTCGCCGCCATGTCCGCGTGTGCAATCCCTACCGCGCGGCGAATATCGTGAGCAAGTTCCCCGATGGTCTCCTGGGGCTTGCGTTTACGCTGCGCAAGTTGAGCTTTAACAAGCTTGCTTTGCTGCTCGATACCAAAACAATTAATTAAAGCTGCACGGAGAGCTGACAAGGTGAGAGCACCCGGTGGTAAAGCTGTCAGCACCTCCGCCGCCGCACCGCGCAGTGCCCCTACCAGGTGTACTCCACCTTCGTCCGGATTCCAACCGTTGCCTTTACACACGTACTCAAACTGTGCCAGGTACGCCCTCAAATCACTCTTGCCGTCATACGGCGCGAGTGGGACCTTGTGGGCGCCCGAAGGTCGGACCCCGCGCGTCACTCCTTGCGGGATCAACGCGGGACCAAACCGTTCGGGCTCCCACAGTACGCTATTCCCGGGGGGCTCCCGCGCATCCCCGGTCCCTCCAAACACTACCCCTCCTGGTGTCGATGCCTGGGCCGCCCTTCCGCAACCCGCTACCCACTCCATACCCGCACATCCTTGCTCACCAGCACCCCCCTCACTCCCCATAGCCAGACCTCCTTGCACACCTCCTCTGTCCATACACTCCGGACCAGTCATACATCTCACCATTGGTCCCTCACGAACACCCGGATCCAAATCAGCCCCCAAGCAGACTGAAGCTCCCCTCACATCATATGCATTTCCGAATATATCGCCACTCACCTTGGCACCTCGTCTCCGCACCTCCTCTGCCACCTGCAAACTCTTTATTTGGTTGATGAGCACATCATCGCGATTCGAGCACAGACCTTGTACCAATTCCATTACCTCCTCCTTTATCTCCTTTTTAGTTTCCCTTCGTCTCTTCTTAATTTCACTCACCCCTTCTTCCACCTCCTCTAATTTTTCCTTTACCTCTTTCATCTCCCGGTGCGCCCCCTCTATCTCTTCCTCTAACGCCACTTTAACTGTTTCTATGTGCGTCCTCACCTCTCGGTCCTTCGTCTCCATTACCTCTGTCACCTCTTCCAACTTCTTCGTCAACCCCTCATGTACCATCTGACATTCCTTCCGTGTCGCTATCAATTCATTTTTAATGTCTTTTTGTGTCGCTTTTAACCCCCCGATTATTGCAGTGTTCTTTTCCACTTGGTCCACGAGTTCCTTTTGTCCCACTGTCAGCTGTTCTACTCCCCTCGTCAGACCCTCTATTCCCCCCTGTAACCTAGCCGTATTATTCCTCACCTCTTTCTCCATACGCTTTTCACCTCGCTTTACCTCCTCGCATACCCCTGAGACCTCCTCGCTTACACCTCGTCGTATCTCCTCCTTCATCTCCTCCCTCTCTTTTGTAGATGCCACCCTCATCTGTCCCAATTCATCCCTCTGAGCATCCAATTTGGTTTCTACCCTGATTTTCACCTCCTCTATCTGCTCTCCCATTTGTTTAATTTCTCGGGTGGATTGCTCCCCTATTTCCCGCAATTTGCCTTCCATTCTATCTTCTAGCCCCCTTAACCCATTTTTCACCCCCTCTATCTGATTCTCCTGGGCAGCCATTCTATTTTCCACCCCCGTTAACCCATGTTTCACCCCTTCTATCCCATTGTCTAACCCCTCAAATTTCTTGTCTAACCCCTTAAAATTATTGTCTAACCCCCCAAATTTGTTGTCTAGCCCCCCGATTTTTCCATCGAGCCCCCCGATTTTTCCATCGAGCCCCCCGATTTGGCTTCCCATCCTATCCATTTTTGCATTCAGTTGGGTCAAGAATAATCTGAGGTCAAACCCAGTTTGCCCAGCGTCCCCAGCCGCCACCGCGGGCTCGCCCTCTGCGGCGCCGCTATTTTGGGACCCTTCAACCACGTGCGCGAGAGCGCCATTTTGTGCGCCTGATTCTCCCTCAACCACCTCCTCATTACTCCCCTCCATTTGATCCTGGGTTACTCCTAACCCCTCTCCTAGTTCCCCCACCGGCATCCGATCGACTTGACTAGCCATGGCGCGATTTCAAAGTTCGGGTTTTTTAAAACAAAACAAATTTCGGCCGCTCCAAATTTTGACCAAATTTTTTTTTTTCTTGATGTTTTTAAAATTTGGTTCGGGCCTCGTATCTCACTCCCAGACACCAATTGTTACAGCCCGCGGATAAGATGTTGTGTTTGCCGAGCGGATGGCCCCGCGGTCGTACAGTTACCCCGACTAACCCGATTCCCGAACGTTGGCCGGATCGCGCCACAGATATTCAATAGGGAAAAGACTAAGGCGACACGGATGTGAAGAAGAAGCAGACAAAAAGGTTGGAAATACGAATATAATTTATTTGCTATTTACAGGCTCAAACAAACCAAGGAGAAGGAAAGATAAGAAAATAATATACAGAAGATATTAGAGACACAGTGAAAATCGCTAGCTTATCTAAACAGGCTTAATTAATACCCAGGACAGAACAAACAAAGACAGACTCACGCGGGGAATGATGATAGGACTGGCGGGAGGTGGATGGCTGGAGGGAGAGGAAAGTCCAAGGGGTCCTGCAGCACGATCGGTGCGTTTAGCAGCCGCCGTTCCTTCGCGGCCCTGCTCAAAACCGCCGTCCAGGCCCCAAGCGGCTGTTGAGTGTTGTTGCTGCTGTGGCCGCCGCTGCTGCTGCTGCTGTGGACGTCGCGTGCTTTGCCAGGACTACAACAGGCTTTGTGCTTCCCTGGATGATGATCTCCTTAATGTTCTCTCGCAGTTGGTTCTCTCTGTTCTCCTGGATCATCTCTCGCAGTACCTTGCGCGCGCACTTTTATAACGCCTCCGGCGATCAAGCCGCCGGCCTTCAGGACACGCCCATCGGTGTGCTCACCTCGGCCCTGGTTGGTCGCGCGACCCTCTGGCTCCGCCCTTGATGACGACGGGCGGGTACGCCTTTCTTCCCCGACCCGAGCACATGTTCAATGGTGGTTTTGGAGGGGATGTAATTTGCAATCGAGGCTTGGCCATGACGAAAGGGGAAATGGAGGTTTTGGGAATGGGAATGAAGAATGAAGGGAATCTATCTTATTTCACTCGGTGCAATGGAGTGTCATTTTAATGGAAGACAAAGCCTTAACCTAATACACAGAATAAGGAAATAAACTACTGAACAGGGATATTATAGTGTCTTCATGTATGCTTTATTGAACTAACTACGGGAACGCCCTTTGACCTTGACACAACACTGGAGGCAGGAGGGTCCAGACTAAAGCAATATTCACAACAATTGGTATACAATACAACACAATCAAAAAAAACTCAATCCTCATATCCACAACAATATATATATATATACAGTCATGTGAAAAAGTAAGTACACCCCATGTAAAGTTTTGACTTTTTCAACATACAGCTATTTGATCTTCATTTCAACAATATTGATAGATAAAGGTGACATAATATAACAAATATCATGAAACATTTACACTTTGTAGTCCATTGTATAATTTAAATAAACATAAATGCTAATTTCGCATGTGGAAAAAGTAAGTCCACCCTTGGCTCTAATAGGTGGTATTGCCCCCTTTGGCAGAAGCAACCTCAAGTAGGCGTTTGTTATAACTGTCTACCAGTCTCTGACATCGACTGGGAGAAATTTTTGCCCACTCCTCCATGCAGAATTCTTTCAGCTGTGCGATGTTTGAGGGGTTTCTTGCATGCACAGCTCGTTTCAAATCCCCCACAACATTTCGATGGGATTTAGATCCGGGCTTTGACTTGGCCATTCCAGAACTCTCCATTTATTTCTTTTCAGCCATTCCTTGGTGGATTTACTGGTATGTTTAGGGTCATTGTCATGATGCAAGATCCACCTTCGGTTGAGCTTCAACTTTCCGACAGATGGCCTCACATTATCCTCAAGCACCCTCTGGTACAATGAAGAATTCAAAGTGGATTCCATGATGGTGAGCTGCCCAGGCCCTGATGCAGCAAAGCTGCCCTAAACCATATTTCCACCACCATGCTTTACAGTTGGTATCAGGTTCTTGTGGTCAAATGCTGTCTTTGGTTTTCGCCAAACATGTCTTCTGGTACTGTGGCCAAATAGCCCTACCTTTGATTCATCTGTCCAGAGCACATTGTTCCAGAAGTATTGCTGTGCTTTTGCTGGGCCCTGTGCTTTTGCTGGGAAGTATTGCTGGGCCCTGTGCTTTTTCTGGTCTTCATCAATGATCTCTCTGACTCTCTTGAAAATCCTCTGTATCTCTTTGCTGATGACTCTACTCTCTGTCGCTCCATTCTTCATCCCTCAGATCGGCAGTCTGCAGCCTCCTCACTCTCTGCAGACCTGGACAAAATCACAGACTGGGCAAACAAGTGGAACATGTCTTTAAATCCTGACAAATCTCACACTCTTACGGTCTCTCCGAAAAGACCGACTGGACAACCCTCCCATCCACTTTCTGAATAATCCTCTCCAAGAAGTTCTGTCACTCAAGCTTTTGGGTCTCACTATCTGCCATGATCTTTCCTGGGAAAACCACATTTCAAATCTGGCCTCCAAAGCCAGTCGCCGAATGGGCATCCTCCGTCGTGCGAAGTCCTTCCTTGGCACACCTGAGCTCCTCACCACATACAAGGCTTTCATCCGCAGCTCAATGGAATACTGCTCTCCCCTCTGGGCTGGTGCTCCTGCCTCACACCGAGCTCGTCTTCACGCTGTTGAAACCAAAGCATTCAGAATCATTGGAATCTCCCGCGATGAAGCTAACTCCAAGGGCCTCTCACTCACTCACCGCAGGCAGGTTGGTGGTCTTTCCGTCTTCTACCGACTCCTCTCTGGCCTTGCCCCCCAGCTCTCTCTGGGTTCTGTCCCGCAAATATTCCTACAGGTCGCACAAGATCTGCCTGCAACCCTCTTATGGTCAAACTGCCAAAATCAAGACTCTCTGCTCACCTTCACTCCTCTTTACTCCCGCCTCTGGAACAAACTCCCTCACTCTCTTCAATCCCACTCCACCCTCCAGGTCTTTAAAACAGCTGTTCACCACCATCTCTTATCTTACCCCATCCAAAACCTTGATCTTCTCTACCCCCACTAATTCACCCCAGATCCACCTTGTTTGAAATTACAACTTCTTTCCTGGAAGTCCTTGGTGTCCTTGGGTTTTATACTTCTCCCTCCCCCCCCCCCCCCCTTCCCACGCCTCCTCCCCCCAAGCCCTCTCCCTTCCGTACATCTCCCTGCTCTCAAATGTTGTGTTTGTGTGCTTCCCCTTCACTCCCCATCTTGTTTTCCGCTCCCTCTTTTAATATATTTTGTTTGTCTGGTTGATTTGTTTGTGAAGTAAATGTTAGCTCTTTCACGAGCCTCGATTCAGTATACAACAAAAAAAAAAAAAAAAAAAAAAAAAAAAAAAAGGTCTTTGCCTTGGTGTTCATTGGCAAACTTTAGTCTTGCCCTGATGTTCTTTCTGGACAGCAAAGGTTTCCTCCTGGCACACCTCCCATGTAGATCAAATTTGTGCAGCCTCTTTCCAATGGTTGACTCGTGCACTTTGACATCAACAGTGGCAAGAGCTACCTGTCGGTCCCGTGATGACATTCTGGGCTTCTTAGAGACTTCTTTCAGCATCTTGCTGTCTGCTCTCGGGCTGAACTTGCTGGGGCGGCCTGGCCTGAACAAGTTGGCAGTTGTTTGAAATCTTCTCCACTTGTAGATGATCTTCCGGACAGTCGAATGATTGATTTCAAATTGTTTGGAGATCTTTTTAAATCCCTTCCCAGACTCGTAGGCATCTATAACCTTCTTTCTGAAGGCCACAGAGAGCTCTTTTGATCTAGGCATGGTGACGCCGCACACTTCAACAACAAAGAGCAAACCAAACTAAATGTCTGAGGTTCAAATAAGACAGGTTCCTCCAAGATCGTCTCTAACGATGTTCTAATCATTTGCACCTGAGCTGATGCACCTGATTCTAATTTTAGGTGTTTGAAGTAGTGATAAATGTAGGGGTGTACTTACTTTTTCCACATGCGAAATTTGCATTTATGTTTATTTAAATTATACAATGGACTACAAAATGTAAATGTTTCATGATATTTGTTATATTATGTCACCTTTATCTATCAATATTGTTGAAATGAAGATCAAATAGCTGTATGTTGAAATATGTTGAAAAAGTCAAAACTTTACATGGGGTGTACTTACTTTTTCATGTGACTGTGTGTGTGTGTGTATATATATATATATATATATATATATATATATATATATACATATATATATGTGAAGAATCAGCTCTTCGTTTGGAAAAGAAGTCCACAAATAGCCTGAAAAATGACGCAGCTTTTTAATTAAAACCAACTTATACAGATCCGGAAGAAGCCAAGACATCTACAGCAAGAGCCAGTCTCATGCCAAGTCAAGCCTTCCTGGAAACACATTGATTCCTAGTCCATTTATATAGGGACACGTTTTATCAGGAAATCTCCGAGGGAACAAACAAAACTGGGAGAGGTTCCTCCCCGGTGGGCCAAGCCCCCACCGTCATCCGCTCTGTCATTCGGGGGAGTCAGCCCTTCCTTATCATTCGGACCAAATGTTTCTCTGGGCTCCGAGAAAACAGAAATGTAACTCACAAAGAGTGCATGCTTGGCCAGATAAGCCCAGAGCAAATATATGGGTTCACATGAGTAATTCAAAGCATGTTTATACAGAGTCAGGCGTCGCTGTGATTAATACAAAATATATATGGTAAAAACAACAGGTTTATGTTATCTAGCCTCGAAAAAGCACACGTATACAATTTGTCCAGCATGACCTCAGCGAGCCTTTCCTCATCCAAAACTAAAACGAAGCAAAAACCCTTTATTAACTTTATGAAAATAGCATTTTTAAACAATATTTAAATCATAACACATTAGCAACCAACGTCTTTTTCCTGAACTTTAGGCAATAACAAATCTACTACTTGACATTCCTTCCTCTTGTCTCGTCGAGACAAAGTATCTTAAGAGACAACGTGCCACATCGGGCTTTATTGAAAAATAATTGTGTAATGCGGGTATTGAAAAAATAATTGTGTAATGCGGGTATCTCCCAAGGGCATATCGTGCGCCCAAAGCGCCTCGCCCGTGCATTTGGCGAACGTGTCGTGTGGTGCGTGCTCGGAGCCTGAGGGCTCAGAACATGAAAGTCCATTAACGTTTCGGATCCACAACGAAGGTGTCTGGTCCAGATGGGGTTCTGCTCCGCCAGAGGGCCACCACCTCCCCTGCGGAACTTGCTCCCCCCACCCTTTGCAGACCCAGTCCTTGCAGATCTTCGAAGTTAATCAACGATCATGCCCATGAGGTCCCTCACGTGCTGCTGTTCTGGGGAATACATAATATTGTCAGTATCTTGTGTCTCAATTTCCTGGTCAGGGTACAGAGCGTAAAAATCCGATTCACTTGAAGCATTTGAACTTAATACATATGAAGCAAAGAGAGGAACTTCCTTTATGTCAAAGTCTCCCTTGGGCGCCTGGTCGGCTTGCGGGTCTAGGATATCCTCGTCAGGTCCCTCGACCGCCAGACCCAGCGTCGCAATCAGATCCATAGTTGGGTTGAAAGGGGGCGTGCAGCTGTCAGCTTGTAATACATAAGCAGCGTTAGCCAGTACACGCAAGGGGTTTATAGCACAAGTATCACAGTCATCACATACACCGTTACAGGCAGCAGCCAGTTCCCACATGGGATCCGCACAAGTATCACAGTCATTACAAAATTCAATGCAATTTTCTGGAGCGCCGGTCGCAACTGCCTTGTTGAAGGACCCGTTCAGGTCGACGGCCTCTGTGGTCAGAGCCATAGTCATTGTCGGCGGCTTCTTCACTTTCCATCCTGTAAAATACTTTCTCATACAGAGGAGGACTAGAGATTTCATTAGTGCCCCCCAAATTACTACCCCGATTATCACAGCCAGTGCGGTCAATCACCACTTCACTATGGTGCCCGTCCATCCCTGGAACCAGTCAGTGAGCCAGCTAAATGTATAAGAATTTTCGCGCGCGATCCGATCGATCCAATAGTATGTCATGAGCCGTAGCGGTGTCGTTTGCCACCTTTTCTAGGGCCAAAGCCAATTTGTCTATCCGGAAACTATCCATGACTGTGCCCGCTCCTGGGAAGAAGAAACCAAACACCTTTTCCCATAGACTCCCGTGTAGTTTAGTGGTTCCATCTTCGTTCATGACTGACCTCTTATAACGCCTGTCCAAGGACTTTGGGTCTAGCTCATCCAGTATCTCAACGTCAGGAAGGACTGAACCCAGATAACATGTGCCCCCCCAATTATTTGGTAAATAGGGGTAAGCCTTGTCGCCGCATATAAACATTGTCCCATGGGGTGGGACCAGGTGGGTGGATAAGCACTGGAGTCCCTTTACCACCCCATTAATCCTACTAACCCCCCTAGAGAATGTTATAGCCGTTATGTTGTGGTTGCGTTTATCTTGCAGTACTATTCGTAATGTAATCCCCGAGCTCCCTTGTCCCAGCTTCCCGGGGAGAGTGTAGGCGCATTCTGATTCTCCCATACGCAAGTGGCCGGAACCCTGGAGGCAGATCCTCCCTTTCTGTGGTTTGACCCAGACGGGGGCAGGCCTCTCGGCCACATGGGCAATCATTGACGGGCGATAATTAAATTGTCGATTGCAACTCTTGCCGTTGTCAACCCCTTCTCTTTCCAGCGTGGTGACTAAACATGGGGAATCGATAGGTTGTGAGCAGAGGTCATTGAGGGACAGAGGTAGCACTATCATGTGTATTCCTGTGGTGCCTGCTTGGGGAAAGCGCATGCACGACCAGCAGTGTGTCCTATTTTGAATTGTTGCCACTTCCCTGGCCACTTTCCAATATGTGTTTTCACCCTTCTTTGGGGCCTTATTCTGGGGTTGTGGCGTGAGTATGTATTCGATGCATGGTATGTAGTTCTTTTCGCCACCGGCCGCGCCAGGGGTCCAGACGCTGCACCGGACCTGCATAGTCATGCCTTTCTCTAGGCGCGTGCGTGTTTGTAGCTTAAAATCAGGGGTTCCCCATTGGTATCCTGGTTGGGCCAAGGTCTTAATGCTAGCTTGCCCGTCTTCCCGGAACTCTCGTTGCTTTTGTAGTATCATGCCAACGCGTCCAGGCCCTGCCGACAGTGCTAGCCAATTTATGTTCACCCAATTTGTGTGCAGGGCTTTCTGTTCGAAACATGGTAGTGATACTCTTTGTCCCCATGTTACGGTGAGGTGTCGGGTTTCGTTTTCGCATCTATTGGAATCGGAGTTTCCCCTAGCTGCTGTCGCTATCAATAGTATTGTACCTATGATTAGGCCCATCCTTACTGTGGTTGCTGTGGTGTAGTGTCTGGTGCTTGTATGGCCAACTTACAGTGCGTGGCGTGGATCCACGAAGTCTTGCCCTCGCAAAAGACTGCCGTTGGTGTAGTCAGCAACACCTGGACTGGTCCCTTCCACCTTGGTTCCAAGGCGTTCTTGCAGGTGAAGTGCTCCACGAACACCTGGTCTTTTTCCTCTGGTGGAACACCTGGTCCACAAGTCTCCTGGGAGCGCCTGGTCTACAGGTCTCCAATTCATAGATTCAATTCATTCAATTCATAGTTTCATAGAACACCTTTTCTCCAATTTCCTAATCCACTTTTTTCCAAGTGGATCCAATTTTATCCAATATTCAATTTTTAAATTCAATCCCATTTAATCCAGTCCAATTCAAATTAAATTCAATCCTTCTCTCAGCATCCCATTACCTGTTTCCAACATCAATAAAAATAAAATTATAAAATTAATAAAAAATCAATCATCTCAACTCTCAAATCGAATCAAAAAATAAAAATAAACGAAAATTACTTCAGCGAGAGTTTCAACTAGAATTAACACAAACAAACCACCATTAACCTCCATTAACACAAACAAACCACCATTAACCTCCATTAACACAAACAAACCACCATTAACCTCCATTAACACAAACAAACCACCATTAACCTCCATTAACCTCCCCCTATTATTTATTTATTTTCACGAATAAACAAATAATAGAAATAACCTGGTCTACTTCCAATTTCAATTCTGGTCAGTTCTGGTGTCTGGTCACACACAATGTTTTCCTCACCCACTGTGATTCGCTCAAAATAGATTCTCACTGTTATGTCTGAAATTCGTCTCATGAAAACCCATTCAAGAGTCCGGTGTAACAGATAGCCAAACACATAGACACGCTGAAGACCCCAGGGTACCCATCAAACTAGCTTATCCCCAGATCCACAACACAGCGAAACATGTAACTTTACTAAAATAATCACTTACTCATAACTAATACTCATAATAACTCATAATTACTTATGTAATTACTCATACCAATACTTACTTAAAATAATGTAATATCCCAATCTTCACCCCCTATGCAAATCGAAGCACCCCGGACAACCCACAACCAATATCAACCACTGTAGCCGCCTTCCCCTCCAGGCAGCCACACACAGCCACATACATCTCCACCCACGTCACACAAGACAACAGCCAACCAGTGTGTCCACCACACAGAAACCTTTGGCAATGCAACAACCGAACTCCCAGACAACCAACAACAAAACCCAATCCATCTCCATGGCTCATCAAGCAGTTCCAACTTAATCCAGCTTCACATACCGATTTCCCCAAAAACTCGTGAAACTTCACCCCCATTCTGGAAAAACCCTGGACTAAACCCTGACACCCTAAATAACTTCAGACCCATCTCCAATCTACCCTTTCTGTCAAAAGTTTTGGAACGTGCTGTGGCCACTCAACTCAAACATCACCACTCTGCCAATAACCTGTATGAAACATCCCAATCCGGATTCTGCTCCAGCCACAGTACTGAAACTGCTCTCCTCAAAATCACCAGCGACCTTTTCTCTCCTCTGATGCCGGCAACCTCAACATTTTCATCCTCCTCACCTCAACGCCTCCTTTGACATCATCAATCACGCCATCCTCCTCACCCTGTTTAGACCAGCTTGTGCCTATTAAACCCAAATCAGTTCACTCCCAAGCTTCACATGGACCACCTACTACTCTCAAATTATCCACTCTGGCTCCGGAATCCCAAAAGCACTCTTCTCTACAATAAACAAACTAAATAAACAAATAAATAAACAACGTGAACAAACTCCTCAGCGCCCTGGATACCACCACCTGTCATTCAGAGTAGACAACAGCATCTCCTTTCTGGCTTTCAGCATCTCCTTTCTCCTTTCTGGCATCCAAATGAAATTCTGGCTTCAAATCAACTTCCTCGACCTTAACTATGATAAATCTAAATTAATCTTCGTTTGCCCACAACCACTCACCAAATTCACCCATAACTTTGCCCCCAACATCGATGGTCATTTGAACACAAATTGAACAAAATTAATCGAACAAAACACTTCCATTAACTCGACATTCTTTTCACAGCACAAAGTTCACTTGAACATCTTTTTCCTGGATACTCCCTCTTTATTTTTATACCATACCATGCTTCTCCACTTGCAACCCAAATATTTTCCATGAAATAAATAAAATGAATTTTTTGAATCTTCTCATTATTTGAAAGTTTACAAAATGTCCCAAATCTGTATATTATTTTCTACTGTGGTTATATTAAACCATTATTTTACATTCGTTACACTCCCTCCAAAATTGTTACACTTCTCAAAAACCGTTACACTTCTCAAATTCGTTACACACTTCTCAAAACCGTTACAATATATATATATATATATATATATATATATATATATATATATAAATCCAACTTTCAATAAACTGAAAATTGCTTCGCCATGGAATAGTCCACCACTCATATAAATAATCATAAGAGTTCTGCAAAACATCTCCATCTTTAAAACTTAGCCAACCAATTTTAAACCACATGTTTTCCCCCCAAAAAACAAGTCACATTCTTTGTATATTGCCAACATTGTTCATCGTTTAAGTATCATCCAGAACTAAATTTTTATAAACCATCAACTTGTAGATGCATTTATTTATATCCCATTAACCCAAGAACTCTCAATTGCTTGGTTATATTTTAGTAATGTCATATATCCATATTTCTTTTCCAAATTGTTCCTGATATACACATTAATCCCATCTGTCTTTGTTTCCAGATGAACTCAAATCAGGAAATCAACACAAATCCTTATTACCTCCAATCAACTCAAAATTAAATCAAACAATTCAAAACCAGATCGGATCAGCGATCAGAAATCACTTTTCCAATCAACACATTCCAAGCAACAATTCATTCAAAGACCAAGCTTAAAAACACAACTCTCATCTTACTGTGACAAATAAGCAACCAACCTACTTCACACTAAAACAAATAACTTTTCATCACCCCTTCCTTGATGGATAATTTTACATCCAGATGGGCACAGCATCCCGTTTTTGGCGACCCAGCCCTGAAACAAGCCCCTGGACTCCTTGCAGGCTGGACCAAAACCCCTGGACGAGGTTGCATCCCAGTACTGACTCTGCTACCTTCTTGCAAACCACTTCAACTCCATGAATTTTACATGTTTCGTGAACGGAACAAAGCACTCTGTAATCGTCAGATTGAAACTGCCCCAAACCCGTCCATATAAACTCCATTGTTGTCCTGTTCATCTCTCTGTGTTACATTTACATTTTGTGACTCACAGCTCCTGCCTCCATGGAACAATGACGCCTAAGCACTCAATTAGCCCTCCCAGTACCAAAGACTTACAATCAGACCGACAGACAAACAAATAACAGAGGCATGTCGCCAGCCCCAGCACAGGACATCACCTTTCCGGGCAGGCACAATATAATCCACAGCATCGAAATGCCAATTTCTATCCGGAGCCTCGCAAAGCCAAAATCCATGCATGCGTGCTCCATCATGCAACCCGATCTGTACTCGGTGCGCCCGGCGCCCCCTATAATCAGCGAGTTATAATAACCACAATATCTCTGGCACCCAACTCGTGATACCACAATTTAATCCACGTTACTTGCATCTCTTCATCCTCCCAAATGTCCTCCATTTAACGTGACTCAAATCCATCTCAAATCCCCACAGCTCGATCGAACACGTTACTGTACTCGGCCCGGTTAAATTAAATTCCAAGCGTACTGTACCTGACGCTTCCACAACAACAAAAAACTCGATATTCTCTGTCCACTAATTATGTACATGATTTTGGTTTTACCCACAATATAATGTCCCGATATTCTCCAGATTTAAGTCCTATATATCCTGTCGTTAAAGCAACACCCTGTAGACTGACTCCGCCTGTCGTTCTTCCAAGGTTAGTGAATTGCCTCTGACCTCTTACCCTTACATATCTCGAACAAAGGTCAA
This sequence comes from Myxine glutinosa, assembly GCF_964187855.1. Taxonomy (NCBI): domain Eukaryota; kingdom Metazoa; phylum Chordata; class Myxini; order Myxiniformes; family Myxinidae; genus Myxine; species Myxine glutinosa. The sequence continues at coordinate 57,875,054 of NC_136268.1, forward strand.
ATAAACTTCGAAAGGTCAAACTTCAAATTGGGGTAACCAGCGCTTTATTATCCCACAAGTAATGCAAGTCCGGCGACAATGGACAAATGACCATTAATGTGGCTCTACATAGCATAATGCTAACTTCTACGAATCCAACAACCGTCACAATCCGTCCAGGAACGTTCGTACGAGGCGTGCTTTACAATGCAGCACCCTTGCTACCTAGTGCACCTTTCGCACATCCCTCCTCGTTCGCACAACGCTTCATCAACACCTCCTCGCGCCCACACCTTGGCACAAGCCACACCACATACCGACAGTTGAAACCTCAACCGTCCTCCTTCCTCGGATCAGCGTTCTGTTGAAACGTGACATTTCTGCTCAAATTATTGAATTTCCAATTTTAATAACTTAACCTTACCAGCATACTAAATCTGTGTCCGCATCGATCAACACAAATGCATCGATGCATCTTCCAGCCGCCACTCCGCACTGTACCTTACTGTATGAACAAGACTTCCTGTTGGAACTTGGCTCCGGAAATTAATTACTCTGTCTTGAAATCGTTTATTTTAGCCATCTTAAATAAATCCATCCATCTATCCATCTTAAATAACGTATTCGTCCTGTGACATTGCCTGGCATATATGTCGCAGCCGGCCACTATTCCGACATGGCTCGTCTGACATGAACGTCCGACATCCAGCAAAGTCGAAATGACCCACAATGCATTTGGGCACACATCCTCCTCTGAGAGTGGGCGAGTTATCGCCGGCACTCTGAGCAAGTCTCATACAGCACACCCGTGACTCGCGGCTCGCTCGGCTCCTGCCCGAACACACAATAACTCTACTCTAACTTCCACGGAGCCGCACGGCGGAAACACAGGTTTGTACCACACTTTAATTAAACGAACATCGCCAGGATTCTCGGATAGACGTAAATTTCACAACACACATGACAAAAATCCGATTTAAATTCAGAGATCGCCGATCGACCTGGCACAACCATCTCAACGCGACGACGCCACGCCGCCCCCCGTCTTGGCGCGCACCCTCGTGCCTCCACACGAATCCCAACACTCCCTGCACGCCGCTCTATTCGCGTTCACGGCGGGGTTTACCTCACGTTGGGACATGCAGTCGGCTGTCATAACAAAGTGCGAAAAGCTGTCATAACAAATCTGCGACCTGACATGTAGTGAGCTGTCAGAACATTGAGCTGTCAGAACTCATCCCTAGCTCGTAAACATCGCAAAAAAACAGGATCTCCGACGCTTGACCTCTCTGACCCAAAATGCACTATATGACACCAATTCCAAAGGTGAGCTGCCTCAGCGATACATCCCACACATACAATCCACAATATCTGCCATTGAATGAACTCTTCGATTCAAGTAAAACACACATATTGATTCGAATTCTGAACCTCCAGTTCCACAAACTCCAAACCTCCGTCCGGCTGCCGCTCGAAAGACAAAGCAGCCCATCCTGCAACCATCTCCAAGAAACCGCTTCATATCAACAGTAGATCGACAAGGGCACTCCGAGTGCTTTCCTGACCCGATTTATATCAATTCGCTTCCCAAACAACTCCCAAACAGATGAAAATCCGGACTCAGTTCAGGACCTCGCCTGTTCTCTCGGATAGACGCTAAAATGGACATTCCCGGCCTGAATTTCCCGCACGTCGAGCAGATCACTTACAAAGCTTCACACCGAAACCCTCTGCTTTGCATATGTCATACAGACAAATACATTGGCTAGATACACACGTCAATTAACATCCCAATATACATTCATTCCTCATTCATATACTCATAGAAGTCTCCCAGACTTCGCGCGAAACTCAGATCGACTCAAATCATGCCTTTCTCCAGCCACTCCCAAACAATCTTTGCTCATTCATGTTACGTCTCTCATTCAAGGAAAAGGATTTTTGGGACGGGTTGGGTTGAGGTGAAAAAAAGGGAAGGCAGGGCGGGGGGTGTTGGGGTGTTGCCTAGAGCCCCGGGACTGAGCTCAGGTCTTGGGGGGGTGGGGGGTGTTGCCTAGAGCCCCGGGACTGAGCTCAGGTCTTGGGGGGTTGGGGGGTCTTGGTCTGGTATCTGGTCCAGCGGCATCACTCGCTGTTTTACTTGTTTAACTGCTTACTTACTTGTCCTCTGGCCAGGGATTATTTAAATCTTTAGTTAACACAGCCCAGTCCTTTAATGGTCTTACCGCGGCAAAATGATGCCTCTTAAACATGAAAGATGCCGGGGTTCCCTTAAGGGGTTCCCTTTCTTTCATTAGCTTGCTTCCCATCTTATTGCTCCGGGCTGCTTGTACCGAACGTTATCTTCACCGATATCCTGCGCAAATCCTTTTACTGGCCATGTTCCTATGGCCCTCTATGTTCCTATGGCCTTCTATCTAAGTTAGCCACAGCCCTTCGTTCCCTGGCATGCAATGGCATACCCCATCTTGTCTCTGGGCTGTTCCTTCCTGGAAAAATCTTGGCCACCTGGCTTCAGCCTATATGGCTGTCCGACCTCATTTTCCCCTCCTGGTGCTAACTGTAACTTTAAGCTTACTGTTAAGTCCTTCCTGGTATCCTTACTTGTTTATCCTGGCTTTAACAAAGCCACGTCATTCTGAGGCCTAAAATGAGCCTTTACTTACAATTTCTGTTCGAGTGCAGGCAACGCGGAAGACAAGGAGACTGAACCCGCTCGAGGGAGGAAGGTACGAGTTTGGAATAATAGCCCTCTGATATAAAACAACTCCCACCTTTAATCAAATCAACGTGCCGGCGCCGGCCTCAGGCAGTCTTCCTCCTGTCCCTCGGGCTCCGTTTCCCGTCGTCCGGTGCTGACCCCACTCCTGGTACCATCTGTGAAGAATCAGCTCTTCGTTTGGAAAAGAAGTCCACAAATAGCCTGAAAAATGACGCAGCTTTTTAATTAAAACCAACTTATACAGATCCGGAAGAAGCCAAGACATCTACAGCAAGAGCCAGTCTCATGCCAAGTCAAGCCTTCCTGGAAACACATTGATTCCTAGTCCATTTATATAGGGACACGTTTTATCAGGAAATCTCCGAGGGAACAAACAAAACTGGGAGAGGTTCCTCCCCGGTGGGCCAAGCCCCCACCGTCATCCGCTCTGTCATTCGGGGGAGTCAGCCCTTCCTTATCATTCGGACCAAATGTTTCTCTGGGCTCCGAGAAAACAGAAATGTAACTCACAAAGAGTGCATGCTTGGCCAGATAAGCCCAGAGCAAATATATGGGTTCACATGAGTAATTCAAAGCATGTTTATACAGAGTCAGGCGTCGCTGTGATTAATACAAAATATATATGGTAAAAACAACAGGTTTATGTTATCTAGCCTCGAAAAAGCACACGTATACAATTTGTCCAGCATGACCTCAGCGAGCCTTTCCTCATCCAAAACTAAAACGAAGCAAAAACCCTTTATTAACTTTATGAAAATAGCATTTTTAAACAATATTTAAATCATAACACATTAGCAACCAACGTCTATAACTGAACTTTAGGCAATAACAAATCTACTACTTGACATATATACACACACATATATATATATATATATATATATATACACACTACTGGTCAAAAGTTTTAGAAACCTCAATTTTTCCAGTTTTTATTGAAATTTACACAGTTTAATGTCTCAATGTACTCTGAAATTAAGCATAGAACAAATAAACAATTGGAGATAAAAAAGACATCACAGAATCATTTTGTTTAACAAAATTTAATTAAAATTTTTGACTCAGCAAAGTAGCCACCTTTTGCAGATATAACCGCCGAACACACTCGTGGCATTCTTTCTACAATGGAAATCAAATATTGTTCGGGACGTTCTTCCCAACACTGTTGCAGCAATTCCCACAAATGTGTTGCACTTGTAGGTTGTTTTGCTTCCACCCTTCTGTCCAGTTCATCCCAAACCAGTTCGATGGGGTTTAAATCTGGAGACTGTGCTGGCCATTCCATGATTTGAAGCCTACCGTCTTGTTCTTTTCCTCGAAGGTAGAGTTTTGACATAGCCTGGAGGTGTGTTTAGGGTCATTATCTTGCTGTCGGATGAACCCCTGACCGACTAGGCGTATACCAGAGGGTATTGCATGGCGCTGCAAAATGCTGTGGTAGCCCTTTTGGTTCAGGGTGCCAGTCACTCTGTGCAAGTCGCCGACTCTCGATCCAGCAAAAGAGCCCCAGACCATCACACTTCCTCCTCAATATTTGACAGTCGGTGTCACACACTGAGGAACCATCCTTTCACAGACCCGACGGCATACAAAAACCCTGTGTGATGAACCAAAGATTTCAAATTTTGATTCATCGGTCCATAAGACCTTCTTCCAGTCTTCAGTCGTCCACTGGCGGTGCTTCATGGCCCAGGCAAGCCTCTTTTTCTTATTTTGCCATCTTAGCAATGGCTTTCTTACTGCCACTCGACCTGTCAAACCTGCAGCTCGAAGTCTTCTCTTCACAGTTGAAAGTGAGACTTGCTTACTTCGACCAGTAAGCTGTGCTTGAAGCTGTTGTCCTGTGAGCCGCCTATCACGCAAGCTGTCGACTCTCAGAAACTTGTCTTCTGATTCTGTTGTGGCTTTGGGTCTGCCAGACCTCTTCCTGGCAGAGTTTCCTCCAGTTTCCAATAAACTACTTCCTGCAGTGCAATATTGTCCAAATAATGCTTCAGAGGGTGTAATAACTATACATCGGATTTTTATGTGAAAATAAAAAAAATATTTTTTCACATAAAACGGCTTTTTGCGCGCAAAAAAATTATTTTGCTATTTTCGGAGGAAAAAAATATTTCGCCCTTTTTCGGGAAAAATAAAATAAAATGCCCTTTTTGGTCGAAAATGTCTGGCAACGCTAAAAAAAATTAGGGAATTTTTCGAAATTTTTAACTGCGATCGATCTCAAAAACAAAACGTTGCGTCCACTTGCGTGCGTTGCGTCCCCAGCGTGTACAGCAGTGAGGCGGTGTACTACAGTGAGAGAGTGTACACAAAGTGTGAACAAGTCTCCTATCAAGATGAGTGCTGCTCTTCGTGACAAGTGGCTGAAGGAATTCAACGCTGGCGGCGATGGGGCCACCTTCAAGTACGTGTCGAGTGACACGGCTTTCTGTCGAGCTTGTGAAAAGACTTTCCGGGCGAAGCAGAAGTCTGAGCTGGCCCAACATGTCCGAGGAGACCGCCACAAGAGCAACTTGGCCTTGAAGAAGAAGAGGACGGTCACGCAAGCCACCATGGAGGACTTTGGTGGCGGAAAGAGACAAGTGCGACGTCGTGGCTCAGGAGCTGTGCCAGGCCATGCTGGCCGCTGGCATCCCATGGTCGAAATTGGAAAACCCTGCCCTCCGGTCGTTCCTGGAGAAGCACATCACTCTCCAGATCCCCGATGAAAGCTGGATTCGAAAGCACTACCTCGACAAGTGCTACGACGAGGCCTTGGCGGGGATCCGTGCCGACCTCGGACAGCAGCCCATCTGGCTGTCCGTCGACGAGACGACCGATTCGGCAGGTCGATATGTGGCCAACATCATCGCGGGACGCTTGTCCAAGGAGGGGTACTTTCGTCCCCACCTCGTCCAGTGCATGTTTCTGGAGAAGACCAACTCCGGGGAGATCGTGCGTGCAGTCAATGACACGCTGCGCTATCTTTGGCCTGATTTCAAGCCGGAGTGCCTCGAGGTCCTCGTCAGCGACGCCGCGGCCTATATGATCACGGCTGGCCATGCCCTGAAGGAACTCTTCCCGGACTTGCTGCATGTGACTCGCGTTGCCCACGCGCTCCACCGTGTCTGCGAGACAGTCCGAGAAATGTTCAAGGACGTCAACGACCTGATTGCCACGACGAAGAAGGTGTTCGTCAAAGCCCCGTCGCGTGTTGTCTTTTGGAAGGAGCAGCAGCCCAATCTTTCTCTCCCCCCGGAGCCCATTCTGACTCGGTGGGGGACGTGGATCGACGCCACGGTGTTTTACGCCGAGCACTTCGAGGCCGTCAAGGACATTGTGGACCAGCTGAATGATGACGACGCGATGGCAATCCGGAGTGCCAAGGACCTGTTCGGAAAGGCGGACATCAAGCTCAGTTTGGTCTTCTTAAATGCCCACGTGTCGTTCATCCCGAAGATCCTTAAGCAGCTGGAGGAGGCCGGCATGGAGCTGGCCAAGGCCTTCCAGCTCCTTGATCAGGCCAAGGAGGAGCTCGAAAAGATCCGAGGCTGCCGTAAGGAGATTCTGCTCACCAAGTTCAAGGCGGTGCTGCAGCGCAATCCCGACATTGGTGTGCTGAGGACAGTGGCTTTGATCCTGGATGGAGATCAGCACGGATCTGAGGTTGGTGTGCCGGCTGGAGTCAAGCTTGCTGACATCCCCCTCTTGAGGTACTGCCCCATCGTCAGCGTCGATGTGGAAAGTTTGGCCTTTGAGATCTCGCGAGATCTTGGAGACGGTGGCAGGGGTTTTCGACGGTCCACACGGTCTCCACGTTTTTCAAAGTTAAGTCTGTTCACAATTGTATTTTGTCGAAACTGTATTTATCGTTCGGTGTGTGAACTTATAGTGTCCCCCTTGGAAGTTTCTCGGTGTTTATCTTTCATATATTAATCGTTTGTTTGCCGCGTCACGAGCAAGGCCTTGCAGCCGAAGGCTTCCCCCGTCGAAGGTTGTTCCTTCCTTCGCTGTTTTGCTAGCTTTTTTGATTTCCCCTTCTCCACCAAGCTTCACCAAACATCTACTATTTGTCTAACGTTGTAACCCCCACACCCCCCCCAAAAACAAACAAAAAAACAAACAAAAAAAAAACTTTTATTTCCCTTTCTCCTCGTGTGATTTTGCCTCTGCCCACGTGCGCTGTCTCGCCCCGCCCCCATTTTCCCCTTGCCTTCCACCTTTTGCCCTGTTCAAGTGACTCGTGGTCGTCGCTCTAGGCTTCCTCTCCCCATTGGTATTTTTGTCAATATAAGATTGTTCTTCACAGTTCTGTTTAAATATGTTTCAACTATCCCCTTCAGTGTTTTATTCAGTGGTTTATTACAACACGCTGTTTTTCTTCTTATTTAAAAGGCTCCTTTCAATTTCCTCTTCAACTCATTCCATTTCAAAAAAATATTCAATCTCTTTTGATTCCAAATCACTCCATGCTCTAAATTCTCATTCATTCCATCCCTCCTCCATCGTTCTTAAACGAATCGCTAACTTGAAAATCACAACAAACCCAATTTGTTATATACTAGGGCATGCCCGTACTATATCTATATCTAAAATTATATCCCCCCCCTCTATTTACATGAAATGGTTTGGTCCAAAGCGAACGGCTTGCGAGTGGTGACAATCCCCCCCCTCTATTTACATGCAATGGTTTGGTCCAAAGCGAACGGCTTCCGGAGTTTGGTAAAGAAATCGCCATCGCGTGCACAAACGCGCAGGAAAGCGAATGAATCGCAAATTCGTTTTTATTAGTTGTAAAACATAGTTTAACGCCAACATAGTTTGCAAACGTGAAATAAATGAATACGCTCTCAAATGTGCCATCCGAGGCAGAGTGTGCCCGCCACGTTCGGCACACGCGATCGTTCGCTGCTCTCTGATTGGTTGAATCGTTTTTTGGACATAGCTCGGTAAGTAATTGTCCGATTAATATGAAACCTTGAAAAGGCACATCCTCGGGTCCCCAGCAATATACCTGGCAAGTTAAAAGTATATCGGACCCGTGGTTGTCGAGAAACAGCGGTCACAGACAAACGTACAGACAGACAGACAGAGATTACTGGAATTATAGATAGATGTTCATCTTTCATTAATCATCCACTTTCTAAACTCCCCCCTTGCCCCTCCCCTTCAAATCTCCCCCCCAACCATCCATCCCAAATTCTCCCTCCTCCCACCTCCTTCTCAAAGCTGCCTCCTCCCCACTTCGTCTCCCTTCTATGTCATACCTCCACCTCCCCCAACCTTCGACTTTCCTCTGCCCCCCCTCAAACAAACTCTCACTGTGCCTCATTCCATCACCATCAAACCTTTCATCCTCCTCATCCTTCCCTTTCTTGTAACTCTTCTGTAATCTCTGACACACTATCAACTGCTCTTCCTACATCCCCCCCTCACCCTTCATCTGACCCTACCCCTCCCCTCCCCTGTCCTGCACCCGATGCTCCCCCTCTCTCCTCACTAATGGTATGGACCTCAAACATCCGGGGCCTTCGCTCAAACCTGATTGATCTCTCCATTCAGGTTGCTTCTGAAAATCCAGACTTGATCTGCTTAACAGAAACTTTCCTCCTTCAAGATGTCTCTGATTCCTTAATATCTCTTCCTGGTTACTCCCTCCTCCGGTACGATAGACCTGAGCCTCGTCCTGGTGGTGGGGTGGCTATCTTTATCAAAAACTCTCTTCCTCACTCTCCCTGCACTGCCCTCTCTCCACCCCACCCACAGGAGTACCTCTGGCTACGGCTTCCTCTCCGCTCCCACCTTTTGTTCATATGTGTTCTGTACCGTCCTCCAAACAGTGATGACTCCATTTACATTTCTCTGTCGGACAACATGGACCAACTTCTATCAACTCATCCAAACTCTCTCTTCCTCATATGTGGCGACTTCAACTGTCATCATGCCAGCTGGCTGGGTGTGGGTTCATCTCTCACCAGCCATGGCACCTCAGCAAAGGACTTCTGCGACTCATTGGGACTGACACAATCTGTCAATTTCCCGACCCGGATCTCAGTCAATGGAGTATCTTCTCTTCTGGACTTGGTTATGACTAACTTCCCTGCAAATGTCTGCTGCTCTTCTTCTGCTCCAATCGGTTCTTCTGATCATGTGCTTGTTAAAGTGGACATCTCTCTGGCCATTCTCAGAGAGCCTCCTCAGCGTCGACGAGTCTGGCATTTCACTCAGGCCGACTGGCACGGTCTGCAAGCAGCCATCAATCAACTGGACTGGTCTCCCATCTCTAATGCCTCTGACATCAATTCTTCCTGGGAATTCTTCCAAAGCAAACTGCTTTCTCTCATGCACAGATTTATCCCATCTCGTCTTCAGTTGTCTTACCCTTCCTCCCGTCCATGGTACACTGAATCTTGTGGTGAGGCAGTTGCCCTGAAACAACTTGCCTTTGCATCTTGGAAGGCAAATCCAACTGAAGGCAATTTCAGTTCCTTCCACCAAGCTCGAAACAAGTGTGTTTCTACCCTCAGGAGTGCCAGGAAGCACTATCTCTCCACACTCAAGATTGAACCCTCAAACCTGTCTCCTTCCTCCAAATCCTGGTGGCGTCTGGTCAAATCCGTTTCTGGTGTTTGTTCCCCCTCCATCCCCTCCCTTACCTCAAATGGCTACACAGTTGACACCGCACGTGACAAAGCCGAATGCCTCAACTCTGTGTTTGCCTCAAAATCTTGTGTCCCAAACCCATCTCTCTCTGTTCCCACCTTTCCCAGTCGAACCCAACTGCTCCTGGACTCTGTATCCTTCTCTCCTGACAAGGTGGAGAAGTTTTTATCAAACCTCGACGTTGATTCTGCAACTGGACCAGATGGCATCAGCCCTCGGGTCCTAAAATCCTGCTCTGCCGCTCTATCTCACCCTCTCTCTGTTCTTTTCACCCTCTCTTTTGCTCAAGGTCATCTGCCAGCATCTTGGAAATCAGCAAACATTACCGCTTTACACAAAAAAGGTGCAAAAACAGATCCTTGCAACTACAGACCAATCAGCCTGCTCCCAATTATCAGCAAAGTCATGGAATCCATCATTGCTTCAGATATCAAATCCTTCCTCTTCTCCAATGGCTTGATCTCTGATCATCAATTTGGATTCAGACCAGGTCATTCTACTCTGGACATGTTGCTTCTGCTGTCTCAACAATGGATGGAGGTCCTCAATGCCAAACAGGAAATCAGAGCTGTCTCACTTGACATATCACGTGCCTTCGATACGGTCTGGCTGGGTGTTCTAAATTAAATTTCAATAAAAACTGGAAGAATTGAGGTGTTCTAAAACTTTTGACTGGAAGTGTATGTATGTATGTATGTATATATATATATATAATTATATATATATATATATATATATATATATATATATATATATATATATATATATATATATATATATTGTTATGGATTCGGGGGTCGGCGCTCCCCTTTTCAAAGGGGGATTAATTTTTTTTTTTTTTTTTGTTGTTGTATACTGAATCTTGTCCCTTAAGCTGGCCGTCCCGAGTCCTGGAAGCTACAACGCTCCTCACGGTCGGTCTTGGGTAGGGTGATAGGTCAATTTGGGTCCCAAATACCTAATTACCAACACCGACCGTGAGCAGAGAAATAACTCCCGCTCGAACCACGGATAAGATGGAAATTGCTGAGCGGTTAGCAATCCGCGATCCGAGCTATTAACAATAAGACTAAACCCGATCCTGAGCAGTTCTTAATCGTGCCACAGGTACTCAATTGGGAAAAGACTAAAGCGATCGGATAAGAGGAAACCAGAAGGTAGGAAGAACAAATATTGGTTTATTCCAAATATACAAGAAAATAGCAAACAAAAGGATGTACAAGAAGAAGGAGAAGGACACAGGGCAGGCTTAACTATACAGTCTTAACTTATGACCCCGGACAAACATACACACTCACACGGGATGGTAGCTGGTAGGGGGGAAGGTCCAGGCAGATGTCCAAGCTCCTCGTCCGGTCCCGACTCGTGTCGTGGTGGTGATGGAGAAAGGCAGCAGGCCGGCAGCGCGCCGCGTGTCGTTGACCGCGAGCGGACGTTACATATATCGGGGGGACTGGGATGCGGCATACGTAATAAACGTATTTCGTTCCCAACGCTCTCTCTCTCCCGATCAATGTTAGTATCAAAAAGGGCAGTTCGTATCAAAGGGCAATCAGCGCCGCTCAAAAACTCCTCGCGCAGTCCGTGCAAAAAGGAGCCAGCCGAATGAAGTCCCTGCAAAAAGGAGTCCCCCAGCGCAGTCCGTGAAAGGGCTTGGCGCTCGCGCTTATATAACGTGCTTTCAGATCAATACGCGCTCCACAAAGGCCATGCCCGCCAGTGATGTTTCATCAGCCCTGGATGGTTGGTAAGGGCCTACCGGCTCCGCCTTTGATGGCTCATTGACAGGGCCACACCTTGTCCTTGGCGCTCCGCCCCCTTCTTCCTCGAGCTTGACCGCGTAGTTAATGGCGTTTGAGCAAACTTCAGCTCAACGCAGCGAACGCTGCTGGCAAGCAGAGGCGCGTAATAGAATTGGGAGAGAGAGGTTGGCAAAATGGCCAGAATGGATTGGGGCCTATTCTTAGTTAATTGATGCAACGCAGATGCAACTATTGGGAACACAGCCTTAACTAGACACATAATAAGGAAATAACTGAGATTTCAAAGTGACCTACGTGTTGCTGTGGCCTATCTATGGGTGCTACCTTTGACCTTTTAATGATAAGTGAGGGTTCTAAAACCGCAACACTGCACCCTCCTTCCCTCCAGGTCCGTCCCGGGCCGACCCAACTTTAACTTAGTGTGACACTTAGGTTATCAGTGAAAGCATCCGGTTGTAAAGCTGTCAGCACCTCCGCCGCCACGCCGCGCAATGCCCCCACAAGGTGTACTCCACCTTCTTCCGGATTCCAACCGTTACCCCTACACACATGGTCGAATTGCGCCAGGTACGCCCTCAGATCACTCTTGCCGTCATATGACGCGAGTGGAACCTTATGGCTGCCGGAAGGCCGGACCCCGTGCGTCGCTCCTTGCGGGGTTAGCGCGGGGCCGAACCGTTCGGGCCCCCACAGTACACTATTCCCGGCGGGCTCTGGTGCGTCCCCCGTCCCTCCAAAGACTACCCCTGTCAGTGTCGATGCTTGGGTCGCCCCGTCACAACCCGCTACCCACTCCATACTCGCACATCCCAGCTCACCAACACCTCTCACACTCCCCATGGTCGGACCTCCTTGCACACACTCTCTTTCCACACACCTTACCATTGGCCTCTCACGAACGCCCGGGTCTATACCAACCCCCAAGCTCGCTGAACCTCCCCTCACACCATATGCATTTCCGATCATATCGCCACTCACCTCGGCGTTTATTCCTCTTCGCTCCTCCTCCGCCACCTGCAAACTCTTTATTTGGTGAGCAAGTACGTCATCACGACGTGAGCACAGACCTTGCACCAATTCCATCACCTCCTCCTTTATTTCCTTCTTTGTCTCCCTCCGTCTCTTTTTTATTTCACTCACCCCTTCTTCCACTTCCTCTAACTTTTGTTTCACCTCTTCTATCTCCCGGTGCGCCCCCACAATTTCTTCTTCTAAGTCAACCATGGTCATCTCTATATGCTTCCTAACTTCTCGTTCTCTCACCCCCAACGTCTCTACCACCTCATCCAACCTCTTTGTCAGCCCCTCGTGCACCATCTGACATTCTTTCTTTGTCGCCGTTAGTTCTTTCTTGATTTCCCTTTGTGCTGCTTTCAGCCCCCCTATCACGTCCGTGTTCCTACTTACTTGCTCCCCTAACTCCTTTTGTCCCACTGTCAGCTGCTCTACTCCTCGCGTCAAATCCTCTATACCCCCCTGTAACCTAGCCGTACTCTTTCTCACCTCTTTCTCCACGCGCTCCTCACCCCGCTTTACCTCTTGCGCACCCCCGCGACCTCTTCGCTCACCCCGCGCCTTATATCCTCCCCCCATCTCTCCCATCTCTTTCTTAGATGCTGCCCTCATTTGCTCCAATTCGTTATTTTGGGCGTCCAATTTGCTTTCCAGCCCGTTCTTATCTCCTCTATCTGATCCCCCATTTGTTTGATTTCCGGGGCGGATTGATCCTCAATTTCCCTCAATTTGCCTCCCATCTTGTTTTCTAACCCCGTTAACCCATTCTTCACCCCTTCCATTTGGTTCTCCTCGGTGGCCATTCTATTCTCCAATCCCGTTAACCCGTCCTTCATTTCCTTCATTTGGCTACCCACGTCCTCCAATTGGCCCCCTAAGTTG
>NC_136268.1:57893058-58030558 GCF_964187855.1 Myxine glutinosa
TGCCATGTGGTTCTCCTCACTATTCTTATGCTAATTAGCCCCGTATGCACCAAGCAGGATTCGAACCCAGGCCAGGCCAGAGTTCGGTTCCTTAGGCATGGCCCTGACCACTCGACCACCCATACCCCGAATGTTAAAACCTGCTATTAGCACATTTAACCCCCACGGTCCGGTGACCGATGGATGCTTTACGGAAGTTTTAACGGTTTAAATTCATTTTTTCTTTCTTTTCTGAAATTCTTGGATAACTCTATAAGTATGAGATTAAAAAATAAATAAATAATTCACCACCACTGAAGTCATAATTCGTTATTCATATTTTCCATCTTCAGATTGACGATTTATTTATTTAAATACCGTCTCATTAACCACGTTCACAATGTGGTGAATGGTGAGAACCACTGGAAATTCCTAATTTCATTTTCAACCTCCCATTACTAACCGACAACCACCTCGTACGGACCGTTAAACGAGTTGTACTAATAGTTAATAGTTATTCTGCATTATTTCCACACTTACGTGTTTGTGATGTTGTTTTTCTTCTTCATTGTCTTCGTCTTCGTCAATAAAAACAGACCCTCAAACGCACCGATGAGCCGACCTTTCCTGCCAATTCCCCAAATATAGAAATACCAAATAAATGTGAAATATTAATCGTGTCCATCGAGTTTTTCACCAATATTTATTTTGAGTTTACACGTTCACTAATAAATTATTTTAACTGGTCAAATGGGTTCGATGAAGGAATCAATCGAGTGAAAATTGTCCAACAATGCACAAGATTTATACACCGCCTAATTAACAGTTGACATTTCTAAGAATGTACAATTCAAAGTTAATTTTGAAATGTTTTCTGAGAAAAAAGATTTCCACAATGACATTTTAATATTTAATTTAAAACACGAAAATGATTGACAGGGGGCGGAGCCTGGATTGCGTTTGCAGGTTTTCCCAAAATGTGGATCTCGTGTGCAAGTTTCAGACATCCATGTGGCAGAACACGATAAGTGTTTGTATTGTTTTGTCTGGGGGTAGAGCAAAATCTCGAGCCAGGTAGATCTGTATCGGTAGGTATTCGACTGTCGCAATAGGGAATCTACCTGTAATAAGTTCTGTGTTTTAGTCCGGTTTGTCGGGTTAAGATGTCTGCTTGTGAACATACCAGGATGTTCGGGTGTTAGATAGTGTAGGGATTAAGAATAAACCCCTGTGTGTCACACCTGGTAATCAAACCTTTGTCCCTTATGGCAATGCACACCAACATAAACACTTAGACAGGCCCTTTAGTGCACGCATTAATTAGTTCCCCTCCCTTACCATGACTTTGGAAGAAAACGGACAGGAAACCAGGCCAGGACACCACCGATGATAGCTACCGCCAGACGCATCACGAACTTGCATAGCAACATGCCAAGGAGGTTGTGATTAGAGGGAAGGATCTGGGAGGTTCGGTGGAAGGCGCTGATTGGGTGGCGCGCCAAGGCTGACATCGTAACCCAGGTTATATAAGGGTGCACCGAATGACATTTTCTCTCTTGAACGTCCAGCTCGAACTCTTGCGCAGCACGTCCCTCTGGTCTTGCTCTAGCTCTTGCACAGTACAGCACGTCCCTCTGAAGCTCTTGCAAAAAAACCTATGGAGGCCTCTATCTTAGATGTCAACGGAGGTTTACCTGGCAGGAGTAAATTCCCTGTCAGTGGATCAAGGGGTCTTACTCCTATTGAGAGGAGTGGTCCTATTGTATGACCATGCATTGTGGCCCTTTGGGGTCATGATGCATGTGTTTGAATGACCATGTGCTTCAGCCTTGGGGTTGAGGTGCATGTGTAATGTTATTGGGACAGCCTTGTTGACGTTGTTCCTTGGCCATGGTCTTGAGAGGTCCTGGCGGTCGTTGGTTCAGCATCTGCGTGGTGCTTGGAGCGTTGCTCGGTGCTCGGTGCTCCTGGAGCTTAGAGTGGTGCACGGACCTCGTGGGCGGTTGACGAGGAGCCTGGAGTGGGCGTTGGCTCGGGCCTTTGTGGTGCTGGAGCGAGGGACCTCGTGGTGTGCAGCGGAGCTTGGAGCCGCTTAGGGACAAGACGACAAGACAGATAAGGACACATCATTTCACAATTACATGACATTTTCTTTTATTAATCCATTCCTGTGTGCTGTTTCTGAAGTGAGTTGTGGGGACGTCCCAATTTAGGACTTTTATTTAATATCGCGTTTCCCTGTCCCGACCTTTGCAAATAAACCCTCGTTTTATTTTCCATTCCCTGCAAATCTTGTGCCGTTTGAGTTCGTTCGCCTTCCACAGGTACGCGCTTTTACCACAGCTTCCACTTCTTCTTCCTCCCGCATTTTATAGTAGAATCCGTGTTTGGTCGTCGCCTCAAGTAAATCCGTTCTAGTCATCCGCGGTCCCTGGTATTAACCGGAAGGGTCCGCACGACAGTATTCAATTCATGACTATTGTTTGCTGTTTACGTCCTGCCCCCTGGTGGATAGTTTCAATTACTGCCTTGAAGGTGTTCTTTGTCGAGCCGTTCTATTGGCTTTTAGAGATCATATGACCTGAGGGTCAGGGTGCAAATACTCCATTTTGTGATTGATCAAAGAAAGTGTCGTTTACTTCGTACCATCTGCTGCCATCCGCTTCACATTTGTGCCTCGGAAGGCTTTGTGTGAAAGTAAAAGCTTAAATGCTTCATGATTGTTTCAGATATACAATTATTACATGCAGGGTCGCCGCCAGGGATTTTGGGCCCCATGAAAAGATATCACAATGGGCCCATATGAAGCACGCGCGCACATTTTTTTCCCCGACATTTTTGCCAGGAGGTTGAAACAATGCTTATATTTCTGCATACAGTATGGAATTCACTATTTGATGCAAGACTGATTGATACCCACACAAGAAATGTGCTGAAGGCCATCTTTTACAGTCTAAATGTAATTTTAATGGTAAGAATTACAACATACATGAACCTCTTCAATTAAAATAAATTAACATTATCATCTTTAGAATGATATAACAAACAAAATAATAAAATCAGCAGCAGAGTATACATACAAGTATACATACCAAGTGTAGTGATCCAATATCCATAGCCATGCCATTTAGTTATCACTGGTCCTTGCTCAGCCTTAAACACCAAGAGCCCAGCGCCGAGCCTTGTTGCCAGCAAAGTCACCGATCAAGACTTTGAAGTCCAGCTTTCTAGCCAACTGACTTTCAATGGACAGCATGGCAAGACTGCAAAGCCTGGTTAATAATTTCATATTGAGAATTTTTACCGAATGTTCTAATAATTTTTAGGGCCCCTGTCAATGTAGGGCCCTTGGAATCATCCTAACTAGAGTCCCTGTATAAAGAGAGTTGCGCCATGCGCTGACCCGAGATTTCTGGTCACGTGATTTCGTGGCGCCATTTTGTGTCTAACTTCACCGTGCGTGAACGTCAGCTTGGTACGGGAATGTTGTTTATTGCCAAACAAAATGACTGGTTGTTCTGCTTTTGGTTGTTCAAACCAATCTGGGAAATATAAGATGTATAGATTTCCAAGTGATAAAGTCAGAAGACAAATTTGGGAAGCGAAAGTCAGACGAAAGAGCTGGAAAGCGATCGACTCCTCGAGACTCTGCCAGGTAGGCCCACGCCGCTTGATGATCGATGTTCAAAAGCAATTCTATCTGCTCGTTTTTTTTTTGGTTGTCTGTCCGTTGAAAACCCTTTTAAAGGGAAGTGATTTGTGTTTGTTTATAATCTTCAAGGAGCTGACCAAAAATGCATTTCCGTGGGAAGAACCCTGCTCAATTTTTTTCGGGTAGTCCTAGCGGACCGCATATTGTCATTGATTGATGAAATGTTGATGATGATGGAATGATGATGATGAATGGAAAATTGATGGAATGATGAAATGATGAAATGTACAGTGACATTGCCTGGTCTGCGGTTGGGTAGTCTGCGGGCAATGTCACTGTACTTTTTCAGAGGGAATTAATTTTGATTTTATAGGGGTGGGAAACCCATGGTCCGTTTTGTTTTCAGTTGTCTGTCCGTCCATTCAAAACTTATTCCGAGGCAAGTTATTTTTTTAGTTTAAAATCTTTAGCCTAATCGGCAATCATAAAAGCAATTTTAGGGGGGGACCTGCTCAATTTTTTTGCGGGTTGTGCAGCCAAGTCGCCAGCTATGAAACATATTAATCGATCAGGCAATATCCATCAGAGTTCTGGGCAAGGGTGTAGTAATAAATGAACGTTTCAATCTTACTAGATGCCGATGACGTTTTCCTTATGTCAGAGACAGAAGCTGACTTGCAGCTTGTTAAATCATTACAATGGAAATTGAATATAAATGTCGATAAAACTAAAGTTGTACACTATAGAAATATGGCAATACCACGTACAGAATTTGTTTTAAGTGTGTTAGACTATATGTCGGCTGGAAGTCCTACACCGGAATTGCTCTCGGCACCCTTTAAAAAATATTGGATATGCCCACACTCCTTTCTAAAAGTTATTAAAATTCAGAGAACGACAGCATTGGTTTGTCTTACTTATAATGCTAGCTCTAATATGCAGTGTTGGCTTGTAATATGCATTGCCATACCACTTTTAATATCACCACACAGCTCTTTTTCACGGCAATAGCTGAGTTTTTGACAAAACAAATATCACCTGTATGTAATAATAAGACTAAATATGTGTAGTAAATTTTTTTTTTAGCAGGTTTAGAATATATCACCCCATATCGCAAATGTACATGTATATCTAATCCGACACACTTAGACACAAAATGGCGTCCAAATTTGAGTTGACACAACTCTCTATATACAGGGACTCTAATCCTAACTCCCCCCCCCCCACACCCCCCCCCCCCCTTACATGTTGTTTTTACGCTTTTTTTGTTTTTTTTCAAGATCGAGGCTCGTGAAAGAGCGAACATTAATCACACAAAAAGTCAAACCGACACATTAAACACAAAATAAGGGGAGTGGGAGACAAGATGGGGAGAGGGGGAAGGACACAAACACAACATTTGAGAGCAGGGTCATCGAGAGAAATTTGGGAGGGGGAGGGCTTAGGGGGAGGTGGGAGAGGTATAAAACATATGGACACTGCAAGGACTTCCAGGAAATAAGTTGGAATTTCAAAAAAAGTGTATCTGGGGTGAATTAGCGGGGGAAGAAAAGATCAAGGTTTTGGATGGGGGAAGATAAGATATGGTGGTGAACAGCTGTTTTAAAGACCTGGGGGGAGGAGTGGGATTGAAGGGAGTGGGGGAGTTTGTTCCAGAGGTGGAAGAAAAGGGGAATAAAAGAGTGAATGTGAGCAGAGAGCCGAGATTTTGGCAGTTTAACCACAAGAGGGTTGCTGGCAGATCTTGTGCGACCTGTAGGAATATTAGGGGGAGAGACCACAGAGAGAGCTGGGGGAGCAAGGTCGGAGAGGAGTCCGTAGAAGACAGAAAGACCACCACCCTGCCTGCGGTGAGTGAGTGAAAGGCCCTTGGAGTTAGCTTCATCGCGTGAGATTCCAATGATTCTGAACGCTTTGGTTTCAACAGTGTGAAGACGAGCTAGGTGTGAGGCAGGAGCACCAGCCCACCACAGGGGAGAGCAGTATTCCATTGAGCTGCAGATGAAAGCCTTGTATGTGGTGAGGAGCTCAGGTGTGCCAAGGAAGGACTTCGCATGACGGAGGATGCCCAGTCGGCGACTGGCTTTGGAGGCCAGATTTGAAATGTGGTTTTCCCAGGAACGATCATGGCAGATAGTGAGACCCAAAAGCTTGAGTGACAGAATTTCTTGGAGAGGATTATTCAGAAAGTGGATGGGAAGGTTGTCCAGTCAGTCTTTTCGGAGAGACATCGTAAGATTGTGAGATTTGTCAGGATTGAAAGACATGTTCCACTTGTTTGCCCAGTCTGTGAATTTTGTCCAGGTCTGCAGAGAGTGAGGAGGCTGCAGACTGTCGATCTGAGGGATGAGGAATGGAGCGACAGAGAGTAGAGTCATCAGCAAAGAGATAGAGAGGATTTTCAAGAGAGTCAGAGAGATCATTGATGAAGACCAGAAAAAGCACAGGGCCCAGAACACTGCCTTGGGGAACTCCAGCCTGAACAGGAAAAGGAGATGAGAGAAACCCATTCAGGGCCACACGTTGACTACGACTAGAGAGGAAGTCCGCCAGCCATGCGTGGAGATTTCCATGGATACCAAAGGAGGAGAGTTTGGTGAGCAGAGCGGGGTGCCAGACCGTATTGAAGGCACGTGATATGTCAAGGGAGACAGCTCAAATTTCCTGTTTGGCATTGAGGACCTCCATCCATTGTTGAGAAAGCAGAAGCAGCATGTCCAGAGTAGAGTGACCAGGTCTGAAACCAAATTGATGGTCAGAGATCAAGCCATTGGAGAAGAGGAAAGATTTCATATCTGAAGCAATGATGGATTCCATGACTTTACTGATAATTGGGAGAAGGCTGATTGGTCTGTAGTTGCTAGGATCTGTTTTTGCACCTTTTTTGTGCAAAGCGGTGATGTTGGCTGATTTCCAAGCAGATGGCAGATGACCTTGAGCAAAAGAGAGGGTGAAGAGAACAGAAAGAGGGAGTGAAAGAGCGGAAGAACATGATTTTAGGACCCGTGGGCTGATGCCGTCAGGACCAGTTGCAGAATCAGAGTCGAGGGTTGACAGAAACTTTTCCACCTTGTCAGGAGGAAAGGACACAGAGTCCAGGAGCAGCTGGGTACGACTGGGTACGGTGGGTACAGAGAGGGATGGGTTTGGGACACAAGATTTAGAGGCAAACACAGAGTTGAGGCATTCAGCTTTTTCACGTGCGGAGTCAGCCGTGTAGCCGTTTGAGGAGAGGGAGGGGATGGATGGGGGAATAAACACCAGAAACAGATTTGACCAGACGCCACCAGGATTTGGAAGAGGGAGACAGATAAGAGAGTTCGGTCTTGAGAACGGTGAGATATTGTTTCCTGGCTCTCCTGAGGGTGGACACACACTTGTTTCGGGCTTTGTGAAAGGAAATGAGATTTCCTTCAGTTGGATTTGCTTTCCAGGAGACGAAAGCAAGTTGTTTCTGGGCAACAGCCTCACCACAAGATTCCGTGTACCATGGACGGGAGGAAGGGTATGACAACTGAAGACGAGATGGGATAAATCTGTGCATGAGAGAGAGCAATTTACTTTGGAAGAATTCCCAGGATGAGTTGATGTCAGAGGCGGTAGAGATGGGAGACCAGTCCAGATGATTGATGGCTGCTTGAAGACCGTGCCAGTTGGCCTGAGTGAAATGCCACACTCGTCGACGCTGAGGAGGCTCTCTGAGAATGGTCAGAGAGATGCCCACTTTAACAAGCACATGATCAGATGAGCCGATTGAAGCAGAAGAGCAGCAGACATTTTCAGGGAAGTTAGTCATAACCAAGCCCAGAAGAGAAGATGCTCCGTTGACTGAGATCCGGGTCGGTAAATTGACAGATTGTGTCAGTCCCAGTGAGTCGCAGAAGTCCTTTGCTGAAGAGCCATGGCTGGTGAGAGAGGTACCCACACCCAGCCAACTGGCATGGTGACAATTGAAATCACCACATATGAGGAAGAGAGAGTTTGGATGGGTAGATAGAAGTTGGTCCATATTATCAGACAGCGAGATGTAGATGGAGTCATCACTGTTTGGTGGACGGTATAACACACATATGAACAAAAGGTGGGAGCGAAGGGGGAGCCGTAGCCAAAGGTATTCCTGGGGGTGAGGTGTAGAGAGGGCAGTGCAGGGCGATTGAGGAAGAGAGCTTTTTATAAAGATAGCAACCCCACCTCCAGGACGAGGCTCAGGTCTATCATACCGGAGGAGGGAGTAACCTGGGAGAGATACCAAGGAATCAGAGACATCATGAATCAGGAAAGTTTCTGTTAAGCAGATCACGTCTGGTTTGTCAGAAGCAACCTGCATGGAGAGATCAGTCAAGTTTGAGCGAAGGCCCCGGATGTTTGAGATCCATACCGTTAATGAAGAGGAAGGGGGAGCATCGGATACAGAACATGGGGGGGAGGGGTAGGGTAAGATGTGGAAGAGGAGGAAGTGGTAGGGAGAGCTGTTGAAGGTGTGTCAGAGATTTCAGAATAGCTTGGAGAAAGGGAAGAATGGGGCGGACAAAAGGTTTGATGGTGATTGGGTGAGGCACCGTGAGGTGTTATTTGAGGAGGGGGAAGAGCGAGGCAGAAGGTTGGGGGAGATGAAGGTGAAAGTTGGAAGGGGGAAGAAGTGGGGAGGACGCTTTGAGGAGGAGGGGTGAGAGGGGAGTCTAGGAGGGGAGGAGCGAGGGAGAGTCTCGGAGGGGAGGGGTGTGGGGGGAGTTTAGGAGGGAAGGGGCAAGGGGGGAGATTTGAAAGGGATGGGTGATGGGGAAGATTTGGAGGGGAGGGGCAAGGGGGAAGATTTGAAAGAGATGGGTGATGGGGAAGATTTGGAGGGGAGGGGCAAGGGGGTAGATTTGGAGGGGAGGGGTGATGGGGAAGTTTTGGAGGGGAGGGGTGATGGGGAAGTTTTGGAGGGAAGGGGTGATGGGGAAGATTTGGAGGGGAGGGGCAAGGGGGAAGATTTGAAAGGGATGGGTGATGGGGAAGATTTGGAGGGGAGGGGCAAGGGGGAATATTTGAAAGAGATGGGTGATGGGGAAGATTTGGAGGGGAGGGGCAAGGGGGAAGATTTGAAAGAGATGGGTGATGGGGAAGATTTGGAGGGGAGGGGCAAGGGGGTAGATTTGGAGGGGAGGGGTGATGGGGAAGTTTTGGAGGGGAGGGGTGATGGGGAAGTTTTGGAGGGAAGGGGTGATGGGGAAGATTTGGAGGGGAGGGGCAAGGGGGAAGATTTGGAGGGGAGGGGCAAGGGGGAATATTTGAAAGAGATGGGTGATGGGGAAGATTTGGAGGGGAGGGGCAAGGGGGTAGATTTGGAGGGGAGGGGTGATGGGGAAGTTTTGGAGGGGAGGGGTGATGGGGAGGTTTTGGAGGGAAGGGGTGATGGGGAAGATTTGGACAGGATTGTCCGGGATTGAAAGTCAGGATTGTCAGGATTGAAAGACATGTTCCACTTGTTTGACCAGTCTGATTTTGCCCAGGTCTGCAGAGAGTGAAGAGGCTGCAGACTGCCGATCTGAGGGATGAGGAATGGAGCAGCAGATAGTGGAGTCATCAGCAAAGAGATAGAGAGGATTTCCAGAGAGTCGGAGAGATCATTGATGAAGACCAGAAATAGCACAGGGCCCAGAACACTACCTTGGGGAACTCCAGCCAGAACAGGAGGGGAGATGAGAGAAATCCATTCAGGCCCACATGTTGACTGCGACCAGAGAGAAAGTCCGCAAGCCATAAGTGGAGATCTCCATGGATACCATAGGAGGAGAGTTTGGTGAGCAGAGCTGGGTGCCAGACCGTATCGAAGGCACGTGATATGTCAAGGGAGGCAGCTCTGATTTCCTGTTTGGCATTGAGGACCTCCATCCATTGTTGAGACAGCAGAAGCAACACGTCCAGAGTGGAATGACCTGGTCTGAATCCAAATTGATGATCGGAGATCAAGCCATTGGAGAAGAGGAAGGATTTGATATCCGAAGCAATGATGGATTCCATGACTTTGCTGATAATTGGGAGCAGGCTGATTGGTCTGTCGTTGCAAGGATCTGTTTTTGCACATTTTTTGTGTAAAGCGGTGATGTTTGCTGATTTCCAAGATGCGGGCAGATGACCTTGAGCAAAAGAGAGGGTGAAAAGAACAGAGAGAGGGTGAGATAGAGCAGCAGAGCAGGATTTTAGGACCCATGGGCTGATGCCGTCTGGTCCAGTTGTAGAATCAGAGTCAAGGTTTGACAAAAACTTCTGCACCTTGTCAGGAGAGAAAGACACAGAGTCCAGGAGCAGTTGGGTTCGACTGGGAAAGGTGGGAACAGAGAGAGATGGGTTTGGGACACAAGATGTTATTACCGGAGACATGTGCAGGTCTACAAGAGCTTTGTGTTGCTCTTGTTGTTGTTGGAGGTGGATTCTTGAAATGTGCACCCATTGTTCAGACATCTGCTGGACTGCAGCCACATCTGTCACCTGAATCCATCCACCACTTAACACAAGATGAAATGATATGGCTGCCATCTTGGTTTTCCTTTGGGCCGAACACATTAGGCCTGTAGGCCTCTGCCGATTGTACACTGTCTGGCTTTGGTGCATCAAATTTCCATTGGCTTTGTTTGGGTCGAGTGTTTAATTATTAGTAAAATTTAATCAAGCCCGTAAGTGCCTCCCAAAAAAAATAGCGTTACGTAATTTTTGAACAGCGCTACATGCACGTTAACCCTTTATGCCACTTCTATTCAGAGTGGGTGCACTAATTGCCTGAAACCAGACCCAGCTCTCTGTCAGACTCGTAATTCGTATTGAACCAAACTGTGAAGACCCTCGGAGATTAATTGTGTACCTTCACCAGCAAGGAGGATTGAGTTGAGTGGACAGAGGACGTGAATATATATATACACCTGTCGCAGTATATATAGTCTCACAGGTTGTGGTCACAGTACGGTCATTCTTGTTTTACTCAAGAGTCGAGGCTCGTGGAGGAGATAGAACAGCAGAAGGAGAGGGGGAAACACACAACAGTGGGTTAGAGAGACAAAATAGAGAAAGATTTTGAAGATAAGGGATGCGAGGAAAAATTAGGATTACGGGAGGACACAGGGGGTGGCCAAGATGGACATCGAAGCAAACTCTCAGGAAGGAAAACAGGATAGTTGGAAAGCGTTGTGGCTCGGTGAGAGTTAATGGTGGTGGAAAAGATCATGCTTTGGATGGGGGATAATTGAAGATGGTGGTGATCAGGTGTCGATCTTGAAATCCTGGAGGGAAGAATGTGACTTCAGAGAATGTGGAGGTTGATTCAACAGGTGCAAAAGAGCTTCGGTTGTGCCATCACTTACAAATTGATTCAGCCAGTTATTGGACGACTAGTCAGATCTGTTTGATATCCCAATGGCTGCTAAGGCTAAGAAGGAAAGCAAAGTGGCAAACGAGGGAGCAGCCAAGGCTAAATAGCCGCCAAGGAAGCAGACTACTCGGACCATCTGCTGTTAACAACAACACCGCTCTTACAGCACCTCCGGTTGCCGCAAATGTTGTGTTTGAATGCACCAGGCCAGCATCTCATGTTGTGCATCTTTGATTTATTATTCAAGTAAAATAATTTGGAATCGGGATGGTGACTCTGCTCTGATCCATCTACCTCATCACCCTACACCATCACACTGGAATACTGTTGCAGTGCAACAATACCTAAAACACCAGCGTTTCATCCGAAGCTGCTACTTCATGAAAATTAATGAAATGATTGATCAGAAATTAAATAATTAATTGATTCATCAATAAATAAGAAACATCCTTTTTAGCCAAATTACTTGGTCACTGTTATGTCTAAATATCAGCTTCCTCGCTCAAAATGTGCCTGAGATATTGCCCAGATGAGAATGAATGAATGAATGATCGTTTTAGGGCCATTTCCCCCCGCTAAACCGGGGGTTAGTCTTGCGGGCCCCATGACAATCATGGTTCCCTGTTTGAGGCAATGTTTTTATGGCCGGATGCCCTTCCTGACGCCAACCCTTCGTCGCCTCTTATGATTCGCAGGGATACAGTATACCTATTCTAAATCGGGGTACACACAGGGATCATTTATCCCAGCAAGCTGGTACTCAATTTGCCGACCTCGGAAGGATTACAGGCTGAGTCAACCCCCCCCTCCCCAACCCCTCCCCCCCCCCCCCGATGTTGGTTCAGCAATCAACCAGGATTCAAACTCCGGATCCTAAGATCCCAAGCCAGCACCCTCACCGCTAAGCATTGCCCAGATGAGAAAGAAAATTAATAAGTGATTAATAGCCGGCAAAGCCGGTGTTGTGAATGAACGCGTACGTATTATGTTGAAAAGCCAGATTTTGCTGGATTCCTTGAGAATTTCGAAGCTTTGACGCACCAAATCGCTCAATGGAGGCCGCCATCTTGCGGATGCGGAAGTATGCATAACAAATTGAAAAAAGTTCAATAGGAGTTTGTTTCACCCGTCTTTTTTTTGATTCACAATCTTATGCACCTTTAATTTGTAATTAAAATACTTTAAGACCAACCTCGTTCCCCGGGCCCACGTTATCTTCAACGAAAATCGTCACCAAACACCGGAACCAATGAGATTCGAGCATTTGAAAAAATATTTCAAAAAAGCTTTTTACGACATTTCGGAGGCTGAAAACGGCGTCAAATATTCCAAAATTGACGAAGAATTATTTTTTAGAAATCTCGCGGTCGTAGGGGATAGTTTTTCACGGCCGGAAATATCCGAAGTTGAGACGGAATTCACCGAATTAATCAAGAAGGAAAGTTTATAAATTTTAATCTCATCCAGAATGCAAATGGTGTCATTTTGAACTAGGTACGGTACCTACTACACCTACCTACTACCAACTACCTAACCTACTAATGCCATAGTGATGGGTAAAATAGTGGCAAGAGGCTTTGGCTTCGCCGGCTCATTGCGCGCTTTGCAGTCGGGTACTCGAAAATCTATAATAATCAAGTCATTCATCGATTAATCAAAAAACAAAAAAATACCGTTTTTGCCAAAGCACTTGCGCACCGTTGTGCGTAAATTTCAGCTTTCTAGTTTAAAGGATGAATGAGATATCTCCAGGAAAAACAACCAAACAAGAAAGAAACCAGAATGAAAGCTGAGCGCTCCCTGAAGGCGCGCGGCGATGACGTCATGCAGCGCCTGGAGATGGGGCGGGGAAGGAGAGCACAACATGGACGTGACGTCACAACTGTGGTCAACGGCCGTGGAGATTTATTTTTTCGTGATTAAGGGGACAAAAGGTGGGGTCACACCATGGAATGGCCGGTGGAGTAAACACTAGGGGATCGTTTACTGTACTTTACAGGGCACCCCATAAACTCCGATGTCTTGTCCGCACTATTCTTATGCTAATTAGCCCCGTACGCACCAAGCGGGATTTGAGCCCATAGTGTAGGCTGTTATGTCATTTCGTGTTTTTTTTTTGTTAAAAGCAAAATTCCACTCGATTCCTTGTCTTTGGGGTGTCACATATTCGAAAAAATAGGTTGTTAATTTTTTTAAACGGATTAAGGGTGTCAAATTCAAGATGGCCGCCAAAATATATAAATTCCATTAAAACTGGTATTCTGAACACAGTATGAGGTCCAAATTAATGATAATACCCATAATTTCAATACCAAGGAGTTCAAAAACAATTAATTTCAATATGGCAGTCAAATTCAAAATGGTGGAAAAATCCAAGATGGCCGCCACTTCTTAAATAACCACAGTACAAAAACTTAATGTTCTTGATAACACAAATTGTGAATGATGAAATAGGTCCATTTTGGTGGTAATGCCCACATAAGTAATGCTAGGCCGTTGGGGAAACATGTTACTGATTCGTTGAAATCGGTGGATGCCAGCCATAGTGAGAAATAGTGAGAAAATCCAATATGGCTACCACTGTTTTACACAAAGGTCCACATTGCTATAACAATGATAGCGTAATGTAATTTCCTGTTTGACCATATTTAAATATTCCTGTCTCACAATCATCCGTTTTACCTTACAAGTCCTCGTGTTCATCTCCCACAATGTTCCGAGCTGATTGTTCATTGTTGCTACAGCCGTAGTTCAAACAGCTACAGACCTCTGTGCATGGGAGTTTATTGCTGCGGCAACTACAGGAGTTTCCTTTGCATCCTGATTTGCAGCCACATTTTACCAGCTTAGTCACGGCCTCTGGTGCTGGAGGGTTCAAACACATCACCGGAAGAAATCTATTTTCCTCTGACTTCCATCCGTAGTCAGTGGGAGAAGGAAGGGACGGTTGACTTTCGCATGCCTGCATCCATATCATTGCAATATAATGTGCTCGCAGAATGTGTGGTGTCAATGATCCAGAGGTTGGAGGCAGACTCTCTCCCTCAGCCTGTCGATTTGAGTACAAGAACCATCGTAGTGCATTTACTTTGGTGTGTGTTTTGGATCTGTACAACAAGCAAACGAACCTTTCCAGTTGGTCAATTGCGTTTGGAGAGGGTGTAGCAGCACATTTGCCAAGTGAAGCAAGTGAATCCAGTATCATATCATCGCAGGACATGAACACCTTCATACACCAGTCCTTTGTCCTGCCGGCGAACCTGCCACACATATCTGATCCTGTGAAAGAATGAAACCCGAGAATAGCTGAGGCGCGGTTAACTCCTAACTTTTCAAAGATAGGTTTGACTGCAATTTTCCTATTCAGTTTTCCTTTTCCGGTAAGGAAATATGTCTCAGCAGGTAGCTGTGGATACATGTGGATCATCAGCAAGAAGACATCGGTATCTGGAGAGTCTATTACAAGTTCTACATCGCCGTTAACTGTTAGGGCATGGAGCAAGAGTAACGTATCCGCTTCTTCATGACTGTGTTTTACCAATTCATCAGGCACACTTACATTGCCTTTTGTCTCAGTGCCGAAGGTTACCATGAACTTCTTCAATTTGTTGGCAGAGCTGTTGCTGTGATTCAGAGTCTTTGCAGCTAAATACTCTACAAGTTCTGCCTTGGTTTTGACACTTGAAAGGAAGTCCTTCAAGGAAATATTCTGGATCAGTGTACTATCTTGGATGTGATAGTAGGTCGAGTTTCCCTTTGTTCTCTTTTTTCTCATTTGCTCTTTCAGAGAACTTTCGACGTATCTGTCAAATACCAGTCTTACTTCATCGTAGTTAGCTGCAATCCTGATAAGCTTTTCAAGAAATGACATGGCAAAATCACTGCATGTTTTCATTTTGTCTGTCTTGGAGATGGAGTTAACGAGGGCCATGCCATCTATGACTACAACTTTAAATTTCTCAGACATGTCGGACATGTCAGTTGAAGCTTCTTGCTCAGGCTGCGCTTCTTGTACTTCAGGTGCCTCGGCTTGGGGTGGTACTTCAGTTTGGGAGTTTTCACTCAATACCTGGTCACCAGAAACACTCGGTATGGCATTAGCTGGATCGCTTGTGGCTTCTGTTGGGCTAGGTTGCTCCTTGGTAACTAGCGCTTCAAGATGATGAAGGACCTTAGCCTTGTCATATGCTAGGAGAAGTGACCCATCCGAAGCGAAAAGGGTACGTGGAACAATTCCAAATTCATACTTCCCAATACAGTCCTTTAGATCAAGGTCTGGACGGCTTCTTGATGCTACTATAAACCTCTGTAGGAGTCCTCGTTCTTCTTTGACTTTAATGAGTTTGTCACCTGCTTTCACTTTCTTCACTGTGTTGGCACTTTTGAAAGTGCCTATGTTCTTTCTCTTCATTGGATCCCACACTGAAAGTTTTCCTTCTGTAAGGCGTTCTTTGACAAATGTCTGGAACAACTGTTGTCCGATGGCATCGCGGTCTACTATGTCCTTTGTTACCTTTTCATCAATTACTTTCTTGGTAAGAAGGTTACACAGGTCACTCTCATCGGTTACGAATGGGTCTCCATGAACAACAAATACCTCTGTCAATCTAGCGGAATTTCTCATTACTCGGGTGGACTTTCCCCCTGTGATCTCATGGTGTTGGTCTCTGGTATCAGCACCTTCCATGCCATATTCTCTTTGAAACTCCTCTACTAGATTAGACAAGTCAGGTGCCATCAGGAAGAAACGGTCTAGAGCTCTCTCAATTTGGGTTATTCCAGTAATGCCTCCAATGACCTTGAGTTTGCGGTTCTCCTGCTCAATTCCGTGATCTGGACCTATTGAAGTGAATGCAGCAATCCCCTTCGTCACACAGAAATTTCCTTTCAGGAGTTCTGCCCAGGCATCTGGAAAAACTTGTTCTGTTTGCTGCATTGTTGACAGGTACAAAGGGAGCAAACGTGCGTAGTTCAGGTGGTCGTGAGCAAAGAAGTACTTGATAAGAGCTTCAGTAAGATAAGCTTGATAAGAGCTTGATATTTTGAATTTGACTGCCATATTGAAATTAATTGTTTTTGAACTCCTTGGCATTGAAATTATGGGTATTATCATTAATTTGGACCTCATACTGTGTTCAGAATACCAGTTTTAATGGAATTTATATATTTTGGCGGCCATCTTGGATTTGACACCCTTAATCCGTTTTAAAAAATTAACAACCCATTTTTTCGAACATGTGACACCCCAAAGACAAGGAATCAAGTGGAATTTTGCTTTTAACAAAAAAAAAACACGACAGCCATTTTTAAGACATAGCAGCCTACACTACCAGGCCGGGCCAGAGTTCGGGTCCTTAGGCACGGCCCTGACCACTCGACCACCCATACCCCGAATGTTAAAACCTGCTATTAGCACATTTAACCCCCACGGTCCGATGACCTATGGAAGCTTTACGGAAGTTTTAACGGTTTAAATTCATTTTTCTTTGTTTTCTGAAATTCTTGGATAACTCTACAAGTTTAACTACAAGATTAAAAAATAAATAAATAATTCACCACCACCGAAGTCATAATTCGTTATTCATATTTTCCATCTTCAGATTGACGATTTATTTATTTAAATACCAGCTTATTAACCACGTTCACAATGTGGTGAATGGTGAGAACCACTGGAAATTCCTAATTTCATTTTCAACCTCCCATTACTAACCGACAACCACCTCGTACGGACCGTTAAACGAGTTGTACTAATAGTTAATAGTTATTGGGGAGTATTTCCACACTTACGTGTTTGTGATGTTGTTCTTCTTCTTCGTAGTCTTCGTCTTCGCCTTCGTCTTCGTCAATAAAAACAGACCCTCAAACGCACCGATGAGCCGACCTTTCCTGCCAATTCCCCAAATGTAGAAACACCAAATAAATGTGAAATATTAATCGTGTCCATCGAGTTTTTCACCAATATTTATTTTGAGTTTACACGTTCACTAATAAATTATTTTAACTCGTCAAATGGGGTCGATGAAGAAATCAATTGAGTGAAAATTGTCCAACAACGCACCAGATTAATACACCGCCTAATTAACTGTTGACGTTTCTAAGAATGTACAATTCAAAGTTAATTTTGAAATGCTTTCTGGGAAAAAAGATTTCAACAATAACATTTCAATATTTAATTTAAAACACGAAAATGATTGACAGGGGGCGGAGCCTGGAGTGCGTTTGCGGGTTTTCCCAAAATGTGGATCTCGTGTGCAAGTTTCAGACATCCACGTGGCAGAACATGATAAGTGTTTGTATTAAATTCACGACTATTGTTTGCTGTTTACGTCCTGCCCCCTGGTGGATAGTTGCAATTACTGCCTTGTTGGTGTTCGTTGTCGAGCCGTTCTATTGGCTTTTGGAGATCATATGACCTGGAGGTCAGGGTGCAAATCCTCCATTTTGTGATTGATCAAACAAAGTGTCTTTTTTTTTGTTCCATCTGCTGCCATATGCTTCACATTTGTGCCTCGGAAGGCTTTGTGTGAAAGTAAAAGCTTAATATGCTGCATGATTGTTTCAGGTATGCGATTATCACATGTTGTTTTAAAGATTCTTTTTTTTTTGGTATACAAGATCGCGGCTCGTGAAAGAGCGAACATTAATCACACAAAAAGTCAAACCGGCACATTAAACACAAAATATGGGGAGCGGTAGACAAGATGGGGAGAGACGGGGAAGGACACAAACACAACATTTGCGAGCAGGGTCATCGAGAGAAATTTGGGAGGTGGAGGGCTCGGGGGGAGGTGGGAGAGGTATAAAACATATGGACACTGCAAGGACTTCCAGGATAGAAGTTGGAATTTCAAAAAAAAAGTGTATCTGGGGTGAATTAGCGGGGGCAGAGAAGATCAAGGTTTTGGATGGGGGAAGATAAGAGATAGTGGTGAACAGCTGTTTAAAGACCTGGAGGGAGGAGTGGGATTGAAGGGAGTGGGGGAGTTTGTTCCAGAGGTGGGAGAAAAGGGGAATGAAAGAGTGAAGGTGAGCAGAGAGCCTAGATTTTGGCAGTTTAACCATAAGAGGGTTGTTGATGGACACATGCAATGATTTTGTCACGTGGATGTGATGACAAATGTATAATGCTAAGAAGGAAATGTTTGTTTTTAAATGGATAAATATTGTCTATTTATTAGAGCTGTCTCCCTTGACATATCACGTGCCTTCGATACGGTCTGGCACCCGGCTCTGCTCACCAAACTCTCCTCCTTTGGTATCCATGGAAATCTTCACGCATGGCTGGCGGACTTCCTCGCTAGTCGTAGTCAACGTGTGGCCCTGAATGGGTTTCTCTCATCTCCTCTTCCTGTTCAGGCTGGAGTTCCCCAAGGCAGTGTTCTGGGCCCTGTGCTTTTTCTGGTCTTCATCAATGATCTCTCTGACTCTCTTGAAAATTCTCTCCATCTCTTTGCTGATGACTCTACTCTCTATCGCTCCATTCCTCATCCCTCAGATCGGCAGTCTGCAGCCTCCTCACTCTCTGCAGACCTGGACAAAATCACAGACTGGGCAAACAAGTGAACAAGTCTTTCAATCCTGACAAATCTCACACTCTTACGATGTCTCTCTGAAAAGACCGACTGGACAACCCTCCCATCCACTTTCTGAATAATCCTCTCCAAGAAGTTCTGTCACTCAAGCTTTTGGGTCTCACTATCTGCCATGATCTTTCCTGGGAAAACCACATTTCAAATCTGGCCTCCAAAGCCAGTCGCCGACTGGGCATCCTCCGTCGTGCGAAGTCCTTCCTTGGCACACCTGAGCTCCTCACCACATACAAGGCTTTCATCCGCAGCTCAATGGAATACTGCTCTCCCCTCTGGGCTGGTGCTCCTGCCTCACACCTAGCTCGTCTTCACGCTGTTGAAATCAAAGCATTCAGAATCATTGGAATCTCCCACAATGAAGCTAACTCCAAGGGCTTTTCACTCACTCACCGCAGGCAGGTTGGTGGTCTTTCCGTCTTCCACCGACTCCTCTCTGGCCTTGCCCCCCCCCCCCCCAGCTCTCTCTGGGCTCTGTCCCCCAAATATTCCTGCAGGTCGCACAAGATCTGCCTGCAACCCTGTTATGGTTAAACTGCCAAAATCAAGACTCTCTGCTCACCTTCACTCCTTCATTCCTCTTTTCTCCCGCCTCTGGAACAAACTCCCTCACTCTCTTCAATCCCACTCGACCCTCCAGGTCTTTCAAACAGCTGTTCACCACCATCTCTTATCTTCCCCCATCCAAAACCTTGATCTTTTCTACCCCCGCTAATTTCACCCCAAAGCCACTTTTTTGAAATGCCAACTTCTGTCCTGGAAGTCCTTGGTGTCCTTGTGTGTTATACTTCTCCCACCCCCCCCCCCCCTCTTTCCACGCCTCCTTCAACCAAGCCCTCTCCCTCCCATACATCTCCCTGCTCTCAGATGTTGTGTTTGTGTGCTTCCCCTTCTCTACCCATCTTGTCTTCCGCTCCCTCTTTTTATATATTTTGTTTGTCTGTTTGATTTGTTTGTGAAATAAATGTTAGCTCTTTCACGAGCCTCGATTCTGTATTTAAAAAAAAAAAAAAATTGTCACATGTATGATTCAAATGAATAGCATGATTAAAGAGTACGAATGGTACCACAAGGCTTTCCGGTGTTGAGGTGATTGCACTGGTGTAAAAAAAAAACTTTCAAGCCCTGTAAGATCAAATGAGGATTACAAGCAATGGAGTTGAATTGCAGGATAACGATAAATTTCAATAATAATTTGAGCATGGTTGGATTAAAATTGTCAATAATCTTGGATTGGTTATGATTTTTGGCAAAACATCCTTTTTTTTTTTTCTTTTTTTTTTGTATACTGAATCGAGGCTCGTGAATTGGCTAACATTTATTTCACAAACAAATCAACCAGACAAACAAAATATACAAAAAGAGGGAGCGGAAGACAAGATGGGGAGAGAAGGGGAGAGAAGGGGAAGTACACAACCACAACATTTGAGAGCAGGGAGAAGTGTGGCAGGGAGAGGGCTTGGGGGGAGGAAGCGTGGGAAGGGGGGGGGGGGCGGGAGAGGTATAAAACACAAGGGGACCGAAATTAGCGGGGGTAGAAGAGATCAAGGTTTTGGATGGGGGAAGAAAAGAGATGGTGGTGAACAGCTGTTTTAAAGACCTGGAGGGTGGAGTGGGATTGAAGAGAGTGAGGGAGTTTGTTCCAGAGGTGGGTGAAAAGAGGAATGAAGGAGTGAAGGTGAGCAGAAAGTCTTGATTTTGGCAGTTTAACCATAAGAGGGTTGCAGGCAGATCTTGTGCGATCTGTAGGAATATTTGGGGGACAGAGCCCAGAGAGAGCTGTGGGGCAAGGCCAGAGAGGAGTCGGTAGAAGACGGAAAGAC
This sequence comes from Myxine glutinosa, assembly GCF_964187855.1. Classification (NCBI taxonomy): domain Eukaryota; kingdom Metazoa; phylum Chordata; class Myxini; order Myxiniformes; family Myxinidae; genus Myxine; species Myxine glutinosa. Next base: position 57,913,447 of record NC_136268.1, read on the forward strand.
CACCAACCTGCCTGCGGTGAGTGAGTGAAAGGCCCTTGGAGTTAGCTTCATCGCGGGAGATTCCAATGATTCTGAACGCTTTGGTTTCAACAGCGTGAAGACGAGCTTGGTGTGAGGCAGGAGCACCAGACCAGAGGGGAGAGCAGTATTCTATAGAGCTGCGGATGAAAGCCTTGTAAGTGGTGAGGAGCTCAGGTGTATCAAGGAAGGACTTCGCACGACGGAGGATGCCCAGTCGGCGACTGGCTTTGGAGGCCAGATTTGAAATGTGGTTTTCCCAGGAAAGATCATGGCAGATAGTGAGACCCAAAAGATTGAGTGACAGAACTTCTTAGAGAGGATTATTCAGAAAGTGGATGGGAGGGTTGTCCAGTCGGTCTTTTCGGAGAGACATCGTAAGAGTGTGAGATGTGTCAGGATTGAAAGACATGTTCCATTTGTTTGCCCAGTCTGTGATTTTGTCCAGGTCTGCAGAGAGTGAGGAGGCTGCAGACTGCCGATCTGAGGGATGAGGAATGGAGCGACAGAGAGTAGAGTCGTCAGCAAAGAGATAGAGAGGATTTTCAAGAGAGTCAGAGAGATCATTGATGAAGACCAGAAAAAGCACAGGGCCCAGAACACTGCCTTAGGGAACTCCAGCCTGAACAGAAAGAGGAGATGAGAGAAAACCATTCAGGGCCACACGTTGACTACGACCAGAGAGGAAGTCCGCCAGCCATGCGTGGAGATTTCCATGGATACTAAAGGAGGAGAGTTTGGTGAGTCGAGCGGGGTGCCAGACCGTATCGAAGGCACGTGAAATGTCAAGGGAGACAGCTCTAATTTCCTGTTTGGCGTTGAGGACCTCCATCCATTGTTGAGAAAGCAGAAGCAGCATGTCCAGAGTAGAGTGACCAGGTCTGAAACCAAATTGATGGTCAGAGATCAAGCCATTGGAGAAGAGGAAAGATTTCATATCTGAAGCAATGATGGATTCCATGACTTTGCTGATAATTGGGAGAAGGCTGATTGGTCTGTAGTTGCTAGGATCTGTTTTTGCACCTTTTTTGTGCAAAGCAGTGATGTTGGCTGATTTCCAAGCAGATGGCAGATGACCTTGAGCAAAAGAGAGGGTGAAGAGAACAGAAAGAGGGAGTGAAAGAGTGGAGGAACATGATTTTAGGACCTGTGCGCTGATGCCGTCAGGACCAGTTGCAGAATCAGAGTCGAGGGTTGACAGAAACTTTTCCACCTTGTCAGGAGGAAAGGACACAGAGTCCAGGAGCAGCTGGGTACGACTGGGTACGGTGGGTACAGAGAGGGATGGGTTTGGGACACAAGATTTAGAGGCAACCACAGAGTTGAGGCATTCAGCTTTTTCACATGCGGAGTCAGCCGTGTAGCCATTTGAGGAGAGGGAGGGGATGGAAGGGGAATAAACACCAGAAACAGATTTGACCAGATGCCACCAGGATTTGGAAGAGGGAGACAGATAAGAGAGTTCGGTCTTGAGAACGGTGAGATATTGTTTCCTGGCTCTCCTGAGGGTGGACACACACTTGTTTTGGGCTTTGTGAAAGGAAATGAGATTTCCTTCAGTTGGATTTGCTTTTCAGGAGACGAAAGCAAGTTGTTTCTGGGCAACAGCCTCAACACAGGATTCCGTGTACCATGGACAGGAGGAAGGGTATGACAACTGAAGACGAGATGGGATAAATCTGTGCATGAGAGAGAGAGCAATTTACTTTGAAAGAATTCCCAGGATGAGTTGATGTCAGAGGCGGTAGAGATGGGAGACCAGTCCAGATGATTGATGGCTGCTTGAAGACCGTGCCAGTTGGCCTGAGTGAAATGCCAGACTCGTCGACGCTGAGGAGGCTCTCTGAGAATGGTCAGAGAGATGTCCACTTTAACAAGCACATGATCAGATGAGCCGATTGGAGCAGAAGAAGAGCAGCAGACATTTTCAGGGAAGTTAGTCATAACCAAGTCCAGAAGAGAAGATGCTCCGTTGACTGAGATCCGGGTCGGGAAATTGACAGATTGTGTCAGTCCCAGTGAGTCGCAGAAGTCCTTTGCTGAAGAGCCATGGCTGGTGTGAGCGGTACCCACACCCAGCCAACTGGCATGGTGACAATTGAAATCACCCCATATGAGGAAGAGAGAGTTGGGATGGGTAGATAGAAGTTGGTCCATATTATCAGACAGCGAGATGTAGATGGAGTCATCACTGTTTGGTGGACGGTACAACACACATATGAACAAAAGGTGGGAATGAAGGGGAAGCCGTAGCCAAAGGTATTCCTGGGGGTGAGGTGGAGAGAGGGCAGTGGAGGGCGAGTGAGGAAGAGAGTTTTTTATAAAGATAGCAACCCCACCTCCAGGACGAGGCTCAGGTCTATCATACCGGAGGAGGGAGTAACCTGGGAGAGATACCAAGGCATCAGAGACATCATGAAGGAGGAAAGTTTCTGTTAAGCAGATCACATCTGGTTTGTCAGAAGCAACCTGTATGGAGAGATCAGTAAACCAGGAAATAAAATACCAGGAAATAAAAGCTGTTGCTGATTTTAAAAAAGTGCGGGTAATACACTGGAAAATACGATATGCATAGAAATACCAGGACATATAAGCTTTTGTTGATAAAAAAAAAAGGTGCGGGTAATACACCGGAAAATAATATAATAAATAAATAAAGCACCGAAACCATTTCGAGATGGTTTACAAAATTTTAATTGTCAAGAGGTTTGAGTACCATTAAAATTGAGAATTTTTTCTGTCTCATTATCTGTCTGAACAATTTTGTCTGACTGCCTCACAAATGAAAGATAAATTGCCTTAATTGGCTGAAGATGTTGGATTTTGTGATGTAATAGCCTGGTAAAATTGAAAACATGTCAGATATGAGCCTCGGACAGAAAAGTGATCAGTCAGCTTTCATGAGGTGTATGTCAGGGGTGACGACTGTGGTGAAATTGTCACCTAAGTTACGACCCTGGTATTATTCTACTCATTGCCACTACGCGACTCCTACGCGGCTCCTATAAAAGAGACTGCCATTCAGCGCAGAAGGTAGTTCTGTGCCATGTAACTCTATAGCACCTCCGGGCTTCCGTAGAATGGTAAGGATTCTGCATTGTGCGCTGCATGCTCGCTTGACTAGATATCACCTGTATGCATCTATATGCACCTGTATGTATCTGTAGTAACACTAATACTATGACTGCTGGTTCTCTCTTTAGATGCTGTCTGAGATCGATCACGATTAAACTCTACTACGAGACAATGTTGTATCTCTGATTATTACGACAATTATTCGTGATCCTCTCCTGACATCATCCTGAATCGAGATGATGCCCACGCTCTTGCGTCTACCCCTCCTCGGGGAAGAACATCAAGCGGAGGACCCGTCGAGCCAGCTCTAGCCACGGAGCGCCAACTACCCTCGCTACCATTCTGCCACGAAGAGACCGGATGCTTTGGAACCCCTCAAGCATTTCGTTCAGGAACTACGTCGTCTGAGCACATAATGCTCACCGAGGCCCGAACGCCGGAGCAGGTGTGACGAACTCCGGCAAGACGCCTGGAGAACGATGCTACTGGGAAACGTCCTGCAGCTGAAACCCCGTCGGGTCGACGGAAGTGCTCGGCGCCGAAGGTACGAGTCTGGCTGTGACTGCCTCGGTTGCAGGAAACGCTAACGGCTACTTATGCGAGAATCCTCCTGAATTTGCGTGCCTGGCATGAGATGTGATTTTCTACGTGTGTGCTCACGACTCCCATGTCTGTCATGCCTCACTCCGCCGGCTTACCGACCACCGCTGGACTGAATCCCTTCTATGCGCGAATCGCGCGCTGCACCCATCGCGGGCACTACTCTGTGAGGCTGGCGATCCTGATTGCTGCTCGCCGGAATCCCTCCTATGTGCGAGCTGCACGCTGCACCCATCACGAGCACTACTCTGCGAGGCCGGCAATCGCCGCTGGCCGGAATCCCTCCAATGCGCAAACCGCGCGCTGCACCCATCGCGGGCACTACCCTGCGAGGCCGGCGATCGCCACTGGCCGGAATTGCCTCAACGCTCGAAGCTCGATTGGCATCCCTGGAGGACCCGACACTGCACAGCTTGTCCAGCCCCGTCATCTCTGTACCGATTAACGGACCGGCAGCCAGCCTCGTCTGACGGCATGGAAGGCCAATTCAGAAGACATCGTGCGGGTCTTCATAGTCTCCCAGGCACTCGGGCATGAAAAGGGAATGTCGTATCAAGCTAGTTATTGATACACCATAGCATGATGAATACGGATGCCCAACTAACGGTCTTGCCCAACTTTCGACATGAATTTCCTCCATCGACATGGGCGGCCGGTAATGAAGTTCGATGTTTATCCATCATGTTTCTGCCGAACACTATCCTCTTTGCTCGTGTGTTGGCGGGAATGGCCACCGAACTGTTGACGCTATTCCCAAATCTAACTCCTGACAAAAGCGCCCGATAGCTATCAAACGAGACGCTATTTCAGGATGTGCAATTTATCGCTGCCGGGCGTGCTCGCCCACTCGACTCGGCTTGCCCAGCGCTGGTTTGGCAGGCCGAGTTTGATATTTTCGGTAATCCTCAAACAGGAGGTTCGCCCGAGTAAATACGATCTGCTCGTCGACAAGGTTCGTATTCGGTATGTGGAAGTGTAACTCAGTGTAACTTATTAATTGGCACTGGTAACTTATTAATTAACCTGGTAACAAAGCAGATACATTTTACATGCAAACTCTGTTAAAGACGAGTTTGTAAATGAGTGTCAGAATGTGCATGAACATGGTAATCTCTTGAAACACCTGGTCAAGGCCCCAGGCTAGAGCACCCCCCCTACTGTGTAAATGGAAATCACAGCAGGAGGGGAGCGAGCTGATGCCAGGACTCGGTGCAATGCATGACCTCGGGGCATCAGCGGAGAGAGGATTAAGTCCAGTTTGGCGATATAACCGAGAGCAAACGTTGGGTAGGGACTTGCTACGAGAAGCGCTGACCGAACGGGAGTGTCGGAGGAACATCGGATGAACGAGAAGGACCAGCGAAAAGAGTTAACCTGATCCATTATATTATGCGGTATCATTTTGGTAATTGGAATGAAGTAAATACAGTTAATAAACCAGACCTTTTGTAAACCTGTGTCCGGTCATTGGAGTCCTGAGTCCCCCACTACAAATTCCCCTACAATCTGGAGGCACCGCTGACATCAATTGTACACACAAACAAGTCTTCTTTAAAAGGTGAGTGTGTCTTGTTTTGTCCAATATGATTTACGAACTTGGAAGTTATGGGTACATACATGGGGGAGCAGGTGGTCTGGGGCTTCTTTGCGCACCGATGCCGCGATATAGGTGGCGTGAGCCATCACGAATGGGATTTCGATAAACGACTGTAGCAATTTATTCGTTTTTTTTTTCTAAATGATTTCTGTAAATACGTATTTTTGCGCTGGTCATTAAGGGTCTTACTGTGACCTGGAAGCAAACGGAGCAAGTGTGCACCTTGCGACCGTTTGCTTCCAGGACGTGTAAGGCCGGTACACTCGTTTACCCACCCGTACACGTATAAAGTACTTCTTTTTTTTGCACTTGTTCAAAGCGCTCGGCGCTCGGTGAGCGACAGGGAACCGGGAAAGGGAATTGACACGGATTAAATGATTTTATGATTATGAATTAATGATTAAATATAAAAATTGATCTGCTTGGTGTTAGTTTAAGGGCTGTTCCAAATTTATCCTGATTATGAGACAAAAACAGCAGAATGGGAATCGGCAGACAATGGAACAGCTAGCGACGAGTGTTTGTGAGTAGCAACCACTCTCTGGTCGAGGCTCATAGAAAAAAATTGATACTTATTGATTTGGCACGCTTACAATAGATATTAATGGCGAGGGTTCTGTGGTCATTCGCTTTGGCTTTGCGAATGGACCAAACCATTGCATGTAGATAGAAGGGGGGTTCTGTGGTCGTTACTGCCACGTGGTTTCAAAGTTTTGTTGTTGCTTGCACGCATGTGTGTTTTTTTTGCAAGCACGTACGGGCAAGCACGTACGTGCGGGCACGCCCTAGTATATATAAATAGAGGTAATATTGAGAGATAATTACAGGAAATGTGTACTGTTCTTGTTGTGATTATGAGAGATAATTACAGGAAATGTGTACTGTTCTTGTTGTGATTATGAGAGATAATTACAGGAAATGTGTACTGTTCGTGTTTGGTGAGTATGAGAGATAATTACAGGAAATGTGTACTGTTCTTGTTGTGATTATGAGAGATAATTACAGGAAATGTGTACTGTTCTTGTTGTGATTATGAGAGATAATTACAGGAAATGTGTACTGTTCTTGTTGTGATTATGAGAGATAATTACAGGAAATGTGTACTGTTCTTGTTGTGAGTATGAGAGATAATTACAGGAAATGTGTACTGTTCTTGTTGTGATTATGAGAGATAATTACAGGAAATGTGTACTGTTCTTGTTGTGATTATGAGAGATAAGTACAGGAAATGTGTACTGTTCTTGTTGTGATTATGAGAGATAATTACAGGAAATGTGTACTGTTCGTGTTTGGTGAGTATGAGAGATAATTACAGGAAATGTGTACTGTTCTTGTTGTGATTATGAGTGATAATTACAGGAAATGTGTACTGTTCTTGTTGTGATTATGAGAGATAATTACAGGAAATGTGTACTGTTCTTGTTGTGATTATGAGAGATAATTACAGGAAATGTGTACTGTTCTTGTTGTGAGTATGAGAGATAATTACAGGAAATGTGTACTGTTCTTGTTGTGATTATGAGAGATAATTACAGGAAATGTGTACTGTTCTTGTTGTGATTATGAGAGATAATTACAGGAAATGTGTACTGTTCTTGTTGTGATTATGAGAGATAATTACAGGAAATGTGTACTGTTCTTGTTGTGATTATGAGAGATAAGTACAGGAAATGTGTACTGTTCTTGTTGTGATTATGAGAGATAATTACAGGAAATGTGTACTGTTCTTGTTGTGAGTATGAGAGATAATTACAGGAAATGTGTACTGTTCTTGTTGTGATTATGAGAGATAATTACAGGAAATGTGTACTGTTCTTGTTGTGATTATGAGAGATAATTACAGGAAATGTGTACTGTTCTTGTTGTGATTATGAGAGATAATTACAGGAAATGTGTACTGTTCTTGTTGTGATTATGAGAGATAATTACAGGAAATGTGTACTGTTCGTGTTTGGTGAGTATGAGAGATAATTACAGGAAATGTGTACTGTTCTTGTTGTGATTATGAGAGATAATTACAGGAAATGTGTACTGTTCTTGTTGTGATTATGAGAGATAATTACAGGAAATGTGTACTGTTCTTGTTGTGATTATGAGAGATAATTACAGGAAATGTGTACTGTTCTTGTTGTGATTATGAGAGATAATTACAGGAAATGTGTACTGTTCTTGTTGTGATTATGAGAGATAATTACAGGAAATGTGTACTGTTCTTGTTGTGATTATGAGAGATAATTACAGGAAATGTGTACTGTTCGTGTTTGGTGAGTATGAGAGATAATTACAGGAAATGTGTACTGTTCTTGTTGTGATTATGAGAGATAATTACAGGAAATGTGTACTGTTCTTGTTGTGATTATGAGAGATAATTACAGGAAATGTGTACTGTTCTTGTTGTGATTATGAGAGATAATTACAGGAAATGTGTACTGTTCTTGTTGTGAGTATGAGAGATAATTACAGGAAATGTGTACTGTTCTTGTTGTGATTATGAGAGATAATTACAGGAAATGTGTACTGTTCTTGTTGTGATTATGAGAGATAATTACAGGAAATGTGTACTGTTCTTGTTGTGATTATGAGAGATAAGTACAGGAAATGTGTACTGTTCTTGTTGTGATTATGAGAGATAATTACAGGAAATGTGTACTGTTCTTGTTGTGAGTATGAGAGATAATTACAGGAAATGTGTACTGTTCTTGTTGTGATTATGAGAGATAATTACAGGAAATGTGTACTGTTCTTGTTGTGATTATGAGAGATAATTACAGGAAATGTGTACTGTTCTTGTTGTGATTATGAGAGATAATTACAGGAAATGTGTACTGTTCTTGTTGTGAGTATGAGAGATAATTACAGGAAATGTGTACTGTTCTTGTTGTGATTATGAGAGATAATTACAGGAAATGTGTACTGTTCTTGTTTGGTGAGTATGAGAGATAATTACAGGAAATGTGTACTGTTCTTGTTGTGATTATGGGAGATAATTACAGGAAATGTGTACTGTTCTTATTTGTTGGGTTTTGCTGACGTTTCCACAACGTCGCTACAACGTTTCACTTTCGTTGTTGCAACGTTTTGCTCCAACGTTTTGGGGACACTCAAAATGTTAAGTGAATCGGATAAGAATTCAGGAATTATTTCATTATTAGCGATTAATGAAGTACTTATTTAATTAATTACATTGCTTATTAAATTACAGTAATTACATTACAGTAATTACCTGAGGTAATTACAGTAATTACAGTTCCGGTAATTACAGTAATTACAGTAATCATTACAGTAATTGCAGTAATCTTATAACAGTAATTACATTACATTAACTCAGGCACCTTTTGAGTAAGGAAGCTGATATTTGGACATGACACTGACCGAGTGATATGGCTGTCAAGGAAAATTTTGATTTATTGATTAATCATTTAATAAATTAACTCGTTGATTTATAAATGACTTATTTAATTAAAAGTCCTCAGAGACACATCTTCGGATGAAATACTTGCAGATTGGTTATGCTATGAGCCAATTGATTAAGGAAAATATTTTGTGATGGCCATATTGGCAATTTCGTGGCCATATTCGTGGCAACTCAGTTAGTGCCACTGCACCTTTAAAATGCATCCCTGCGTTCATTTTTCGATCGATTGAGTTAAAATTTTGAACAATCGGATCTGGACTGTCGTTATTAACGACTCTAGCACGCACCCGTCCAATCAGGATGGAGCGGTATGGTCCCCGGATTATCACTGCCCGCAGTTTTAATTAATTTTACTTTTTCTCTTGGGCATATAATTTTGAAGACATGCATGTCATGATAGAGGAAATGTTTGTTCTGTTAAACGGAATAAATGTTGTTTATTTGTGTGGGTGTGTATTTTTGTGTATTTGGATATATTTTCACGACTAAATTCCAGTTATCGTCCTGCAAAAGGTCTGCTCGTTCTTTTCCTTTGAGTCGTAAATTCCTGTTGAACTCTCATTAAAATGCGGAATTAAGTACGCTGTGTGATGATGGAGATCCTTGATGACGAATCAGGAATAGTGAATGAGCAGACAAATATCACGGATGGTACACCAGATAGGGAAAATGTAGATGAAACCCCTTTTGCTCAGGTGCTGTGTAGCGCTGCACAAAGATCCATATGAGCGGGGCCTGGGTGCTGTGTAATTAGTACACAAAGAACCAATTACTAGGGTGCTGAATAAACACAAAGATCCATTTTTGGAGCTGGTTCTCCCGGTGCTGTGATTTATTCAAAGAACCAAAATCTTGTAAGAATTAAGATATGATTTGTCGACATCATAAATACTTTAATATATGTAACGATTTTTGTAACGATCATCCTGCAAAAGGTCTGCTCGTTCTTTTTCCTTTGAGTCGTAAATTCCTGTTGAATTCTCATTAGAATGCGGAATTAAGTACGCTGTGTGATGATGGAGATCCTTGATGACGAATCAGGAATAGTGAATGAGCAAACAAATATCACGGATGCTGCGGCTGGAGCAGGGGAAGCGATTTTTGAATTGTTCAATGATTATTCGATATTGTTATGACTTATTGTCAATAGGTATACTAAGTGGCCATGAGGTAGCCTGTTGCTATGTGCAGTTTTATTCTATTGTTGATTATACCACATAGCTGTGGTGATAAAGGAAATGTTCGTTTAAATAGATGATTATGATAGGACCATGACTATAAAATCATGATGATTATTATGAATGATATCATAGGGTTCAAATGCAGAATGCTGCATGAACTTGGGAAAGAACTTTCAAGCCCTATGGGATAAATTGGGTATTACAAGCGATGGAGTTTCAAAATTTAGCATGATTGAAGAAATTTTACAGTCTTATTTCAGGAGTTTTACGAAATTTATATTGCCAAGAGATTTTGGATACTATTAAAAGAAAAATGATGAGATATTTTTCCCAATGAACTTTAATATCTGCCATCCATTTTGGCTGTCTCACGAATGAAGGATGAGTTGCCTTTAGTGGTTGCAAAGAAAATTTGTGGAGACCAGGCAAAATGGGGAAATATGTCAGATATGACCCTAGGACAGGACGGTGATTCATCAATTAACATGAGGTACGAACCAGAGGTGACGGTCAATGGATGGACCTGTCCTGACATCATTGGGGAAAGGGCTTATGCAAGGAGTCATCCAAAATGATTAATTTAATTTATTGATGAATATTGATGAATTAATTGAGATTGAATCTAATTGATTGAATTTAATTGAATAAATTTAACTGAATAAATTGAATTGAATATTGTTACAGACACGGTTAAAGATGTTATTTACCGAGCGGTTTGGTATGACCACGTCTGCACAAGTTACCCGATTATACTCGAACGTTGACCAGATCGCCCCACAGACCTTCAATCGGGAAATCTCTAAAGCGACCGAAAGAGAAGGAAAAAGAAGAAGAAGAAGAATACGGAGGAAGAACAGGTTTTATTATACACGCACAAGCAATGGATGGAAGAAGCAGTAACACAGCGAATCCTTAACTTACACTATTCATTTTTACTTAGCCCCAACACAAACGAACAGGACAGGACGTTCACACTTACTCAGGGGATAATTGCAGGCAGGTAAGCTTGAGATCGATCGCTTGGTCGGGAGCGCGCAGTTCGCAATCCCTCGCGGTTGTGGCGGGAACCCCTCCGTCGGGTATCCACCGCGGTAGACGTCCCGCGCTGGTTCGGCACACCTGCTCCCCTTCTTGGGGCGGGGCCGTCTCCCTCCTTTCAGCGCGTCTCTCCAAAGCTGGTCTCCTTGCCGAGTACCTCTCCTCTTTGGCTTGGAGCGTTTCGCATCTCACCGCCTCCCTTTGGTGCAGCCTCGTTGCTCCTCTCCCAGGGTCAGCTCCAGCTCTTCTCCAGTCATCTCTCATCTGGTAAAGCAGTCCCCTGCAGTCGCTTTTATCACCTCCAGCGAAATCAAGCCGCCGACTCCGAGGGCACGCCTACCGGGTCACTCACCGCGGTGTTGATTGGCTGTTAGGGCTGGTTCACTCCTTCCCTCTTACGACGAGGTGGAGACACGCCTTTCTTCCCCAACCTTACCTCGTGGCCAATGGTGGTTTGAAGAAAACCGGCCAAAATGCAGAAGGCAACTGGAAGGGAGGTTTTGGGGAAATTGGAAGGGCCTACGCTTATTTTGTTTGATACAATGCAAAGTCAATCTAGTGGGAAAACACATACTTAGCCTACATGGAATAAGGAAATACACTATTTAAAAGATATATCGTGACCTGCGTGTATATTTCATGCAATTAACTAGGACGCTGACTGCGACCATTATTTACATTACAGGGTGGTACCGTACGTTTGTAACGTTCACATTGTAACGTTTTCACATTCATTACACTTCCTCCAAAATTGTTACACTTCTCAAAACCCGTTACACTTCTCAAATTCGTTACACACTTCTCAAAATCGTTACACTGCACCCCCCTTTCTTCAGGTCCGTCCTCGGACCTATTAAACTTTAACTTAGTGTGGCACGTAGGTGTAATTCCCTCTACAATTAACCTGACCCTGAGTGCGACAATTTTAAAACACAAATAAGTATGTCCCCCTATTGCATTGCATCCTGTCTAACAGACTCAAGCCCACAGCTAACCGAATTACGGAATTATTCTCAAACTATACATTTACTGTGGGGAGCATTATTTACAATGACGTGATTTCTTATTTACAACGCAACCCAGGACCTGTGTTTTTTTTTTCTTTTTAGGGAACAAGAGAAAGAAATTCCTGTTGGGAGGGAGGAGACAGCACGCATTGCATCGATGCACCAGTACCAATACCACCAAAGCACCCAAAAGCACCCAAACACCACAAAGCACCCAAAAGCACCATCCGGTGCGGTCACCATGGTTCATAATAAACACAACAAAACAACTGGTGGTGGTCTTCTCCTTCTCTGCTGGGCCGATGTTCTTCCCGACGTCTTCTGGCTTCATGCAGCCTATTTGGACATACTAAAAAAGCACAACTTGTGTCCATTTTTATTTAGGGCCTCAGGGGCCAACTAAGGGTGGTCCACCTGTTTGGCATAGGTGCCACCTTACCGAGGTCCGCAAGCAAGATTCCCTGGCCACTATGGCCGGTCTCCAACAGAGGTGCCCTGCCCCAGAACCTGGGGTCCATCAAGTGGTACTTGGCCGCAGAACAGCGGTCCATAATGTGGTACATCAACGCAATGCGTGCTGGTTCTGGGAATCTCGGGCGCACAATGGCCACCTCACGCACGCTCCCATCGGCACCCAATGGCGCACAGGTCATGTGGGAGACAAAAGAAAGACAATTGAGCGAGGGGTAAGGTCACAAGGGTACACGTCAATAAGGCAATGCAAGGTGAAATGCGTACGGAGGCCGAAGTGAGAAAGCTCGTCCCTACCGTACGTCACCCCCCTGTCACCTATCCTACCCTTACCCCATATGTACAAAAATCTACCCATTTACAAATTCGTCACTACTGTCACGTCTTCCCCATATTTCCCCTATACCAAATTCGTCTCCACAATCCCGTTACTTCAAAATTTGCCATCACCAATTCATCATCAATCCTCATAAGGAGGGAGAGATGGAATTACGCACAATGTCACACCCACGTCATGATGCGTCTCACAATCCAAACATTTGCATCATAGAAAATAATCAAAACATGGCATGGTGTGGAGTACCTGTCACCTCAGGTGAGTGGATGCAGATGGTGCGAGGAGATCCTTCATCCTAACTATCCTCTAAATGACTTTAACACACTTTACACTACCCGGGGTCTTTCCCTGCCAATCCATTGGCCAACTTACACTACGGGTTCTAATAACCAATTCCCATTGGCCAAACTGTGGTGCTCCTCAATTTGGGGTCTCACTCCCCCGATTCATCTCCCGGTGCTCTAGCACAATTTCTGGGCTGCGACGTGTACCTCTCCCAACAGGTCTACCCACCTGCACACCTCCACCACTGTAGTTGCCACCCGAGCTTACCTAGCTCCTCACCCTAACCTAACTACCTGGGGACAGCCCCTCTCCTGGCTCTGTCACCCCATGGTGCCCTCTGGCACTGGGCTACCCGGGTCCGTCCTCCGGATCCTCGGGCCCCATCCACAACAACTACTACCGGCTCCCAGAGCCCACCTGCGGCCTCACCTGGCCGACATCCTCCCAGTGGTGGAGTGCCCAACCAACTACACACACTAACAGGCTACACGCCCAGCCATTTCCACAACACCAACGCACCCATCCACATACCATTCTGTCACCCGCACCACAGATGCCAATATCCAACCACAATTTACCTGTACCCTCTACCTAACACTTACACTACCCGCCCCGGGTATCCGTGATGGGGGTCCACTCTTCCCCCATTCACACCTTCGCACCATCCACTCCACTCCACAATTTCCACCATTCTCACTCCACGACCATCCATTCCAATACTCCATACCATTTATTCCATACAACCATTTATTCCCCACACACCTGTCCTCCATTCACCTGTCGTTGCACACCTGTGCAATCATACCTGGTGCCACCTGCACCCTCCTTTCTTCCTGGACCATTTGGTCAGCACAACACGCAATCACCACTACTCCCTCATACACTGCTCCACACACCTGTTCAGTTGCACACCTGTGCAATCACACCTGTTCCATTCTCACCTGTTCAATCCTCACACACACGGCATCATCTCAGCTAACTACTCCCCTCTGAAACTTGCGCTTCCCTGTCGTCCCTTTAAACTATTGCGCTCCCACGTCATTATAATCCACACTAATCTACCTGCGTCCCCACTACAGGTATCAGTCACTAACTAACCTTAACGTTACCTAATGTCATCTTCGCTAGATCCCTACAATTATCCAAGCCCTCCCTGGCTCGGTTGTCATAGCCACCCCATAAACTATTGCGCATTTGCCCCCACGTCTGTGAGGGATGACAGCGTTGCCATCCCACCACCGCGGGGCATCTCACTATAAATTTTGTTCGTCCAAATTCCAACCAATTCAAAAATTTTCCATTTACTGCCAATTCTATTCACTTTTCTAAATTTCGTTTCAAATCACTACCATCATCATCCGTCTACTTATTACATCCTCTCGGTGCGCCAATTCACATCTACAGCCCGGCTTCGTACAGCCGAGCAATGAACGCGAATTCTTTTGTGCTGGCGGCTGGATGCGTCCCGCATTCGGGGCATGGGCGGGGGCTTACCCGGGCCGAGATCCCACGCATCACCTCGGCGTGGGGCCATCCAATGTCCCGATCTCGACCTGCCGGCACGTCTCAACAAAACGTGGTCGCCATAACGACCCTTCCTATCCAGCTGCCCGCTCCGCCTAGTGGAGCCCGGCCGCGGCCGTTCCAAGCGAGGCATAGCGTGGATCGCGTACGGCGGTTCTTTCGAAACCGCCGTGGTTCGGATCCCCGCTGATCCTCGCGGCACGCGAAGCTGCCCGACGCGCACCGAGGGCCTGATTCGGCTATAAGTCGTTCTAAACTCTACCCCGTCTAACGTCGATGCTTCACCTGGACGCTTACACCCCGCAGCCCGTTCCTTGCTCACACATCCAGCTGTGCCCATGCTCCTCGTACCTTTCCTTACACACCCAGGTACACCCATTCCACTCACAGCCTTGGTCACACACCTGACCACCGAACACTTTGGCACACACTCGTTGCTCGCACACCTCACCAATACACCGCTTCGCGCCCCCTCCTCGGTCACCTCCTCTGTGACAATCACAGGTGTGCCCTCATTCGCACACCCAACCACGTGCCTCACCACCAACTCCAGCGTGCATTCCCACTCACGCTCTACCATTCCAGGTGTGCATCCTTCCATCCCAGGTGTACATCCTCGCTCACCTGTCACAACCAACTCACTCTCCTTGTCACTCTCAATACTCTCACCTCCATTCTTGACAGCGCACTCACCCTTACTTTCGACGGCACACTCTTTCCTCATGCACCCGTCCGTTACACACCTTTCTCGCGCACACCCTCCCGTTACATCCTCTGTAACACTCACCACAGGCGTACACTTCCTCGTTACATCCTCTGTAACACTCACCACAGGTGTACACTCTCTCGTTACTTCCTCCGTAACACTCACCACAGGTGTACACTCTCTCGTTACTTCCTCCGTAACACTCACCACAGACGTACACTTTCTCGTTACATCCTCTGTAACACTCACCACAGGTGTACACTCTCTCGTTACTTCCTCCGTAACACTCACCACAGGTGTACACTCTCTCGTTACTTCCTCCGTAACACTCACCACACCGCGCTTCCATGTACCCCCCTCGCACACGCGCTTCGACCGGCTCACTCCTGACGGCACACTCACTCCTCGGCGTGCACTTTTTCCTCACACACCCCATGGTCGGACATTCTCGCACACCTCTTTTTTCGCACACCTGTCCTGTCACACACTTCACCAACGGCCTTTCACGAACACCCGGATCCAAACCAATCCCCAAGCCGACTGAATCTCCCCTCACATCATGTACATTGCCACTCACCTACGTACTTCGTCTCACCTCCTCCGCCACCTGCAAACTTTTTATTTGGTTAGTGAGCACCGCATCATGATTTGAACACAGACCTTGTACATATTCCATGACTTCCTCCTTTATCTCCCTCTTAGTTTCCCTCCGTCTCTTCTTAATTTCACTCACCCCCTCTTCCACTTCCTCTACTTTTTGTTTAACCTCTTTTATTTCTCGGTGCGTCTCCTCAAGTTCGTCCTCTAAGGCTACCTTAACCATTTCGATGTGCGTTCTCACCTGCCGGTCCTTTGTCTCCATTATCTCTGTCACCTCCTCCACCCTCATTGTCAGTTCCTCCCGTACCATCTGACATTGCCTCTGCGTCGCTATTAATTCGTTTTTAATTTCTTTTTGTGTCGCCTTTAACCCTCCGAGTACTGCAGTGTTCCTTTGAACCTGCTCCACTAACTTAGTTTGTCCCTCTGTCAGCTGCTCCACCTCCTCCGTCAGATCTTCTATTCCCCCTTGTAACTTAGCCGTATTATTTCTCACCTCTTTCTCTATACGCTTTTCGCCTCGCTTTACCTCCTCGCGTAGCCCCGAGACCTCCTCACTCACCCCTCGTCGTATTTCCTCCATCTGGTTCCCCATCTGTTCGATTTCCCGAGCGGATTGTTCCCCTATTTCCCGCAATTTGTCCTCCATCCTATTTTCTAACCCCATTAACCCATTTTTCACCCCCTCTAACTGATTCTCCTGGGCAGCCATTCTGTTTTCCACCCCCGTTAACCCATTCTTTACCTCTTTTATCCCGTTGTCTAACCCCTCAAAATTATTGTCTAACTTCCCAAATTTCTTGTCTAACTCCTCAAAATTATTGTCTAACTTCCCAAATTTCTTGTCTAACTCCTTAAAATTATTGTCTAACCCCTCACTGGTACCCCTCGCTTCGTCCCTCATTACCCCCATTTGGCCCTCCAATCGCTCACCCTGAGCATCCATCCGGTTCCCCATTACCCCCAATTGCTTACTCCGAGCCCTCGCTTCGTCCCTCATTACCCCCAATTGCTCACTCTGCAGTTTGAGGGACGCCTGCATTTGCGCCATAAATTGCCCCATGAGGGCCTGCATTTGGGCCGCGCTCATTGGTTCCGCGACCGCCTCAACCACGTGCGCGAGAGCGCCATTTTGTGCGTCTGAAACCTCCGCAACCACATTGCCATTTTTCTCCTCCTCCCTATCCTCCATATACATTTCCCCGAGGTCCTGGGTCGATTCCACCCTGTCTATTTCTCCCACCGACTTCCGATCGCCTTGATTGTCCATGGCGCGATCTCAAAATTCGGGTTTTGCTTTATAAAACAAAATAAATTTCGGCAGCTCTTAATTTTGACCAAAAATTTTTTTTTCTAGATGTTTTAAAAATTTGGTTCGGGACCCGAATTCCACTCCCAGACACCAATTGTTACAGACACGGTTAAAGATGTTATTTACCGAGCGGTTTGGTATGACCACGTCTGCACAAGTTACCCGATTATACTCGAACGTTGACCAGATCGCCCCACAGACCTTCAATCGGGAAATCTCTAAAGCGACCGAAAGAGAAGGAAAAAGAAGAAGAAGAAGAATACGGAGGAAGAACAGGTTTTATTATACACGCACAAGCAATGGATGGAAGAAGCAGTAACACAGCGAATCCTTAACTTACACTATTCATTTTTACTTAGCCCCAACACAAACGAACAGGACAGGACGTTCACACTTACTCAGGGGATAATTGCAGGCAGGTAAGCTTGAGATCGATCGCTTGGTCGGGAGCGCGCAGTTCGCAATCCCTCGCGGTTGTGGCGGGAACCCCTCCGTCGGGTATCCACCGCGGTAGACGTCCCGCGCTGGTTCGGCACACCTGCTCCCCTTCTTGGGGCGGGGCCGTCTCCCTCCTTTCAGCGCGTCTCTCCAAAGCTGGTCTCCTTGCCGAGTACCTCTCCTCTTTGGCTTGGAGCGTTTCGCATCTCACCGCCTCCCTTTGGTGCAGCCTCGTTGCTCCTCTCCCAGGGTCAGCTCCAGCTCTTCTCCAGTCATCTCTCATCTGGTAAAGCAGTCCCCTGCAGTCGCTTTTATCACCTCCAGCGAAATCAAGCCGCCGACTCCGAGGGCACGCCTACCGGGTCACTCACCGCGGTGTTGATTGGCTGTTAGGGCTGGTTCACTCCTTCCCTCTTACGACGAGGTGGAGACACGCCTTTCTTCCCCAACCTTACCTCGTGGCCAATGGTGGTTTGAAGAAAACCGGCCAAAATGCAGAAGGCAACTGGAAGGGAGGTTTTGGGGAAATTGGAAGGGCCTACGCTTATTTTGTTTGATACAATGCAAAGTCAATCTAGTGGGAAAACACATACTTAGCCTACATGGAATAAGGAAATACACTATTTAAAAGATATATCGTGACCTGCGTGTATATTTCATGCAATTAACTAGGACGCTGACTGCGACCATTATTTACATTACAGGGTGGTACCGTACGTTTGTAACGTTCACATTGTAACGTTTTCACATTCATTACACTTCCTCCAAAATTGTTACACTTCTCAAAACCCGTTACACTTCTCAAATTCGTTACACACTTCTCAAAATCGTTACAATATATTGATTGTTTGATTGATGAAAATGCGGTCTCAAGAAAGAAGCTTTGATATCTTTGCGTGATATTAACAATGTGGAGACAACCTGGGAATATTGAGCAAGGTGGTGAGTTTATATACAGATATATATGTGCGGTTACCATTGTGTGATTTCCCCGTCAACAGAGCGGACACCTGAGGATTCACCCATTTCATACTGACCCTCCGGCTCATCTGCAAATACTGATCTGTGAGATTGGATTGTGCAAAAGCCACGGCTGAGGGAGATTCTCTGGAAATCACCGTGCGAACAGGTGGAGAGACCCTTCCTGGAGGTACGAGTGAAGCTTTAGAGGAACAAACTACAACACATCCAACGCTACTTTGATAAAAGGCAGAATGGGAAATGGAGCCTGCAAGAATACACAAGGACAACCAGAGATTCCACAAAAAGGTACTTGTACACATCATATGTACGACCGTTATGGTGCAGAAGCTATAAGGCAGGTCGAGAATTGGTATTTGTGGACAAAGGGACATGATGAGGAGTTTCCAAGAGATGGTACATTTGAGCGAAGTCGATTGGAAAGATTGGAACAAAGATTGAAAGCCAGGAAGAGACAGAATCTAACGGTAGACTGGCTTGCATTCCATCTTTGGGATGGTGAATCCAGACAACGGGAACAGCAAGAACGGATAACGGAACTAGAACTTAAAATAAAAAGGATACAGGATACAGTGGAGGAGACAAATGCACAACTGCCCTCGAAATTAGGAATGAAAGTCACAGTTGTCCCATCTGATTTCCAGTTGTCTCCCCAAAAAAGACGGTACAGAGAATTTTTTCGTGTTTCAGGAGATAACGAGAGATTGCAGTGGCAACTCAGGGATGTAGAGATGCAGCCCAGCAATACAAGTGCACAGGTGCACAGATCAGACAACGACAGAAACCGGTGTTTCGAGTGTGGAAAGATGGGACATTGGAGAAGAAGATGTCCGTATGTCAACAGGAAGACAAGGTCATGGGGCAAACCAAGATCAAGGGTACCAGTGCTTACCGGTACCTCAGACAATGATTAGGCCTTCATTGCTGCAAATCCCAAATGATGATTGGCCTCAACAGATTCGATTACTGGACAAACATGAATAACTGTCGATGATTCTTGTGTCTGAAAAGTTTTCAGAGCAAGAATGATTCATTTTTTCTTTTTTGCTTGTTAACAAATTAATAATTAATTGATCAAATGCCAAAATTGGATCTTCTATTTTGGGCACAGCAATTTTAAATTTACAAAGTTTGGAACAATTGCGTTGCAATTTTTTTGGCAAACCAAGTGACAAGAGTCACATGATGATCAGGTGGGAATTTCGGACTATTGTTCCGCACGATTGATAGGTCAATGGTCGACTGACATGCAAATGGGTGTGTAGTCAAAATTTGGATAGATTATTGTGAAGGCAGAAAGGGTAATTTCAATGTGACATCATAAGGGTTTTCTAAGAATGGACTTTTGGTTTATTTGTCTATAAGCATTTTGAATTTGATTGACAAATTTTATGAAATTGAAATAAAATTGACACCCATCTGATCTGTAAATAATGGTTCCAACGCAAACAAATATGCATAATGCATGTGTGTGTGTGTTTTTGTGTATCAATCTTACAAGATTGTTGACACCGACAGTGTGCCTGTCTGGAAATGGATAGTTATATGTGGATGGGATTGGGATATGTGGATGGGATTGAATATCCAGAGAATCCGTAAAATAAAATAGAAATATAATTTGATTATGAACATTATCTCTTTTGGCAAGGGAAATGGAATATAAAAAATTTGATGTGCTGGGTTATGAGCAGCCATTAATTAATAGTAAAATTGTGAGTAATTTTGGGATTCCATTTTTTGATAGAATGTATATGAGAATAACATCTATTTATGGATATGAGCTTCATAAAAGGAAATGAGGAAGTACAAAATCATCCAAATTTGGGAGAGGTCTTACACTGACTTCCCAGAATACTCTGCTCATGGATTTTATATATATAAACTTGAATTTTATCAGCATATAAATTGTGCTGTATGTATGGATGTGTTTTAGGCATAGATGATATGGGAAAATAGTAAAGAAAATTTTGCTGGTTTGAACTATTGTGGGTTTTCAGTTCTGGAGTTTAAACAAAGTCACTGGTTAACAGATGAGAAAGGATAGTAAATAAATTATTCGATGCTGGGCAAATTAAGTACGATATTACTAAGACTTATGAGAGCTATTGTTCCGCCTTACAGCAGTGGATTGTTAACAGCAGCCTGAAAATGTCCTGAGAGTGTGCATCCATGTAATCAGAAATCCCAGATTTGTTTTTTACAAACAACATTTTGGTAGAGGTCTTGTGTGGAACACTTCCTTGGTAGATAAAAAACGGTACTGCATGCTGGCAGCCACTTTTGCGGCCAGTTAGGCCAAACAAATTGAGAGGAAATTGTAGTTAAATACGTAAGTTACACATGGCTATTTGTAAAAAAGGAAATTTGTTGAGATGGGAAACATTTTTCGAAGGTTTATTAAGGTGTTATAATATGACATGTGGCAAGGCAAACTATTGGATGGAAAAATTAGATCTGGCTATAGAATACATTTATTGACCCCTTGAAGTTAATTCTTCGAATCATTGTTTCACTGGCATTTTTTGTTCAAATTGGAAATCGTTTGGTAGAGCTTTGGTTAAAACCTTTGGTTGCGGTATCTTGGAACGAAATGATAAACCATAGGAGATTGATAAGAATAAAAAAAAAAAAAAATAGGGACCCAAAATAGAAAGTTGGATTCATGCCCCTCATTGCAAACAAGCACATGGGGCTAAGGTGGACGATCCCACAGAAAATGAGGCTGCACCTAGCAGCCCAGCAGAACATTCAGTGGTAGATAAATGATAGTCGTGATTTACAGTCATTTGAATTACATTTTAACACCCCTTGCATTGATAAACATTACATTTTCAACATGTGATATTCCTACTTGGAATAGTGACATTTATTTGCCTACATGACATACAATTACCTGCTGATATTAATACAGCATGAGTGAAAAATGTATCACAACTACACTCATGATCAGGGGATTGAGTTCAACCCCGGGAGATAGGGGGATCAGGGTAAGACAAATAATCTGATTATGTTACATATTAAGGGATTTTCTTTATTTACCTTTTAGGAAGCTTGTTAGTTTGGTATATAATGTTAAATGTCATCGACATATAACTATGTCATAGGTATGAATATATACAAGGAGTAGCAGACTTGTTTGTTGGTTTAGTAGTTATATTGGCAATTGTTTTAGTGGTGGCTTGCTTGAAAGCCTTAGTGACGGTGTGTTTGAATAAGGTAACCAACAACACGATGATAACGCATGAAGTGACAAATGAGGAAAGAAATGTGGAACCAGAAAAGGAAGACTTTTATGGCGACATAAACAGTAGAATTAAGATAATGGCATAACGACAATGTTATGAGTTGTGTCAATTACAATATCAATGAACTCATATCACCACGAGTGACACACTGTTAGGAAAAAAAGAGGGAAAAGAAAAAGTGGAGAGGAATTATGGTAATAATACAGTATGCTTAATTTGTTGGTTTGGGAAAATTGTTGTTGGGAATTAGGTATTCCCGTTTGTGATTGTAATCATATACAATGCTATTCTTAGTTTAGTAATAAAATACATACCTGATTGAATATTATTTGTGTGACGCATATAAATGAATATAACTTTTTGTGTTAAGGAAAAACAACAAATTGTTGAATGTGAAACTGTCGGAAGATATACATGATTATGCTGATTTCATGGTAAGATGTACCCTATCTGATTCAGTGTGTGCGGAAAGCAGATTCAGATGTGACTGAGCATAAGGATAAGACGAGATCACATTTTGGAGGGATTGCTAACGGAATTGGGAAGAAGAAAGAAAGAAAATTTGTGGCTAAAAAATGAAGTTAACCGTGGCATACACCCTCTTTCTCAAAGAATGATGAAGACATTCTCCTGTGTAACTTGGAGATGAATGCTTACCTTCACCAAGGAAATTTATGTGACCATTTGCCTGGATCACACTGCAACATATGAAAGAAAGGCGATCACTTACTCTTGTTCGAAGGCTTCGAACATTCACCACATCAAAAGTTGCAGGACAACGACATTTTACCGGCAACCTCTGTGAAATGCGGGGACATATGTTATTACTTCACCAACTTCCGGGGAGCCAGCATGAAGCTGCAAACCAATGGCTGTGCCTTTTCACAACAGCTGTGCGCGATTCTGCGGGCCACGCCTGGTATGGACCATGGATGACCTGAACACCATGGTCCCAACATCATTGTGGATGCATCCGGCATCCCTGTTCCACATCTTGCTGGCCAATCAACGTCACACCAATACTTGCTGCCCACTCATAATGAGGGAGGAGGCAAGTTGACTACAACTGGGCGAAGGCCTTGTTCAAGGAATCATTATGGTTCACAGCAAAAAGTGGCAAGAATGCTACATGGAGAGAAGGGTCAGTCTATGACTCCGCAGTGTTACCACAACAGCGAAATCCTACACGAAGTAGTGCAGGAGCTATGAAGACATTAGGAGAAAATGTTTCATACCTGGATTCAAACACAAGTGATCAGCCCTTCCTTTCAAACAAAGTCAACATGTGTGTGGAGGCAAACGTTTTTTCCAGATGGTGCAGATGCTTTACAAAACTTGAAAATGAAGTGAAATTGTTGTATCTTGGTGATGGTGAAGTGTTGTTTTGAAAATATATTTGTGATGCAAATGCAATAGATTGAACAATATGGAAGAAGTCAATGACCAACGAAATGTTTTGTGATTCTTGCAGGATGACGGTGTATGCCTAAGGGAATTTGATTACCAAAGTTATGATTATTTACTTATACTTGTAATGATGTTTACTTGTAGTGATTGACTGTTTACTTATATTGATGTTTAGATTAATGGTTAATATAAACAAAAACAAAAAAATGAGGGAATTGTGGAAGTGTAACTCAGTGTAACTTATTAATTGGCACTGGTAACTTATTAATTAACCTGGTAACAAAGCAGATACATTTTACATGCAAACTCTGTTAAAGACGAGTTTGTAAATGAGTGTCAGAATGTGCATGAACATGGTAATCTCTTGAAACACCTGGTCAAGGCCCCAGGCTAGAGCACCCCCCCTACTGTGTAAATGGAAATCACAGCAGGAGGGGAGCGAGCTGATGCCAGGACTCGGTGCAATGCATGACCTCGCGGCATCAGCGGAGAGAGGATTAAGTCCAGTTTGGCGATATAACCGAGAGCAAACGTTGGGTAGGGACTTGCTACGAGAAGCGCTGACCGAACGGGAGTGTCGGAGGAACATCGGATGAACGAGAAGGACCAGCGAAAAGAGTTAACCTGATCCATTATATTATGCGGTATCATTTTGGTAATTGGAATGAAGTAAATACAGTTAATAAACCAGACCTTTTGTAAACCTGTGTCCGGTCATTGGAGTCCTGAGTCCCCCACTACAAATTCCCCTACAATCACCCAATCTCGAGCCCGCTCGAGTGCTGCTGCCAAACGGACGCGACTCTATAGTGTCGGTGCGTCATTTTGCTCCGTGTGGGGATACCGCTCGGCTGGAGCTCAGCTCGGGGAACCCGATGATGGGGAATTCGCAGTCAACCCCGCCCGCACGCTCCCGATCCGATCAACATTGAGGACCCAATACGCGATGCCCGGCACCATCGGTCCAGACCTAGTCCGCGGGTCTTACGGCCTAGAGCGATGGTCTTCTCAAATCACGCGTTTGCCCTCAGGCATCATCAACGTAATTGCATGCTTCTCGAGTGCGGTGACGTCACCGTCACCGGAGTTTCGTTTGTCCGAGTTTCCATCTACTTTGGTAACTCCACGGTTGCGGACATACTCAAACTGACCGCTCCACTCAATACATGCGTGTCATAATTTTACTTGCGGCGCTTCATAGAGGCCGCATGCCCGAGCCGTCTAGCCATCAACGAGGACTCATACCGTTATCCGCGAGGACCATAGTGCATTTGGGGTACACGGTGACCCAGGAGACGATAACACTGAGCGTGGAGCCCGACTCCCTTGCCTCCCGTGCTGGCCGTTATCAGGTAGGACCATAGTGCATTCGGGGTACACGGTGACCCAGGAGACGATAACACTGAGCACGGAGCCCGACTCCCTTGCCTCCCGTGCTAGACACGGTGGCGACGCCCGACTGTTCGCCCTTGAACAGAGCTCTAGGCTTGTTTACAAGTCATTCGCACCGGGATCGAGACTGCGAGACGCCTCGTCCGGTTGTTGCCTGCATAGCATTCCCTCTGACCTAGTCGGCGAAGGTCGCTCTACTTCGGTACACAGAGTGCAGCTGCAATCTCGGAGGAGGGGGTGGATGAGGGGGTGGATGAGAACATCCTCTTGGTTTTGTCGATAGGGGAAATCCATTCAGGACATCACGTACGAGTCCACGGCGTCAGTGCGCACGTGCGAGTCCACGGTGTCAGTGCGTCACTTCGTGTCATGCGTCATGCGAAACTCCACGGCGTCAGTGCATCACTTTGCCGTCAGTGCATGGAGCGATCCAGCTAGGTCTGAGCCCATTCGATCGGTATAGTTGGGCCGATCCAGTGTAGCCGATCTGATCGGTATAGCTGGGTGGCCTCTGTTCGTCCTCCATTCCGCCGGTAACCTTAACTCTAATTTAGGTTCCGGAGGACAATTTAGGTTAGGTTACACGTGACAGCGCATGCCGTGCGTGTTCCGTCCGAGGTAATTACCGACCCACAGAGCGCTGTGCTGCTGGGCGGGACGCGTCATGCCCGTCTGAGTGTTCAAGACGAACGGAGGCCTCGTGGGGCCTTTACTTATCGGCTGGTGTGGGGATCTGGTTGAAGGGCCCTCACTGCGGATGTGACAATGTGGGCCGCCTGAGCGGGCCTCACTGTAGGCGACATTCTCCGCGATTCTCATGAATCGCCATGTTACGCGAGTACGATATCTTTGACGTTTGACTTTAACGTGCGTGAGGACGTTCGTCGTATGTGCCGAGCGAGGTCTGGTCGCGAGGGGCTGCGGCCGTGCGTCTTCTAATACAACTACTCTGACTTTGGTTCACGTTCGACGGCCGTGGGAGGAATTAGCTAGCTCTTTCTCTTTCTCTTTCTCTTTCTCTTTCTCTCTCTCTCTCTCTCTCTCTCTCTCTCTCTCTCTCTCTCTCTCGATGTGTACCCCTGTTCTCGCTATTGTTCCATGACAACATGGACCCTTGGACGGTTCTTCACTGCATGCGGCTCCTGCTTGTTCGGTTGCGATTGTGCATCGCTGCCAGTGATTGGTTATCACGAATGATCTGCTGTGGGCTGAGTACAGGTAAAGGCCGACGTGGAGGTGGATCTGTTTCCTGTAAAGGAGCCGTGTGTCCAATGACGATTCGTTCTTCGCCAAGGTACAAATTATCCGACCTAGCTACTGTGCCCGGCTACCCCACAGTAAGACTACCGCGACGTTTCATCTCAAGTCTAGCGGGGAATTCGATGGGTCCAGTCCGAAGGTTCCGTCAACGGGCTCTCCGTCTTCTCCCGGGACCCAAGGGGTGTGCACTGCTTGCTTTGTTCGATATCTTCTTGTTTGGGATTTCCTTTCTCTATATATATCTAGAAACTGATTGCTAACCAGACTATGAGTTCGCGGTTGAATTGCAGTAACCCAGTAATCGGGATTGATGATGCCCCAGGCGTTTCGACTGGCAGTAACATCCTTTCAGATGTATTTTGATTCTTCACATTTCTATGTATCCATCTGCTGTTTATCAATATGTGCCTACTGTTCATGGCCTGCCAGGAAAGTTTTAAACGTGGGGAGAATGTGGTGAAATTGTCACCTAAGTTACGACCCTGGTGTTATTCTACTCATTGCCACTACGTGACTCCTACGTGGCTCCTATAAAAGAGACTGCCGTTCAGCGCAGAAGGTAGTTCTGTGCCATGTAACTCTATAGCACCTTCGGGCTTCCGTAGAATGGTAAGGATTCTGCATTGTGCGCTGCATGCTCGCTTGACTAGATATCACCTGTATGCATCTGTATGCACCTGTAGTAACACTAATACTATGATTGCTGGTTCTCTCTTTAGATGCTGTCTGAGATCGATCACGATTAAACTCTACTCTGAGACAATGTTGTATCTCTGATTATTACAACAACGACCAATGATCATAGATCTCAGTCAACAGATAAAGCTATTCTGACAACATTGGAAAAAGGGCTTATGCATGGAGTCATCTAAGTGATTGATTTAATTTATTGATTAATAATGATTAATTGATTGATTGATTTGTAAGTGAGTTCTTAAGGAAGAAGCTTTGACATGTTTGTGCGACATCATCAATGCAAAGATACCTTGAAAAATGACCAAGGTTGTGAGTTGGGGGGAAGGAAGAAGGGTCCATATATATATATATATATATGTATATATTGTTACGGACACGGTTTTTGGATGTTATTTTACCGAGCGGTGGTGTATTTAACCGCGTCCGAACAGTTACTCCCCGATCAGAACCCGATTCCACCCGAACGTTGACTAATCGCGCTACAGATATTCAATTGGGAAACCTCTAAAGCGACCGAAAGAGAAGAAGAGAGAAGAAAGACAGAGTTTGGAGGAAGAACAGATTTATTATACACACACAAGCAATATTTTAGAGCGACCAATATTATTTACAGCAATAGATGGAAAAGAGCAGTCACACAGTGCATTGTTAACTTATTCTATTTCATTTACTTAATCCCCAAGACAAACGAGTAGGACAGGACGTTCACACTCACACGGTGGATATTGCAGGCAGGTAATGGCTCGAGGTTGATTGCTTGAGAGGAAAGGCAAGGTCGGAGGCAGCAGCTTTCAACCCCTCGCGGTTTTGGCGGGAAAACCTCCGTCGCGTATCCGCGGCCGTCACGCGCTGGCTCGGCACACCTGCTCCTCTTCCTGGGGTGGAGCCGTCTCCCTCCGTTCAGCGCGTCTCTCCAACGACAGGGGATATTGCAGGCAGGTAGGGCTTGCGGTGGATTGCGCTCCTCTTCCAGGTCATCCCCCAGCGTATCTCTCAAGGCCTCTCTGTAAAGCAGTTCCTTACATTCGCTTTTATCACCTCCGGCGGAATTAAGCCGCCGGCTCCGAGGGCACGCCTACCGGGTCACTCACCGCGGTGTTGATTGGCTGTTAAGGCCGGTTCACTCCGGCCCTCTTCTGACGAGGTGGAGACACGCCTTTCTTCTCCAACCTTACCTCGTGGCCAATGGTGGTTGAAGAGAAAAACCGACCAAAATGCGGAAGGCAAATGGAAGGGAGGTTTTGGGGAAATTGGAAGGGCCTACGCTTATTTTGTTTGATACAATGCAAAGTCAATCTAGTGGAAAACACATACTTAGCCTACATGGAATAAGGAAATACACTATTTAAAAGATATATCGTGACCTGCGTGTATGTTCTATGAAATTAATTAGGAGGACGGCTGCGACCATTATTTACATTACCAGGATGTTACCATACCAAAACCATACTCTTCACATCCGTTACCCTTCCTCCAAAATTGTTACACTCCTCAAAACCCGTTACACTTCTCAAAACCCGTTACACTTCTCAAAATCGTTACACTGCACCCTCCTTTCTTCAGGCACGTCCTCGGGCCTACTAGACTTAACTGAGTGTGACATGTAGGTGTAATTCCCTCTACAATTAACCTGACCCTGAGTGTGACAATTTTAAAACACAAATAAGTATGTCCCCCTATTGCATTGCATCCTGTCTAACAGACTCAAGCCCACAGCTAACCGAATTACGGAATTATTCTGAAACTATACATTTACGGTGGGGAGCATTATTTACAATGACGTGATTTCTTATTTACAACGCAACCTAGGACCTGTGTGTTTTTTTTCTTTTCTTTTTAGGGAACAAGAGAAAGAAATTCCTGTTGGGAGGGAGGAGACAGCACGCATTGCATCGATGCACCAGTACCAATACCACCAAAGCACCCAAAAGCACCCAAAAGCACCACAAAGCACCACTCGGTGCGCAGTCACCATGGTTCATAATAAACACAACAAAACAACTGGTGGTGGTCTTCTCCTTGTCTGCTGGGCCGATGTTCTTCCTGACGTCTTCTGGCTTCATGCGGCCTATTTGGACATAATAAAAAGCACAACTTGTGTTCGTTTTTTATTATTATTTAGGGCCCCAGGGGCCAACTAAGGGTGGTCCACCTGTTTGGCATAGGTGCCACCTTACCGAGGTCCGCAAGCAAGATTCCCTGGCCACTATGGCCGGTCTCCAACAGAGGTGCTCTGCCCCAGAACCTGGGGTCCATCAAGTGGTACTTGGCCGCCGAACAGCGGTCCATAAAGTGGTACATCAACGCAATGCGTGCTGGTTCTGGGAATCTCGGGCGCACAATGGCCACCTCACGCACGCTCCCCTCGGCACCCAATGGCGCACAGGTCATGTGGGAGACAAAAGAAAGACAATTGAGCGAGGGGTAAGGTCACAAGGGTACACGTCAAACAAGGCAATGCAAGGTGAAATGCGTACGGAGGGCGAAGTGAGAAAGCTCGTCCCTACCGTACGTCACCCCCCTGTCACCTACACTACCCTTGCTCTTACCCCATATTTACAAAATCTACCCATTTACAAATTCGTCACTACTGTCACGTCTTCCCCATATTTCCCTTATACCAAATTCGTCACCACAATCCCTCTACTTCAAAATTTGCCATCATCAATTCATCATCAATCCTCAAAAGGAGGGAGAGATGGAATTACGCACAATGTCACACCCACGTCATGATGCGTCTCACAACCCAAACATTTGCACAGTAAAAAATAATCAAACATGGCATGGTGTGGAGTACCTGTCACCTCAGGTGAGTGGATGCAGATGGTGTGAGGAGATCCTTCATCCTAACTATCCTCAATGATTTTAACACACTTTACACTACCCGGGGTCTTTCCCTGCCAATCCATTGGCCAACTTACACTATGGGTTCTAATAACCAATTCCCATTGGCCAAACTGTGGTGCTCCTCAATTTGGGGTCTCACTCCCCCGATTCATCTCCCGGTGCTCTAGCACAATTTCTGGGCTGCGACGTGTACCTCTCCCAACAGGTCTACCCACCTGCACACCTCCACCACTGTAGTTGCCACCCGAGCTTACCTAGCTCCTCACCCTAACCTAACTACCTGGGGACAGCCCCTCTCCTGGCTCTGTCACCCCATGGTGCCCTCTGGCACTGGGCTACCCGGGTCCGTCCTCCGGATCCTCGGGCCCCATCCACAACAACTACTACCGGCTCCCAGAGCCCACCTGCGGCCTCACCTGGCCGACATCCTTACAGTGGTGGAGTGCCCAAACCAACTACACACACTAACAGGCTACACGCCCAGCCATTTCCACAACACTAATGCACCCATCCAAAGACCATTCTTCCACTCGCACCACAGATGCCAATATCCAACCACAATTTACCTATACCCTCTACCTAACACTTACACTACCCGCCCCGGGTATCCGTGATGGGGGTCCACTCTTCCCCCATTCACACCTTCGCACCATCCACTCCACTCCACAATTTCCACCATTCTCACTCCACGACCATCCATTTCACTACTCCATACCATTTATTCCATACACCTGCCCTCCATTCACCTGTCGTTGCACACCTGTGCAATCTCACCTGGTGCCACCTGCACCCTCCTTTCTTCCTGGACCACTTGGTCATCACAATACACAATCACCATCACTCACTCATACACTGCTCCATCCACCTGTTCAGTTGCACACCTGTGCAATCACACCTGTTCAATCACTCCCACACACGGCATCATCTCAGCTAACTCCTCCCCTCTGAAACTTGCGCTTCCCAGTCGTCCCTTTAAACTATTGCGCTCCCACGTCATTATAATCCACACTAATCTACCTGCGTCCCCACTACAGGTATCAGTCACTAACTAAACTTAACGTTACCTACTGTCATCTTCTAGAGCCCTATCAATATAACCTAACCCACCCGGGCTAGTTTTCACTGCCATACACCCCATAATCTATTGCTCCTTTGCCCCACCCTGTGAGGGATGGTGGATTTGCCATCCCACCACATCGGGGGTCTCTCACTATAAATTTTGCTCGTCCAAATGCCAACCAATTCAAAAAATTTTCATTTACTGCCAATTCTACTCACTTTTCGAAATTTCGTATCAATTCACTATCACGATCACCATCATCACAGTCCGCTATATCCTAGCCTCGGTGCGTCATGACATCATTAAACTCGGCTTCGTAAAGCCGAGCAATGAATTCGGGTGGTTTGGTTGCCTGCAGGTTGAATCCGTCCGGCTTTCGGTTCAAGGGAGGTGGTTTGGTTGGACCGAGGCTCCACGCACCATCTCGGCGCGGCACCTTGCGGTCCCGGGCCCGATGGCTCAATCTCCCCCGGTCGGAACCCCGTCCCCACGAGGGGGCACCGTTCCGCCTCCTCCCACTCGCCCTCGAACCGGACCGGTCGCCTCGCCCGGCAAAGCCCGGACTCGACCGTGCGGGGCGGGGCCAAGCCCGAATCGGCAACGACGCTTCGAAGAGAAGCGACGCAGCATCGACCCGCGCCGGGCCTCGCACCCAACAAAGCACCCCCCCTCGCACCGAGCGCTCGCATCGGCTATCCGTCGCCCTAACCGCTAACCTGGTTACCGTCGATGCTTTACTAAGTTTACTTGCATGCTTACAAGCATACGCTACCCCTTTCACCCTCACAAAACCTGGCGTTCCAACGCCGTTCGTACATTCCACCAACGCTCTCCCTGTTACACACCATACCTCTCGCGCACACTCTCCCGTTACACCCTCTGTAACACTCACCACAGACGTACACTTTCTCGTTACATCCTCTGTAACACTCACCACAGGTGTACACTCTCTCGTTACTTCCTCCGTAACACTCACCACAGGTGTACACTCTCTCGTTACTTCCTCCGTAACACTCACCACAGGTGTACACTCTCTCGTTACTTCCTTCGTAACACTCACCACAGGTGTACACTCTCTCGTTACTTCCTCTGTAACACTCACCACAGACGTACACTTTCTCGTTACATCCTCTGTAACACTCACCACAGGTGTACACTCTCTCGTTACTTCCTCCGTAACACTCACCACAGGTGTACACTCTCTCGTTACTTCCTCCGTAACACTCACCACAGACGTACACTTTCTCGTTACATCCTCTGTAACACTCACCACAGGTGTACACTCTCTCGTTACTTCCTCCGTAACACTCACCACAGGTGTACACTCTCTCGTTACTTCCTCCGTAACACTCACCACACCGCGCTTCCATGTACCCCCTCGCATACGCGCTTCAACCGGCTCACTCCTGACGGCACACTCACTCCTCGGCGTGCACTTTTTCCTCACACACCCCATGGTCGGACATTCTCGCACACCTCTTTTTTCGCACACCTGACCTGTCACACACTTCACCAACGGCCTTTCACGAACACCCGGATCCAAACCAATCCCCAAGCCGACTGAAGCTTTCCTCACATCATATACATTGCCACTCACCTCCGTACTTCGTCTCCGCCCCTCCTTTGCCACCTGCAAACTCTTTATTTGGTTAGTGAGCATCACATCATGATTTGAACACAGACCTTGTACATAATCCATTTCTCCCTGCAATTCCCGGGCTACCTCCGTCATCTCTTCAATTTTAATTATTCCCGCTACTGCTTTTTCTTTATTAACCTCGGCGACCGCTGGCTCTAACAAAACACCCTCCTCTACCTCAGCGGTCGCCGGCTTTTCTAAACCCCGTGTCGCGATTTCTACCCCCGTCATTGTACCCGTGCTTTCCTCCGCTTCGCTCAACCAGCGCTTTTCGACCCGCTTTACCTCGTCGTGCACCGATGTGCCTCTCCCGCCTCCCATGCCATCTACGAACTCCCCCATTTTTTTTATGCTGTCGTTTATTTGCTCCCGATATCCCTCCGGGTTGTCCTTTGCTTCCTTCCTCCTTTTTTTCATGTCGATTCCCTGGGTAGCCATCATTGCATCCAATCCCCTACTGTCACCCTTCATAGATGCCATGAAATGCGTCATAAATAGGCAAAAGTCCATTGGCACTGCGGGCTCGACTGCCGCGACTAAATTTGGTGCCGCAACAACCATGTGCGCGAGGACGCCATCTTGTGCACCTGATACCCCCTCAACCACACCTTCTTTACTCTCCTCCACCATTTTCCCCACTTACATTTCCCCGAGGTCCTGGGTCGATTCTACCCCGTCTATTTCCCCCACCGACATCCGATCGCCTTGATTGTCCATGGCGCGATCTCAAAATTCGGGTTTTATAAAACAACACAATTTCGGCAGCTCGTAATTTTGACCAAAATTTTTTTTTAAACTTTGGGCCTAACAAATTTAGTCCCAGGTTCGAATCCAACTCCTCGACACCAATTGTTACGGACACGGTTTTTGGATGTTATTTTACCGAGCGGTGGTGTATTTAACCGCGTCCGAACAGTTACTCCCCGATCAGAACCCGATTCCACCCGAACGTTGACTAATCGCGCTACAGATATTCAATTGGGAAACCTCTAAAGCGACCGAAAGAGAAGAAGAGAGAAGAAAGACAGAGTTTGGAGGAAGAACAGATTTATTATACACACACAAGCAATATTTTAGAGCGACCAATATTATTTACAGCAATAGATGGAAAAGAGCAGTCACACAGTGCATTGTTAACTTATTCTATTTCATTTACTTAATCCCCAAGACAAACGAGTAGGACAGGACGTTCACACTCACACGGTGGATATTGCAGGCAGGTAATGGCTCGAGGTTGATTGCTTGAGAGGAAAGGCAAGGTCGGAGGCAGCAGCTTTCAACCCCTCGCGGTTTTGGCGGGAAAACCTCCGTCGCGTATCCGCGGCCGTCACGCGCTGGCTCGGCACACCTGCTCCTCTTCCTGGGGTGGAGCCGTCTCCCTCCGTTCAGCGCGTCTCTCCAACGACAGGGGATATTGCAGGCAGGTAGGGCTTGCGGTGGATTGCGCTCCTCTTCCAGGTCATCCCCCAGCGTATCTCTCAAGGCCTCTCTGTAAAGCAGTTCCTTACATTCGCTTTTATCACCTCCGGCGGAATTAAGCCGCCGGCTCCGAGGGCACGCCTACCGGGTCACTCACCGCGGTGTTGATTGGCTGTTAAGGCCGGTTCACTCCGGCCCTCTTCTGACGAGGTGGAGACACGCCTTTCTTCTCCAACCTTACCTCGTGGCCAATGGTGGTTGAAGAGAAAAACCGACCAAAATGCGGAAGGCAAATGGAAGGGAGGTTTTGGGGAAATTGGAAGGGCCTACGCTTATTTTGTTTGATACAATGCAAAGTCAATCTAGTGGAAAACACATACTTAGCCTACATGGAATAAGGAAATACACTATTTAAAAGATATATCGTGACCTGCGTGTATGTTCTATGAAATTAATTAGGAGGACGGCTGCGACCATTATTTACATTACCAGGATGTTACCATACCAAAACCATACTCTTCACATCCGTTACCCTTCCTCCAAAATTGTTACACTCCTCAAAACCCGTTACACTTCTCAAAACCCGTTACACTTCTCAAAATCGTTACAATATATTGTAACGAATTTGAGAAGTGTAACGGATTTGAGAAGTGTAACGAATTTGAGAAGTGTAACAATTTTGAGAAAGTGTAACGAATGTGAAAAGTATGGTTTTGTTGTGTGTAACTGACCCTCGTAATGTAAAGAATGGTCGCAGCTCGTCCTCTTAGTTAATTCCATAAACCTACACACAGGACACGATATATCCTTCTAAATAGTTAGTCCCTTATTCTCTGTAGGCTAAGGATGTGTTTCCCACTAGTTTGACTCTTCATTGCACCGAATTAAATAAGAGTAGGCCCTCCGACGCCCCATGGCAGCTTCCAGGTGCCAGGTTTGCCACTTTGTTGCAATTGACACTTTAAGCACTTGGCTGCATTTTCATCTGCCGTCCACTTTGCTGCAATTGACTCCATTACGCACGAGGTAACGACGAAGAAGTGGGAAGTGGTGTCAGAAGTGTCAGATTCGGACCTGAAGCGCTTAGCGCGCTCAAATTACGAGTGGCCCAAAAATTGTATTTTATAAAATCCTAAATTTGAAAGTCGCGCCATGGCTGGTCAAGGCGACGGGATGCCGGTGGGAGAGATAGACGGGGTAGAATCGACCCAGGACCTCGGGGAAATGTATGTGGAGGAAAGGGAGGAGGAGAACAATGGCAATGTGGTTGAGGGGGTTTCAGGCGCGCAAAATGGAGCCCTCGCGCACGTGGTTGAAGGGACCCAAAATGGTGGCTCGCACGTGGTTGAAGAGGCGCAAAATGGCGCCTCGTACGAGCACGCGGTAGCCGAGCCCGCTGTATCAGCGGGCTTTAACATGCAGCCGTTTGACATGCAGCAGTTCATGGCACGGTTCGGCGAATATATGGCGGAGTCGAAGTGCGACAACGAAAAAAGAAGCAGGGAAATGAAAGAAATGAGGGACGAAGCGAGGGCTGATAGTGAGAAAATGGAAAACAGAATGGGGGAGTGACTAGGAAATCAAATCGGGGGGTTAGACAAAAAATTTGAGGGTTTGGACAAAAGATTTGAGGGTTTAGACAAAAAATTTGAGGGGTTAGACAATGGGATAAAAGAGGTAAAGAATGGGTTAACGAGGGTGGAAAATAGAATGGCTGCCCAGGAGAATCAGATAGAGGGGGTGAAAAATGGGTTAAGGGGGCTAGAAGATAGGATGGAAGGCAAATGGCGGGAAGTGGGGGAGCAATCCGCCCGGGAAATCAAACAGATGGGGAACCAGATAGAGGAGGTGAAAATCGGGTTAGAAAGTAAATTGGATGCTCAGAGGGATGAATTGGGACAGATGAGGGTGGCATCTACAAAAGCGAAGGAGGAGGTGTGCGAGAATGTCCGACTCTGGGGTGTGTAAGGGTGAGTGTGCGACCGAGTGTGGAGGTGAGAGTAGTAAGAGTGACACGGAGTGTGAGTTGGTTGTGGCAGGTGAGAGAGGATGTACACCTGGAATGGAGGGATGCACACCTGGAATGGTAGAACGCGTATGGGAATGCACGCTAGAGTTGGTCGTGAAGCACGTGGTTGGGTGTGCGAGTGAGAGCACACCTGTGGTGGTCACAGAGGAGGTGACCGAGGAGGGGGCGCGAAGAGGTGTGTTGGTGAGGTGTGCGAACGACGAGTGTGTGCAAAGGTGTGCGGTGGTCAGGTGTGTGACCAAGTCTGTGAGCGAAAGAACGACTGCAATAGCGAAGTACGCGGGGTGTACGGGCGGCGTTGGAGCACCGAGCTCGGTGAGGGTGAAAGGGGTAGCGTATGCGTGTGAGCATGCAAGTGGAGCATCGACGGTAACCGGGTTAGAGGTTAGAGCGACTTATAGCCGAATCGGGCCCTCGGTGCGTGCCGGGTTTCGCGTGCCGCGAGGACCAGCGGGGATCCGAACCACGGCGGGTTCGAAAGGACCACCGTACGTGATCCACGCCGGGCCGCGCTTGGAACGGCCGCGTCTGTGCTCCGCCAGGCGGAACGGGCAGCCCAATAGGAAGGGTCGTCATGGCGACCCCTTTTTTTGAGGCGTTCCGGCAGGTCGAGATCGGGCCATTGGATGGCTCCGTGCCGAGGTGGTGCATGGGATCTCGGCCCGGGTAAGCGTCCTTCCCTGCACCGAGTGCCGGACGCATCCAGCCGCCGGCACCAAACAACCCGCATTCATTGCTTGGCTTTACGAAGCCGGGCTGTGGAAGAGAATTGGCGCACCGAGAGGCACTAGTGAGTGGACTGTGATGATGGTGATAGTGATGGTGATTTGATACGAAATTTAGAATAATGAGTAGAATTGGCAGTAATTGGAAAATTTTTGATTTGTGGAAATTGGACGAGCAAAATTTATAGTAAGAGATGCCCCATGTGATGGGATGGCCAATCCACCATCCCTCACATCGGGGGCAAAGGAGCACGATACTTATGGGGTTTATGGCAGTGAAAACTAGTCCGGGAGGGTTTGGATAATGTGTAGGGATCTAGAGAAGATGACCTTAGGTTACGTTAAGGTTAGGTAGTGACTGATACCTGTAGTGGGGACGCAGGTAGGTTAGAGTGGATGATAATGACGTGGTATGTGCTTAGTTTAAAGGGAAGACGGGGAGCACTAAGTTAGCAGGGCAACAGGTAGATTAGATGATGCCGTGTGAGTGTTGGAAGTGTATCCAGAAGTGTATTGTGAAAAGTGTGTGAGGAACAGGTGTGATTGCACAGGTGTGCATCTGAACAGGTGGATGGAGCAGTGTTTGAGTGAGTGATAGTGATGTGTATTGTGCTGACCAAATGGTCCAGGAAGGAAGGAGGGTGCAGGTGGCACCAGGTATGATTGCACAGGTGTGCAACGACAGGTGTATGGAGAATGGTTGTGTGGAATACATGGAGTGTGGAATATATGGAGTATTGGAATGGATGGTCGTGGAGTGAGTATGGTGGAAACTATGGAGTGGAGTGGATGGTGCGAAGGTGTGAATGGGGGAAGGATGGACCCCCATCACGAATACCCGGGGCGGGTAGTGTAAGTGTTAGGTAGAGGGAACAGGTAAATTGTGGTTGGATATTGGCATCTGTGGTGCGGGTGAAAGAATGGTATTTGGATGGGTGCATTAGTGTTGTGGAAATGGCTGGGCGTGTAACCTGTTAGTGTGTGTAGTTGGTTTGGGCACTCCACCACTGTGAGGATGTCGGCCAGGTGAGGCCGCAGGTGGGCTCTGGGAGCCGGTAGTTGTGGATGGGGCCCGAGGATCCGGAGAACGGACCCGGGTAGCCCAGTGCCAGAGGGCACCAAGGGGTGACAGAGCCAGGAGGGGCCTTCCCCAATTAGATAGGTTAGGGTAAGGAGCAGGTAAGCTCGGAGGCAACTACAGTGGTGGTGTGCAGGTGGGTAGACCTGCTGGGAGAGCTACACGTCTCAGCCCAGAAATTGTGCAAGGGCACCGGGAGATGAATCGGGGGAGTGAGACCCCAAATTGAGAAGCACCACAGTTTGGTCAATGGGAATTGGTTTTTAGAACCCATAGTGTAAGTTGGCCAATGGATTGGCAGGGAAAGACCCCGGGTAGTGTAAAGTGTGTTAATGTCATTTAGAAAGTAGTTAGGATGAAAATCTCCTTGCACCATCTGCATCCACTCACCTGAGGTGACAGGTACTCCACACCATGCCAGGTGGTTTTTATTATTTTTATTGATGCAAATGTTTGGAATGTGAGACGCATCATGACGTGGGTGTGACATTGTGCCTTGATGTTCCATCTCTTCCTCCTTATGAGGGTTGATGATGAATTGGGTGATGGCAAATTTTGGTTAGAGGGATTGTGGAGACGAATTTGGTATCGGGGAAATATGGGGAAGATGTGACGGTAGCGACGGATTTGTAAAGGTGTAGATTTTTGTACATATGGGGTAAGGGCAAGGGTAGTGTAGGTGACAGGGGGGGGTGACGTACGGTAGGGACGAGCTTTCTCACTTCGCTCTCCGTACGCACTTCGCCTTGCATTGCCTTGATTGATGTGTACCCTTGTGACCTTACCCCTCGCTCATCTGTCTTTCCCCCCTTTGTCTCCCACATGAGGGCCTGAGTGCCACTGGGCGCTGAGGGGAGCGTGCGGTGGTCGTCTTCTGTGCCAGGACCCTCTCAACCAGCATGCATTGCATTGATGTACCACTTGATGGACCGCTGTTCTGCGGCCAAGTACCACTTGATGGACCCCAGGTTCTGGGGCAGAGCACCTCTGTTGGAGACTGGCCATAGTGGCCAGGGAATCTTGCTTGCGGACCTCGGTAAGGTGGCACCTATGCCAAACAGGTGGACCACCCTTAGTTGGCCCCTGTGGCCCTAAATAAAAATGGACACGGTTTGTGCTTTTTATATTTCCAAGTAGGCCGCGTGAAGCAAGAAGACATCGGGAAGAACATCGGCCCCGCAGAGAAGAAGAAGACCACCACCAGTTGTTTTTTTTTTGTGTGTTTATTACAAACAGTAATGACTGTGCACTGGTTGGTGCGTTTGGGTGCTTTGGTGTTATTGGTACTGGTGCATCGATGCAATGCGTGCTGTCTCCTCCCTCCCAACAGGAATTTCCTTCTCTTTGTTTCCCTAAAAAGAAAAAAAAAAGAAAAAAAACACAGGTCCTGGGTTGCGTTGTAAATAAGAAATAACGTCACTGTAAATAATGCTCCCCACCGTAAATGTATAGCTTGAAAACAATTCCGAAATTCGGTTATCCTGTGGGCGCAAATCTGTTAGGCAGGGTGCAATGCAGCAGGGGGACATATTTATTTGTGTTTTAAGATTGTCACACTCAGGGTCAGGTTAATTGTAGAGGGAATTACACCTACGTGTCACACTAAGTTAAAGTTTTGTAGGCCCGACACCGGGCCTGAAGAAAGGAGGGTGCAGTGTAACGAATTTGAGAAGTGTAATGGATTTGAGAAGTGTAACGAATTTGAGAAGTGTAACAATTTTGAGAAAGTGTAACGAATGTGAAAAGTATGGTTTTGTTGTGTGTAACTGACCCTCGTAATGTAAAGAATGGTCGCAGCTCGTCCTCTTAGTTAATTCCATAAACCTACACACAGGACACGATATATCCTTTTAAATAGTTAGTCCCTTATTCTCTGTAGGCTAAGGATGTGTTTCCCACTAGTTTGACTCTTCATTGCACCGAATTAAATAAGAGTAGGCCCTCCGACGCCCCATGGCAGCTTCCAGGTGCCAGGTTTGCCACTTTGTTGCAATTGACACTTTAAGCACTTGGTTGCATTTTCATCTGCCGTCCACTTTGCTGCAATTGACTCCATTACGCACGAGGTAACGACGAAGAAGAAAGGCGGGTCTCCACCTCGTCATAGAGGGGAGGAGTAAGTCGGCCCCGCTCATCCAACCCAGAACGAGGGGTTTGGCTTGAGAGGGCGGAGAGAGAACGCTTGGGGGAGGTTCGCAAAGGGTGAAGGGCGGGGCCTATATAACCCACCGCGGGACGCTCCCCAAGCAGATGGGTCCAGGAGATGCGCTGGAGACGAGCAGGTGTGACCGAGCCGCCGTGAGACGTGCCGCGCTGCAGGAAAAGCGGACCGGGGCAACGCAAGGAGCGCACGAGGCAGCAGTACGGAGAAAGGAACTTTGCCCGCGCAGTTTGGGACCAAAGCTCGGCTTCTTGACGGTGGTGCCTTCTGGCCCGACCGTGCCCAGTACCCGCTGAACCTTCCTTGCCTCTAAAAGCCACCCATCTCCAAGCCATTCCTTCCGGCCTGCATTTCCCCGTGTAAGTGTGATCGTCCGTCTGTCTTTCACGTTGTCCTGGGGTTTATTAATTAAGCTTGTATAGGTAAGCTAATGATTTCACTGTGTGTCTGCTCCTTCCATTTTCTGTATATAACCAACTGCTCTCTTTGCCTTGACTTGTGAAAATAATTAATAAATCCTGTTATTCCTCCGTACGTCTTCTTTTTCTTCCTCTTTACATTCGGTCGCTTTAGAGGTTGCCAAATTGAATACCTGTGGCGCGATTTCGGCCAACGTCCAGGAATCGGGTTAGTCGGGGTAACTGTTAGGGCCGCGGGGCCTCCGCTCGGCAAACAGCATCTTATCCGCGGTCCCGTAACAATATACAGTGGTACCTCGGCTTACGAGTGCCCCAACGTACGAGTTTTTCGGGATACGAGCCGTCGCTCGGGCGGTTTGTTGCTTTGGGATACGAGCCGAGATCCGATGTACGAGCTCAAAAAATTTATTTTTTTGAATTTTCCGGTTGTGGCTTCCGGTTCCGGTCACGTGGTTATCTTGCCGTGAAAGCATCTCTGCTTGGATATAAAACACGCAATCGTCGAAATACATGAGCGAGGAATCTCCTTGCTCCAGCCGGTGACGTCATCGGCGGGGATCCCCGCCTCCAGAGTGGCTGGTCACGTGACCGCCAAAGCGTGTCGCGCGTGCGGGTATAATGAGCTACACCTGTGGATCACGTGACCACGGAAGCACGCCTCGCTTGAGAGGCATGGCTTTCGGTTTGCGTTTTGCTTTATAAGGCGCGATAAATGGGCTTTTGAGTGTTAGCGGTTCATGGCGTTGACGGTTCATGACGGTTCATGACGGTTCATGACGGTTCATGGCGTTGACGGTCAAAAACCCATTACATCAATTTTACCAGGCACTGTACAGTAAGTACAGTGGACACCAAATGCACGGTGGAAGGCTAGAAGTAGAAGATCGTCCAAGACAAGTGAGAATAAGCCATACTTTGGAGATGACGTCATTCGCTGGTCCGATAACCAAAGATGTGGTATAAAAAACCAGGTGAGCTAACAATGCAGCAATGAAGGAATTCGGCCAAGGCACCGGCACACAACGACCTACCTACATCGAAAGACTCAATGCCAATGGTGACAGAAGCCAAGACGGCCGGCTTAAACACCGCCGAAAGACCACGGTGTACCAACTTACGATGCAGAACATCTTGCACTTAATATGATGACAACAGGTGCCATCCTCTGACGTACCATTACAGGTACAGGTACAGTACACGTGAGCACAGAGCAAAAGTTCACTGAAACCGAGATTAAGAAAAAAGAAAAAACACCTCGTGGTCCGTGCTCGATATCCGAGTTTCAATCTTTTCAAACACATGATGCTCTCGGTCACGGTATCTCCTGCGAGCTGCTTCTCCTTCAACCACACAAACAACAACTTCTCCATATCTTCATGGATAGAGGTCCGGAGCTTTGAAATAATCGTAACGCCCTTGGCTGGCGTTATAGCCTTTATGGACTCCTTCTGCTTCAAAATCGTACATATCGTAGAAGGAGTACGATCGTACTGCCTCGCCAAGTCGACAACACGCACACCTCACCTGGCATGCTCTTCTCCTCTGCTTAATAAAACCAGTTTATTTCTTTACATTCTCTTGTATTATGTACAGTATATACGAGGTCGTGCTTGTTTATACATTATTTGTTATTTATAAAGTACATTTTTGTTATTTAAAAGCACCTAACAAAAAAAATTGGTGTTTTTTTTTTGAGGCTGGAACGGATTAATAGCATTTCAATGCATTTGAATGGGAAAATTTGCTTTGACTTACGAGCGATTTGGCTTACGAGCTCCGTCACGGAACGGATTAAACTCGTAAGCCGAGGTACCACTGTATATATATAAATTACATATGTGGTTACCATTTTGTGTGATTCCCCCTCAACAGAACGGTATACCTGCCGACTGACAAGGCATTTGATTTGGGTGTAATTGGCTGCACACCTGTCAGTGGTGACCCATCTGCAATACCAATCTGCGAGATTGGGTTGTGGAAAAGCCACAGGTGAGGGAGGCTCTCCGGAAGTCAACTGCAATCACAGATTGAAAAAGTGGAGAGATCCTTCCTGGAAACGTATGAGTACGAGTGGAGCTTATAGGAATAAGCTCGGCAACAACGCATCCACGGCTACTCTGTACAAGGTGGAACAAACCTCAATAGATTTTATTTACAGTACATACAGTGGATAGCCTATACAGGTGTATTCCAAAGTGCAGATCATAGTAGTTTACCTAGTACATTGAGTGAGTAGTGAGTGTTACGCACACAGAGGCAGAATGGGGAATGGAGCCTGTAAGGGTAAATAAGGTGAACTAGATATGTCCCAAAGAGGTGCCTGCATAAATTACATGTATAAGCAATATGGTGCAGATTCAGTTAAAGATGTGGAGTCCTGGTATGAATGGACAAAAGGTAAAAAAAAGGAATTCCCAAAGGACGGCACTTTTGAGAGGAGCCGATTGGACAGTCAGACAAGAATTGGAAGCAAGGGGGAAGCAGAAGCTGAAGGTAGATTGGAAATCATTTTATTACTGGGACATTGAGTCGAGGAACCGAGCCACCAGAGCAAGAATGGGGGGCTTGAAGAAGGAGGGGAAACAGATACAGAATAGGTTGGGAAAGGTATCCACTCAAATGCCTCTTGAAATTAGCAACGGAAAGCCATCCCAGTCCAGATTGTACCCGGAAGCAAGGTCATATGAGATAGCACAACTGGAAGAAAGGATAACGGACCTAGAACTTAAACTAAAAGGGATACAGGATACATTGGAGGAGATACATGCGCAAATGCCTTCGAATGTAGGAATAAAAGTGACATTTGCTCAACCTGATTCCCACTTGTCTCCCCAATTCGCTCTTTCACGAGCCTCGATCTTGTATACAAAAAAAGGAAAAAAAAGAAAAAGTAGAACGGTACAGAGATTTTTCCTATGATCCAACGGAAAATCAGAGACCTGATCGACAAGGAAGTAACAGGATAGGTAGGCCTGAGAGAAAGGGTTGTGAAGACCAGTGTTTTAAATGTGGAGACATGGGACACTGGAGATGACGTTGTCCGTATTCAAATGGGAGACTATTTCATGGGGAAAAACCAAGATCAAGGGTACCAGCGCTCACCCGCACCTCACAACGACTAGGCCTCCGTTGCTGCAGATCCCAAATGACGATTGGCCTCAACAGACTAGATAACCAGACCAAGATGAGCAAGTGTCTGTGCTTCCTGTGGCTGCAAAATCTTCAAAGCAAGAATGATTAATTTTTGCTTATTAGCAATGTAATAATTAATTGATCGAATGCCGAAATTGGGGAATTTGGGGAACATTGAATTAAAAGATCCAGGATTGGAGTTAATTCTAGAAGCCTCATATGTACCGATTATAAATATGGTTTTAGGGAGCATTTTGGGCAAAACAACTTTTGAATTTACAAATTTTGGAATAATTGGCTTACAAATTTATTTTTGGGAACCAAGTGACAAGTCACATGATGATCAGGTGGGAATTTGGGACTATTGTTTTTGGACAATTGATATGCCAGTGGTCGACTGGCATGTGAAGGGGTGTGTTGTCAAATTTGGATAAGGTATTGTGGGAGACAAAGAGTGATTTCAAGGTGGACATTGTAGGGGCTTTCTAAGAAAAAAAAACCCTTCTTACACGAGTACTCTGCTGAGTACTCTGCTCATGGATTTTTGATATTTATAAACTTGGATTTTATTAGCATATAAATTGTGCTGTATGTATGGATGTGTATTAGGGGTAGATGATATGGGAAAATAATGGTTCCGACGCAAACAAGTATACATAATGCATGAGTTTGTGTATATTTTTTTTCAAAAGATTGCTGCAAATGACAGTATACCTGTCTTGAAATAAAGAAACTAATGTGGATGGGATCGACTATCCATAAAATAAAATAAAAATTTGATTATAAAGATTATAAAGTTGCTTTCCGTTCTCTTTTGAAAAGGCAGATGGAATGCAAAGATTTTTGATGTGCTGAGTTACAAGCAGCCATTAATTAATAGTAGGAAATTGTGAGTAACCTTGGGATTCCATTTTTGATAATGCTTATATGAGGACACAAAGCTATTTGTGGATATGAGCTTCATAACATTAAAAGGTAATGATATGCCAGTGGGAGTAAAATTAGCCAAATTTGTAAGAGATCTTACACGAATTTAACAGAGTACTCTGCTCACGGATTTTTGATATTTATAAACTTGGATTTTATCAGCATATAAATTGTGCTGTATGTATGGATGTGTATTAGGGGTAGATGATATGGGAAAATAATAGTAAAATTTTTTTGCTGAATTGATACCGAAAATTTAACACCAGACTTGAACGTATATTGATTTTCATAAAACATGGATTTTATGGGAAATGCAGAAGGATGGGAAATGGAAATGAACAAATCAGATTGTGCAATGGACCAAGCTGGTTGATTTTATTAGTTATTAACATCATAAAAAAGATGGGAAAAATTTGATTGAGTGACATTTTGGTAATGGAATAACATTTTAAGAGAGAAAGAATACATGGGAATATTCAGCCACTATTGTGAGTTTTTTTTAAACGGAATGTATTGTGAATCTCAAACCAAGGGACAGACATGAACGCGCTGTTACGTAGTTTAAAATTCAGAAGGCGATGTTACATGTACCTGTAATATATATATATATATATTTCAATAACTTGGGACACCTATATTTGCATACTGGCGTCATTGGTACTCACTAGTGGCATAGCAATAGACAAGAAACAGTTATAGGGGAGTTGGGATGGTTCCTTCCTTGGATAGTTCCTACAACATACAAAGGATCTGAATAAGGATACTGCATGTAAACACCAACTTTTAAGGCCAAACAAATTGGGAGAAACTGTAATTGGATACGTAATTTACAGATGAGTATTTGGCAAGTAATGGAGGGAATTTATTGCTCCCTTTATTGGGAAGATATTTCCAAAGGTTTATTAAAATGTTATAATGACAGTTGGCAAGGA
This sequence comes from Myxine glutinosa, assembly GCF_964187855.1. Lineage (NCBI taxonomy): Eukaryota > Metazoa > Chordata > Myxini > Myxiniformes > Myxinidae > Myxine > Myxine glutinosa. Next base: position 57,958,400 of record NC_136268.1, read on the forward strand.
AAACCATTGGATGAATTATAAGATCTGTATATATACAGGGTGAGTCAAAAGTAGCGCCCGATTTCTGTTTTTTCGGCTGTCAGATTCTTTCTGGGATGTCATGTTGTTAATAATTGTCTTGCAGATGTCATTCATTTATTTATACCTTCTTGTACACTGTAATACAAATGGCAAACAAACAATCAACTGACAGAAATATATATACATATATAAACAGAAATTGGGTGCTACTTTTGACTCACCCTGTATATATGTATATATTTTTACAAAGTATATGAAATGCTTGTAAATAAAATGTCTAAAGAGCTAAGGGATAAGGGAGCAAAATTATAGGATTGTACAAAGTTATAGGGGAGTTGGGATGGTTCCTTCCTTGGATAGTTCCTACAACATACAAAGGATCCAAATAAGGATACTGCATGTAAACACCAACTTTTAAGGCCAAACAAATTGGGAGAAACTGCAATTGGATACGTAATTTACAGATGAGTATTTGGCAAGTAATGGAGGGAATTTATTGCTCCCTTTATTGGGAAGATATTTCCAAAGGTTTATTAAAATGTTATAATATGACAGTTGTGCTGTATGTATGGATGTGTATTAGGGGTAGCTGATATGGGAAAATAATGGTTCTGACGCAAACAAGTATACATAATGCAAGGTCAAGACCATATATTTGGAAAAGTGGTAGTTAAAATATTTCTAGATCTGTTTATAAAATGCATTTGTTGACTCTTTGAAGTTCAGTGTTCGAATTTTTGTTTAACTTACATTTTGAGTTAAATTGATGATTGTTATTGGAAATAGTTTGGTGGAGGCTTGGTTAAAACCCTTGGTTACAGTGTGTTGGAACAAATTAATAAATCAGGTGATGCTGATGAGAATAGAAACAAATATGGAACCAAAATAGAAAGACTTTTATGATGACATGGAGAACGAGATAAAAAAAAGATTGAATCAAGTAATGGTACAAATGAATAGAGTCGAGTAAAGATAAGGACATAATAGAAATGTTATGAATTGTGACAGTTTTACAAGATCAGTGAATTTATATCACAAGTTACAAATCATGAAAATTAATGTGATAAAAGGCACCATTTGAAGATCACATACTAGTAGTGGACACTATTGAACTGATTCCTCATGTAAAAAAAAAAAGAAAAAAAAAAGTGGGGAATCTATGATAATGAATACATTATGCATAGTTTGTTTGTTTGCATAGTTTGTTTGGAATTAGATATTCCTATTTGTGATTTGATCCATTATTAATGAATGATTTAAATGCATGAGTGAAGCATTTGTGAGAAATATGAAGGACTCATTTTATTTCTGTTTGGTAATGATAGAAGGAAAATTAATGATATAAAAGGTAAGATAGTGATTACATTCCTCATTTGTTTGTATTACAAGAACCACATAATTTTAAGTTGTCAATTCATGAATCAGAAGGTTAGAGATATCTGAGTTGGTGGAGATATCATAAATTAAACACATCTGATGTTGGACTTCATGTATTTGTGATATATGTGAAAATACATACCTGATTTGGATATTATCCGTGTGAAGTATACACAAAGAATTAAGTTAAGCACCCCCCCCCGTTTTTTTACAACCTCGCACATTACAAGTTTGTTGTCGTCAAAACAGTGTAATATACCCATGATATTGCTATATTTTCTGGAGAAGTGATATTATGGTCACATAAAAACATAACAATCATGCCGTTTTCAATATTTTATTCTGAATAATTTAAGGTGAAATTTTTTGGGAATTTTAGGCATATTTGCACCTCAATTTAAGTATGGAGCTATAGGTCCATCACGGACAGTGTGGATGACGTTTATGTTTTCTAACGTACAGTTATTGTTCTGAGAAGACCTCTAGCGATCTTAGCGTCAATAACGTGTGTAGGACCCACGTGATCGGATCACTGACTCAACCCTACGTCTCATAGACCCTGTGTATCTGCATTTCATCAATGGATAATTGCTAATGTCATACCAATCATTATTTGATCTCACATACCTTAGAATATATGCCAATGTATACATATACACAAAGAATATATATTAGGGGGTGCTTACCTTAATTCGTTGTGTAGGGGTGCTTAACTTAATTCTTTGTGTATATATAAATGAATATAACATTTGGAATGTTTTGAGGAAAACAGCAAATTGTTCAATGTGAAGCTGTTATAAGATATACATGATTAGTTAAAACATGGTAATGTCATGTCAAGATGTACCCAACCTGATCCAGAGTGTGGTGAAAGCAGATTCAGATGTGGCTGAGTAAAGGATAAGACCAGATCACATCTCAATTGGAGTGATAACGGCTTTAGGAAGAAGTTTGGGAAAGAAAATTTGTGGCTAAAAAAAGGAAGTTAATCTTCGCATACAGTACACCCTCCTTCTCAAAGATTGATAAAGGCATTTTCCTTTGCAAGATTGGAAACGGATGCTTACTTTCACCAAGGAAAATTCATGTGACCATTTGCCTGGATCACATTGCAACGCATGGAAGAAAGGCGATCACTTGCTTCTGTTCAAATGTCTGGAACATTCATCACGTCGGCAATTGTGGGACGACAACATCTTACCCGCAACTTCTACTGGATGCAGTGACTTATCATTGCTCCACCAACTTCCGGGGAACCAGCGTGGAGCTATAAGTGGACGGCTGTGCTTCTTCCTCTACAACGGGCCTCCATGATTCTGCTGGTTGCCCCTGGCATGGGCCATGGATAACTTGAACACCATGGTCCTAACATCGCTGTGGATGCATCTGTCATCTCTATTCCACATCTTGCCGGTCAACCAACATCACATCAACACTTGCTCCATGCTCATGATGAGTGAGGAGGCAAGTCGACTACAACTGGACGAAGGCCTTGTTCAAGAACTACTATGGCTCATGGCAAGAGTGGCAAGGATGCTACATGCAGAGCAGGGTCAGTTTATGATTCTGCCCAGCTACCGTGACAGCGGAACCTTACGCAAAATAGTGTAGGTGCTATGAAGACCTCAGAAGAAAACGTTTCATACTTGATTTTCAATTTTCAAACACAAGTGATCAGCCTCTTCTTTTCAAAGAGAGGTTCAACATTTGTTCTGCAGCAAAACGCATTTTGGAAGAATAATTGCCAAATGTTGCAGATGTTTTATATGGAATTATGCGGACATTATTATTTAGAAAATGGTGAACTGAAATTGTTATGCATTGGTAAAGGTGAAGTTTGTTTGCAGAGATATTTATGATGCAAATGAAATGAACTGAATTATCAACATGGAAAGAGTCAACGAACAAAGAAATGTTTTTATGATCAGATTCTTCCAGGATGACGGTGTATGCCTTAGGTATTGAAAATTGGATTACCAAATTTTTGTAATTTGAGTATTTTGCAATTGGTGTTTAGATTAATTGTTTAATATAAACAAAAATTAAAAAAATGCAGGATTGTGGAATTACAAAAGGATATATATGTCTGTTGAGGGCAGGTGAGTTATTACCGGCATCCCATCTGTATTGCCAACAGTTAAATTATATTTATTTTAAGATTAAATGGGTTCTCAAAGCATGCATGCAGGAAGATTGAGCAACCACTGGACATCTGTGAGTTGATCTTTATCACCCTGGCAAATGTGCACAGAGGCAGAATGTGGACACACCCTGGGTTGGTATGCATTTAGTCCCCTTTTGCTCTCGTTGCAATCTCGAGTACAATGGAAAGCAGATCCTCATGGCGCCAAGAAGGCTGCCTATCAGTGACCCCGGATCTCAACTGAACAACATCAAAGGAAGTGTGCCTATTTAACGGAACACTGTGAGGCTTGGCACAGAGAATTCCTTCGAATGGACGACGTGTCGGTTCTGTGTTTTGTGTGTATATTTCATGTATAGTGTGATAGTGTTGGTTTTCTCTCCGCAATAATTGAATAAATCTCAGTTTGGAACTCAGTGAGGGTTTCTTGATTCTCAATTGAGAAGTCTTCACTGGAAAGAAGTCTGGAAGTCAGGTTCCACAAGGGGAACAAACACCAGAAACAGATTTGACAAGATGCCACCAGGATTTATTCCTCCTTTCATCACACACTAATCTCAACCAAACTTTACTATGGGATTCCATCACCTACCACAACAAACGTAACTATATATATATATATGGGAAGAGATAGCAAAGGAAAGAGAAGACAGGAGCCCAAACTGAAGGAGGAATGGAAGTGAGGCGATGGAAGCCATTTTCTACATTTTATTTGGTATATACAACGTTCACATCCAAATTATTAAAATAAACAGAAACACACAGGGCCAGGGATTGAAACATCAAAACGTAATTAAAACATAAATGTATCAAACAGAAGTAGAAATGTGATAAAATTAAAAATGAAATCATAAAGTTTTCACAGGTGTAGAATGAAGAACCGTTTGTTTTCATCTTTATGAATTGGTTTCTGACAAGGAGGAATCTGGGATTGTTCCCGACATAGCTTCTTTACACAAGATGGGATCTCGTGCTCGCAACATCTTTTGAATGTTCAAGAAGGCTTCACAGTTTGGTGGAAAGGCGTTCCTCTGACAACGGCAAGAAGAATTAACAGATTATACTATCCAGATCCGCATCTTCAACAACATCTTATTATCATGGCACAAACGTCAAAACAAACGGCCTGCCGGGGCCGCCCAAAAGTCGGGCGTGAGGGGCGCGTCCACTAATGGAATGCCTCTCGCTTCCCAGATCGAGGGCCACGTGGTCAGGAGACCCTCGTCCCTTCTGGTTGCCCTGCCGTCCCACCGGGAGCGCTGGCAGGGTGTACTTCAAACTAAGCTTAAGTGTTAAGTGTTAAGTTCCTCCTTGCCCTCGCAAGGGAAAGGCTAGGGTCAAGCTCTTCCAAATTTCCAAACACTAGGAATCGGACATCTCAAATTAATTAATTAATTTGTTAACACATCTCAGTCGCCCGCGACCTCTCTAGCGCGGGCGTCGAACCAGTTCATTCCCGGTGCGGCCGGGCCGAATATCGGCCCGGACGTGGCTGAAGCCATTGATTCCGCCGTAGCCCGCTAACGCGTAGGCTCGCGCGTCCCCGGTCCGCCTGGGCTCCGCGGGTGTCCTACCGTGCCTGGCTTGCCGGTGCCCGGGGACGGATTTCGCTGTCTAAACATGGTAGCGCTAGGCCAGTGGGACCGCCGGGACCCACGTGCACTCACAAGGTGTTCTGCGCGTGGGCGGCAGTATCAGACCGGGGCGCCCAAAGGCGCCACGCACCCAAACGCTCCCCAGCTAAAGTTCATCCTGGAAGCGCCCACATTGTGCGGACAAACCAAGTCAAGGGCCACGTGGTCAGGAGAACCTCGTGCCTATCGGCCGGCCTCAAAGACCGAAATTGTGACGGTGTCACCCGTAATCATGCAGCGAAAATGAATGAACTCATTCATTTCGTCATCTAAACAGTGACGCGCATGAAGGGGTGAACGAGATCCTCACTGTCCCTATCTACTATCCAGCGAACCCACAGCCAAGGGAACGGGCTTGGCGGAATCAGTGGGGAAAGAAAACCCCTTTTGAGCTTGACTCTAGCCCGACTCTGTGAAGGGACTTGAGAGGCCGTAGGCACTCAATAGGGCTGGACCCGTGAAATTTCGGGGATTTTTGGTAAAATTACCTCAGGGTAAAGTTACATAGGGAAACACCGTGTTAAATTTCCGTCGCCGAAGGACTCTATTTCTTATTGCGAAATTCTCTAAGACTTCGCCTCTAGGAGTTAATGAAAATATTAACTTATATAAAATTTAGTTTTCTAAGACTGAAGCGGAGTGACGTCATCACGCCCTTAGTTTTCTAAGACTGAAACGCAGTGACGTCATCACGCCCCCACCATGAGTGTCAAAGGTCGTTTGAAGAAGAAGAGCTCGGAGTTGGATTGGACACGAGGCGCAGCGGACGCCATTTGGAAGAGCTGAGAGGACTCAGTCGTGATAGAGTGAGCCTGAGTGAGTATATCAAGACAAGAACAAGATCTAGAAGGAGGTATGTACGGTGCGATTCATATAATATATTGTTTAGTTATCGTCGATGAGGAATTTGGGGTCGGAATGGGTGATCGGCCTGGGTGACTGGGTCTCGACTAGATGCTAGGCCGCACCTCATTTTGTCCAATAAAGTGGTTTTAAAATATTTTTTGATGGTTCTTATGCTTATCATTAGATGCATAACGTTCGTAGGGAGGTATAGATATATGGATTGACATCGGATGGCATGGGATTTGGGATTTAGGAACTCCGGGGTCTTTTCATTGGGAATATATGCGATTTGTTTTGGGGGGGCCTTAGAGCTAACGGAGGCTCGGATTTTAATTCTGATTCCGGATTTCGCAGTCGCTAGTACGTCTTAACACTCGACAGAAACTGGCCCCGCGAAATCTCCAGGATTTTCGGTAAAATTACTTCAGGGTAAATTTACATAGGAAAACACCATGCTAAATTTTCGTTGCCGAAGGACTTTAATTTTTGCGAAATTCATCCTGACTTCGCCTCTAGGAGGATACAGGGGTATCTGTGGATAACGGGAACCTTTATTTGGCGAAATTCGGACTGATATTGACCGAGTTATTCAAAATATTAACTTATATCAAATAAATCTTTTGTGATTTTGTATTTTGCGCACCTGTATCGTTGGAGGTATTGACTTATATAGGGTTGGTTTTCTAAAGTTAATATCAGAATATTAACTTATATCAAATGGGTCTTTTGAGGGGAAAGTGTGATGACGTCACCACGTCACGCGGCACGAATGCGCGCCTGTGTCGTTGGAGATACTGACTTCTATAGGGAGGCCCCATCACCCTCCCCCATCACCCTCCCACCACCCTGCCATCACCCTCCCACCACCCTCCCATCACCCTGCCATCACCCTCCCATCACCCTTTATTGGACCATTTGACTTCTGTAGGGTTCACCCTGCCATCACCCTCCCATCACCCTGCCATCACCCTGCCATCACCCTCCCCCATCACCCTCTGCCATCACCCACTCCCACCACCCTCTCGTTGGAGGTATTGACTTATATAGGGTTGGTTCTCTAAGGCTGTAGGCCGCACCTCATTTTGTCGAATAAAGTGGTATGCGGGTGGTTCCGGTATTTGGGACCGCAGGGACGGAAAGTGCAGCCGGCCCGCTCTGAAGGTTCGGATCGGGACACCGGGATTCATTCCGGTCGCCCGGTCGGCCCTGAGGTGGGGGTGCGGGGCCTGTCACGGAACGTCAAAACAAACGGCCTGCCGGGGCCGCCCAAAAGTCGGGCGTGAGGGGCGCGTCCACTAATGGAACGCCTCTCGCTTCCCAGATCGAGGGCCACGTGGTCAGGAGAACCTCGTCCCTTCTGGTTGCCCTGCCGTCCCACCGGGAGCGCTGGCAGGGTGTACTTCAAACTAAGCTTAAGTGTCAAGTGTTAAGTTCCTCCTTGCCCTCGCAAGGGAAAGGCTAGGGTCAAGCTCTTCCAAATTTCCAAACACTAGAACTCGGACGTCTCAAATTAATTAATTATTTGTTAAAACATCTCAGTCGCCCACGACCTCTCTAGCGCGGGCGTCGAACCAGTTCATTTCCGGTGCGACCGGGCCGAGTATCGGCCCGGCCGTGGCCGAAGCCGTTGATTCCGCCGTAGCACGCTAACGCGTAGGCTCGCGCGCCCCTGGTCCGCCGGGGCTCCGCGGGTGTCCTACCGTGCCTGGCTTGCCGGTGCCCGGGGACGGATCTCGCTGTCTAAACATGGTAGCGCTAGGCCAGTGGGACCGCCGGGACCCACGTGCACTCACATGGTGTTTTGCGCGTGGGCGTCAGTATCAGACCGGGGCGCCCAAAGGCGCCACGCACCCAAACGCTCCCCGGCTAAAGTTCATCCTGAAAGCGCCCACATTGTGCGGACAAACCAAGTCAAGGGCCACGTCGTCAGGAGAACCTCGTGCCTATCGGCCGGCCTCAAAGACCGAAATTGTGACGGTGTCACCCGTAATGTATGTATGTATGTATGTATGTATGTATGTATGTATGTATGTATGTATATTTGTGATCAAAATGTCTTCTTCAAATCAAACTAAAATACGCCATTTGGTGTCTGTCTGTCTGTCTGTCTGTATGTCTGATGAATTTTTGACCGAGATATATTCCGTTGTTACTTCTCCAATCTCAACCAAACTTGACAGGATGGCGAATGGATACACAATGAAGGTTGTAGCGCATTCATCCCCTCCCCCCTCCCCCCAAGGGGGTTTTCTCCCCCAAGTGGGTTTTCCCCACCATTGCCGTCAATGGGGTTGCATGTTGAGATGTATATTCATGTTAAGTTAGCTTTATCGTGGCGTTTTTCTCCAAGGCCATTTTGAATTACAAAACTAACGATAATCGCATAATATTAATGTTATTACAAAACAATATTAATACCAATAATATCCCAACTCCCCAAGGTGTTTTTCCTCCTTGAACAAACGTCGAGTCAACGTTTATAAATAGCTTATCATGGTGTTTCTGTAGGAGCAATGGCCCAACGGCCTCCACCAGAGGTAAAAATATTATAAACTACAAACACGTATGATTAACTTTCTAAAGTCACTAATGCTTTTAAAATAATAAATAAAGGAATTTGGAGGAATCCCGACATCCGTGAGGTAAGTTTTACTTACAGAACTGAGCGAAGATCTACTGTGCTCTATATACTTTACAAGGGTTGGGTAAATAACATGACTCACAAAAATAATGAAACTCGCTCCTGCTGTTTAACATGAAACTGAAAGGGAGGAAATCTGGGTTGTGTTCATTTACCAAGCAGCCAGCTAGCACTTGCCAATCCAGCCGTTCCTTAATGGTTTTGAATGGAGTGCTTGTTTGAATGCTTAAACCACTTGCCGATCTCTCCACAAGAAACTTGGTAAATGAATACACACCCAACGTTCTTGAGACCCAACGATAGATCGACTGTAATCTATATACCCCAAAGAGGAATGACCCTTCCTGCCCCTCCCATAGTGTGCGAGTGTACTAGTATATAAAAAACCACCTTTAGAGGCCATTTTCCCCCACAAAGCGGGGGTTGGCCTTTTTCGGGCACCGTGGTTGTTGTTGTTTTTGTTGGTCCCCTTTTTGAAGCAATGTTTTACGGCCGGATGCCCTTCCTGCCGCCAACCCTTTTTGTCGCCTTTTACGCCAAACAGGGATTTACCAGTGGACTGGTACTCAACTGGAACAACTGGAACTGGTACTAGTACTGAGTGTACTAGTATATATAAACCCGAAAAACACGGTCCATGAAGCTGTGAGGTGGTGAAGCCGTGTGGCTATATATCTGTTTGAATGTCGGTTACATAATGTCTATTAATTACGTAGTCTATTAATTACATACTGTTGAAAGATACCTTTCAACCTTTTAGATTGCTTATACCTTTAAAGACCCTTTGAGTCCCCCAAGACCCTTAAGACCATCAAGACACCTAAAGACCCAAAATACCCTTAAATACCCCGAAGACCCTTAAAGAGCCAGAGGACCCAAAATATCCCAAAAACCCAGAGGACCCAAAAGACCCTAAATATCCTAAAGACCCAAATGACCTTGAGGACCCAAAATACCCCAAAGACCCTTAAAGACCCCAAAGAACCAAAATACCCAGTGAACCCAAAAGACCCCAAAGATACAAAAGGCCCAAAAGACACAAAGACCCCAAATACCATTAAAGGCCATGAAGACCACGAACACTCTTAAGACCCATTAGATATATTAGACTAGCTTGGACCCTTGAACATTTATAGCTTTAGACCACTTGGACTTTTTCAAGAGCACAAATAAATTACAAATAAATAATATCACCAATATTACAAATATATATTTACAAAAGAAATGTTTGCATTATGATTGGTGTAAATCCTGACAACACAGCAACTCAGGTACAGTAATTATCCTCAGTTAAAACAAGCCCGTGCCTATGTAGCGATGTGTGGTGAGGCGAGCATAGCAAGCCGGTCCACGATAGTCTAATCAATTTGTCCTTGTCACATCCACCCTCTCCACCAAATTTCGTCCGAATCCGTCCATAACTTTTTTAATCCGTCCATAACCTTTTAACGTCCGAATTCGTCCATAACCTTTTTTAAACATAATCCGTCAATATATATTTCCTTTTTACATACAGACAGACAAGCAAACAAACAAAAACTAGAACGGCACTCGGTAGAGAGTAAAATATAACACAGTATAAATGAAATTATCCTCCGCCAGGGTGAACCGTTTACATTTTGTACCCACAGATACCCCTCATCTTACCCTACCCCTCCCCTGTCCCCGATGCTCCCCCTCCCTCTTCCTTAACAGTATGGATCTGGATACAGATCTGAACCAAAATCTAATCAACTTGTTCATGTCACTTTACCAACTCATCCATCAAGTTTTATCATAACTTTTCCATAACATTTTGACTTATCATACTACATATTGTTTTGGCCCGATCACACAATGGTGAAGAATCACTTCAAATATTCTCATATCCAGATCCGTACCAGATCTTCACCAAAAACGTAATCAACTCATCCTTGTCACACATCCAACCTGTCCACCAAGTATCAACCGAATACGTTCATAACAATTTGAGATATCCTATTCACAGACAAAGAAACAAACACACAGCCAGATGTGAAAATATAACCTTTGGTGGAATAGGTAAAAAAGGAAAATCCCACATCTACTAATCCCACGCTAGTAAAATGATGTCGGGAAAGGTGATAAAACAATCAAATTCGATGAAATCCTGGGTGAAGCACTATTATGTTGGTGAACATGTATGAAAATTGTTTCCTCTCTTTAAAATTCACCTTGATACCAAATATTTTTATGTGGAAGGGGGAGGGGTTCCAGAGATAGACTGTCGTTTTCTAAACTTAACTTCTTTCCTTCGCTGTATTGCTTTTTTCTTTGATTTTCTTTTCCCCTCCTACATCCCCCGAACATCTTACATCCATCAAGTCTAACGATTTGAACACAAAATAAATAAATTAAATTAAAATAATAATAATAATAATTTCCCTCTCTCCTCACGGTCCCTGACCACGACCACGACCACGTGCGTGTTGTTTCGCCCTGCCCCCTTTATCTCCTTTTTCTTCTACCTCTCCAGCCATTACTCACCTTTCCAATTCTAATTTCCACCAGACTCATTCAACCCTTTCTCCTTCTTTCTCAGATCCATGCCCTCACTTCAGGGATTTTTCCCAGATTGTTTTTCACGGTTTTGATTAAATATTGTTTAAATATGTTTAAACTTTCCAATGCAGTGTTTTATTCAGTGGTATATTACAACACACTGTTTTTCTTCCGACTTAAAAGGCTTTTTTCAATTTCCTCATCAAATCATTCCATTTCAAAAAAAAATTCAATCTATTACAGTTCTTCCTTTCTACATTCTCTAAACTCACCTGCATTCCACCCATCCTCTAACATTTTCAAACGGATCTCTGACTTGAAAATCACAATAAACCCAGTTTGGAATAAATGTTCGTTTGTCATTAATCGTCCACTCTGTAAACTCCCCCTCACCCCTCCCGTCCTAAACTCCCCCCTCTCCACTCCCCTCCTAAACTCCTCCCCTCACTCATCCCCTCCTCCAAAACTACCCCCTCCCCTCCAAATCTCCCCCCTCACCCCTCCCATTCAAATCTCCCCCCTCACCATTCCCCTTAAAAACTCCACCCTCACCCCTCCCCTTCAAAACTCCCACCTCACTCCTCCCCTTCAAAACTCCCCCCTCCACCCTTCCCATCTTTCTCCAATTATCCCCCTCTCCCCCTCCTCAAAGCTGCCTCCTCCCCCTTCCATCTCATACCTCCACCTTCTCCAACCTTCTACTTCGCTCTGCCCCCCCCCCCCTCAAACAATGCCTTACTGTGCCTCATCCCATCACCATCAAACCTTTTGTCCTACTCATCCTTCCCTTTCTCCGAGCTCTTCTGCAATCTCTGACACACTATCAACAGCTCTCCCGACCTCCCCCTCTAACCCCTCATCTTACCCTACCCCTCCCTTATCCTGTACCCGATGCTCCCCCTCCCTCTTCCTTAACGATATGGACCTCAAACATCCGGGGCCTTCGCTCAAACCTGTTTGATCTCTCCATACAAGTTGCTTCTGACAAACCAGACATAATCTGCTGAACAGAAACTTTCCTCCTTCAAGATGTCTCTGATTCCTTAATATCTCTTCCTGGTTACTCCCTCCCGGTATGATACACCTGAGCCTCGGCCTGGAAGCGGGGTTGCTATCTTTATCAAAAACTCTCTTCCTCACTCTCCTTGCACTGCCCTCTCTCCTCCTCACCCCCAGGAGTGCCTCTGGCTACGGCTTCCCCTCTGCTCACACCTTTTGTTCATATGTGTTCTGTACCATCCTCCAAACAGTGATGACTCCATTTACATCTCACTGTCTGACAACATGGACCAACTTCTATCCACTTATCCCAACTCTCTCTTCCTCATATGTGGCGACTTCAACTGTCATCATGCCAGCTGGCTGGGTGTGGGTACCTCTCGCACCAGCCACAGCACCTCAGCAAAAGACTTCTGCGACCAACTGGGACTGACACAATCTGTCAATTTCCCAACCCGGCTCTCAGTCAATGGAGCTTCTTCTCTGATAGACTTGGTTATGACTACCTTCCCTGCAAATGTCTGCTCCTTATTCTTCTGCTCCAATCGGTTCATCTGATCATTTGCTTGTTAAAATGGACATCTCTCTGGCCATTCTCAGATTGCCTCCTCAGCATCGACGAGTCTGGATTTTACTCAGGCCAACTGGCTCGGTCTTCAAGCAGCCATCAATCATCTGGACATCTGGAAATTAGGAATTCTTCCAAAGCAAACTACTCTCTCTCTCATGCACAGGTTTATCCCATCTCGTCTTCAGTTGTCTTACCCTTCCTCCCGTCCATGGTACACTGAATCTTGTGGAGGCAGTTGCCCTGAAACAACTTGCCTTCGCCTCTTGGAAGGCAAACCCAACGGAAGGCAATCTCATTTCCTTTCACAAAGCTTGGAACAAGTGTGTGTCTGCCCTCAGGAGAGCCAGGAAACACTATATCTTTACCTCTCAAGACTGAACTCTCAAACCTGTCTTCCTCCTCCAAATCCTGGTCGCGTCTGGTCAAATCTGTTTCTGGGGTTTGTTCCCCCTCCATCCCCTCCCTTATTTCAAACAGCTAAACAGCTGACACCGCAAGTGACAAAGCCAAATGCCTCAACTCTGTGTTTGCTTCAAAATCTTGTGTCCCAAACCCATCTCTCTCTGTACCCACCTTACCCAGTCAAACCCAGCCGTTCCTGGACTCTGTTATTTTGCTCTTGACAAGGTGGAGAAATTTCTGTCAAACCTCGAGTGAGATTCTGCAATGGGACCACACAGCATCAGCCCATGGGTCCTAAAACCTGCCCTGCCGCTCTATCTCATCCTCTCTCTGTTGTCTTCACCCTCTCTTTTGTTCAAGGTCATCTGCCATCTGCTTGGAAATCAGCCAACATTACCGCTTTACACAAAAAGGTGCTAAAACAGATTCTTGCAACTCCAGACCAATCAGCCTGCTCCCAATAATCAGCAAGGTCATGGAATCCATCATCGCTTCTGACATCAAATCCTTCCTCTTCTCCAAAGGCTTGATCTCGGATCATCAATTTGGATTCAGACCAGGTCACTCTGCTCTGGACATGCTGCTTCTGCTGTCTCAACAATGGATGGAGGTCCTCAATGCCAAACAGGAAATCAGAGCTGTCTCCCTTGACATATCTGGCGCCTTCGATACGGTCTGGCACCCCACCCTGCTCACCAAACTCTCCTCCTATGGTATCCATGGAAACCGCCATGCATGGCTTGCCAACTTCCCCTCTGGTCGCAGGCAACGTGTGGCCCTGAATGGAATTCTCTCATCCTCCCTTCCTGTCCAGGCTAGATTTCCTCAACGCAGTGTTCTGGGCTGGAAAGGATATTTCTGGAATCCATTAATGATCTCTCCGACTCTCTGGAAAATCCTCTCTATCTCTTTGCTGATGACTCCACTCTCTGCCGCTCCATATCTCAACCCTCAGATCGGCAGGTAGCAGCCTCTTCACTCTCTGCAGACCTGGATAACATCACAAACTAGTCAAACAAGTGGAACATGTGTTTCAATCCTGACAATTCTCGCACTCTCACTGCACAAGATCTGCCAGCAACCCTCTTCTGGTGAAACTTCCAAAATCAAGACTCTCTGCTCACCTTCATTCTTTCATTCCTCTTTTCTCCTGCCTCTGGAACAATCTCCCACACTCTCTTCAATCCCTCTCCTCCCTCCAGGTCTTTTAAACAGCTGTTCACCACCATCTCTTATCTTTCCCCATCCAAAACCTTGATCTTTTCAACCCATGTTAAAACACCACAAATCTGCCTCTTTCAACCCCCAAATTCTTTCCTGAAATTCCTAGTGGTGTTCATTTGCTTTATACTGTGTACCCCTCCATCCTCCCCCAGCCCTACCCCTTCCCCCTTCCACAGATATACCAATGTCCCTGTTCTCTACTGTTGTTGTGCTTGTGTGCTTCCCTCTCCCCCCCCCCCACCCCCCCTTGTCTCCCGCTCCCTTCATTGTATGTTCTATGTGGCTGTGCATGTTTTCATGATCAATGTGTTAGCTCTTACACGAGTCTCGATTCTGTATATAAAAAAGTGTGGTATGGTCCATGTGTTACGAGTAGGTTAGATTGCCAAGTAATAGAGCAAATCGTTTGTTACCCGTGATGCTGACGAGGCAGCGTATGTAATTTATAGACAGGGTAGACTGTAATTTTGGATGTGCAAAACCTCTAGTTTGTGGGCGTGGCTATTTGAGCAATTCCTGTTACGAAAAGTGTCACAGGTGCGAAAGGTCATTACGATCTCTCTGGCCAGTGTGTGCCATCCATGGCTGCACAGTGTGCTGTGGAGCAGGAAGTCTCAATGTGAATTTATTTTTATCAGGGCCAGCCCATGGGTGGGAAGGCCAGAAGACGAGTCAACCCAGGAAGAAGTAGAGAAATGAGACCAGGAGGAAGAGGGGCGCTCACATGGGAGGAAGAGAAAGTGGTTCACGAGGAGACGAAGACGAGCCAGAAGATGAGTCAACCCAGGAAGAAGTAGAGAAATGAGACCAGGAGGAAGAGGGGCGCTCGCATGGAAGGAGGAAGAGAAAGTGGTTCACGAGGAGCTTTTTGAGATCAATTGTGCAGGACGTAGGACTGAAGAGGTTTTGGGATTGACCCAAGCTGGTTTCACCCTGTTTTTGGAGAGGAAGATAGAGGAGGGACAGAAGCAAAACGTGTACGAAGTGCTTTGAGGAAGAAGAAGTGCAGGCAAGGAGGTCTTGTTTGAAAAGGACAAAGAAAAAGTGCCTGGTTGAGGAGCTGATTGTCACTGGCCTTCCTCAAGGCTGATTCACTTCATTATGCTCTGTTGGGCTTTCTGCACCTTGGGTGCTACTTGATGCTGGCGCTGCTCATCGCAGTTTCACTTTGGCTTCGGACCGACTTTGTCACTGGCTCTCGTCTCACACCTGGTTTCCAAAGCAGTCTGCATTGAGTCCTGCGTCCATGCGGCACATCATAGACAAAGCAAAGTCTTGCCTGCATTATAAACTTGTTGTATAAGTGTGATCTGAGGCGCCTAAAGTGGGTTAGGTTTTGAGATTTATTTGCCATCCTTGTATGTAAGTTTGTGTGTTCCCATCTACCTCTTTGGGTCTTTTTATTTGCTTGGTTCATTGCGTATATTATGGAGTTTTGTCTACCCTCTTTCCTGTCCTGTTATTTACAAATAAACCCGTTAAAAGGGTGCCGCAGACATCTACTTTTATGTACCCGTACATCTACATTAAATACGCATACATCGACATAAAATACGCGTACATATACATTTATGTACGCATACATCTACATTAAAGTACATATACTTTTCGTGTTCATGTGCCGCGATTTCAGCTCATTTAGGCGACCTTAAGGAATGCTAAAGTTGACATTTATCTATCTATAATTCCAGTAATCTCTGTGTGTGTGTCTCTGTGTGTGTGTGTGTGTGTGTGTGTGTGTGTGTGTGTGTGTGTGTGTGTGTGTGTGTTTGTCTGTGACCGCTGTTTCTCGACAACCACGGGTCCGATATACTTGACACTTGCCAGATATATTGCTGGGGACCTGAGGATGTGGCTTTTCAAGGTTTCATATTAATCGGAGAAGTAGTTACCGAGCTATGTCCAAAAAACGATTCAACCAATCAGAGAGCAGCGAGCTATCACGTGTGCCGAACGTGGCGAACAGACTCTGCCTCGGACGGCACATTTGAGAGCGTATTCATTTATTTCACGTTGGCAAACTATGTTGGCGCTATGTTGGCGTTAAACTATGTTTTAAAACTAATTAAAACTAATTTGCGATTCATCGTAACTGCGATATGCGACCTTCCGGACAGTCAAATGAGGACGTCACTTCCGGACTTACGGATAGTCATAGTGACGACGTACTGATGCTGAACGTGGCGAGCAGACGCTGCCTCGGACGGCACATTTGAGAGCGTATTCATTTATTTGACGTTGCAATCTGTGTTGATTGTTGTAAGGTACGATCGATTGTAGTACACGTTTATAATAACTCTGCCGATACAGGCCCGATTAACTGCAGCGCCATCCGAGCTGCGGCGTCGGGACGATACATTCATTGTACGGTCACATCACGCACTTACGGGCACGCCCATGGGCCCATGGGCACGCCCATGCATGCATGGGCGAAGACATTTTTTTTTTTTTTTTTGGCAAGGAAC
Source organism: Myxine glutinosa (assembly GCF_964187855.1). Classification (NCBI taxonomy): domain Eukaryota; kingdom Metazoa; phylum Chordata; class Myxini; order Myxiniformes; family Myxinidae; genus Myxine; species Myxine glutinosa. The sequence goes on from NC_136268.1 coordinate 57,975,243, forward strand.
GGGCACCCACGTACGGGCACGTCCTAGTTGAATAAAATGCAATAAAAGACCGTTTGGGCCATCTCCCAAAACGATAGGTCCCGGCACTGAGGATACTGTGTTAATGGAGCCCAAGACATGACAATATTATTAATGGGTCATTCTTCAGTTTTTCCAATCGAATGAAGAAAACAAGAAAATAAACCCCAGAATGGTGACAAAATGAAAGAGCATGTTTTTTATTGTATTTTGAGCCAAACTTTCATATAATTATTTCAATAGTTACTGAGATAAAGGAACTTAAAAACTGCTTCGTGCTGCACCCAGGTCGCACTTTACTCACACATACACACACACACACACACACACACACAATATATACACACTACACCAGCGGTCGGGAACCTATGGCTCGCGAGCCATATATGGCTCTTCCGGTGACGGCATATGGCTCCCAGACAATTTTGAGTTGAAAAAAAAAAAAATCAGTTTGGAACTGATTTTAAAATACTTGTGATATTTCTTAATAATACTGTGTCATTTTAAAGTAAACAGAAATTAGTTTTGAAGATAAATTTCACGGGTCACGGGTCACCCGTGGGTCGGGTCGGGAACCAATGGCTCGCGAGCATGTCCGCGTCATTGTAAAGGTGAAGAAATCAATTTTATCAGATAGCCAACTAGTTTATCCGCTTCAACCCTTGTAACGGAAAAGATGGCGAAAAGAAAAAAAGACGATGATTACCGTGCATTCCAGGCTGCGTGGACAGAGGAATTTGCATTTGGTGAGAGAGCAGGATCTGCGGTATGTCTAATATGCAATGATAAAATTGCATCGATGAAACGGTCAAATATAAAGCGGCACTTCGATACGCACCATGCTTCATTTGCATCGAAATATCCAGCGGGGGACAGCAGGAAAAGGGCATGCGAGGAGCTACAGCGGAGAGTGCAGACGAGTCAGCAGCAACTACGTGTGTGGACCAAGCAAGGTGACGGGAATTCCGCTAGCTTTGTGGGTGCTTTGGCAATAGTAAGGAATGGAAAGCCATTCACAGATGGCGAGTATGCCAAAACATTCATGCTTGATGTGGCCAATGAACTGTTTGATGACTTCCCAAATAAAGACAAGATAATCAAACGAATAAAAGACATGCCCCTGTCAGCAAGAACTGTGCACGATCGTAGCATCATGATGGCAAATCAAGTCGAGGAAACACAAATTAAGGACATAAACGCCGGGACATACTTTTCTCTCGCGTTAGATGAGTCAACAGACGTTAGCCATCTATCTCAGTGCAGTATAATTGCCAGGTATGCTGCAGGTGACACACTGCGTGAGGAAAGCTTGGCTGTTTTGCCAATGAAAGGGACAACAAGAGGAGAGGATTTATTCACGTCTTTCATGGAGTTTGCTCAAGAAAAAAAACTACCGATGGATAAACTTATTTCTGTCTGTACTGATGGTGCACCCTGTATGTTGGGGAAGAACAAAGGATTTGTAGCGCTTCTCCGTGAACATGAAAAGAGAGCCATCCTAAGTTTTCATTGCATCCTGCACCAGGAGGCGCTTTGCGCTCAGACGTGTGGCCAGGAGCTTGGTGAGGTGATGTCGCTGGTCATTCGAGTGGTCAACTTTATTGTTGCCCGAGCTTTAAATGATCGCCAGTTTAAAGCTCTGTTAGAAGAAGTTGGGAATCATTATCCCGGTCTGCTTTTACACAGCAACGTGCGTTGGTTGTCAAGGGGGAAGGTGCTCAGCCGTTTTGCAGCTTGCCTGAGTGAAATCCGGACTTTTCTTGAAATGAAAGGCGTCAAGCATCCTGAGCTAGACAACACTGACTGGCTCCTGCAGTTTCACTATCTCGTGGACATAACTGGCCATCTGAACCAGCTCAATGTGAAAATGCAAGGTATTGGAAATACAATCTCATCCCTTCAACAAGCAGTGTTTGCATTTGAAAGCAAGCTGGAAGTCTTTCTCAGGGACATTGAAACAGGTCGTCTTCTGCACTTTGAAAGACTGCAACAATTTAGAGATGCATGCTTAGCAAGTGACTCCACTCAACATCTGGATCTCCAGCAGCTAGCTGGCTTTACGTCCAATCTCCTGCAGTCATTCAAAGCACGTTTTGGAGAATTTCGTGCACGCACTGGTCTTTTCAAGTTCATCACTCATCCACATTAGTGTGCAGTGGACAAAATCGACCTGACATGCATCCCCGGGGTCTCTATCGGAGACTTTGAGCTGGAAGTTGCTGACCTGAAGGCATCAGACATGTGGATGAGTAAGTTCAAGTCACTTAATGGAGAGTTGGAAAGTCTTGCGCGACAGCGAGCAGAGCTGGCGAGGGAACACAAGTGGACAGAAATGAAAAATCTTCAACCTGAAGACCAGCTGATTCTTAAAACTTGGAACGAGCTTCCTGTGACATACCACACAATGCAGCGTGTGAGTATTGCCGTATTGACCATGTTTGGCTCTACATATGCATGTGAGCAGTCATTCTCGCATATGAGGAACATTAAGACCAACCTACGCTCACGTTTAACTGATGGAAGCCTCAACGCCTGCATGAAGCTCAACCTCACCACGTATGAACCAGACTACAAGGCCATCAGCAAAACCATGCAGCACCAGAAGTCGCATTAAAAGTAAGACATATTTAATTTATTATACGTTAAAAATACTATATGGCTCTCAATGAAATATATTTAGAAATATTTGGCTTTTATGGCTCTCCAAGTCAAAAAGGTTCCTGACCCCTGCACTACACACTACACACACACACACACACACACAAACACACACACACAAACAAACATACACTCCATGTAAGGATAATGAAGACTTACTTGGAGAGCGACGCGCAAGATTCCTTGGAAACTTGTTCCATGGTTGTCATAAACATCAGCTTGATACTGCAACGACTTGAAAATTTCCTCGACCCCTGCCAATCCAATATGGTTACCTGATATGCACACACAGGCAAGCTATTTCAACATCACCATAATTTCAATGTTCTCAAGACTCTTGACAATCGATATCATTAAAACGCTTATTTCTGAAGTTTGTAATCGGAACTTCTCTCCAGCTATTGCTCCTGTTGCCCGAAGATATGTGTGAAACTATGTAGTTATGACTAACCCTTCCATATAAGCATACCTATGTCTCCAAATGTCTATAAGTGTGGAATAAAAGCTGAAAATCAGTGAAAAGTTTTGAATAACCCACGCCATTTTGTTTTACGCACAGTGAGACGCTGCCCTTGATACCGAGGAGAAGAAGAAGACGTCCCGATGTGTGCCGGACGCGCAGCGACTCGAGAAGCATGCTACGCCTTTTAAAACAAATATAAATGCGATCAGAAATGTAAAGGGGATACTTACCAGTAACCACACTATAAGAGACAATACTGCAGTTGAATACAAAGCAATATTCAGGAGATCCGCCAGAATGAATGTTGGTGCCAACTGACACAATTATTTTGAAAGGAAGCGGAAAGGAAGAGGAAGGGCAAGTTAGTTTGTATGAACATAAACACTATTTATGCCCGTGATTTTCACGGGTTACCGCTAGTTAAGATTGATGGCTATTTCTCTGTCTAATACTAACACAGGGATAAAGAAGATTAATTTTGCCTGATAGGAATGAGACAACACCCTATTATCGTGAAGCAAGGAATCCTCGAAGTGATGTAAAGCTGGCTACATTCATGCGGATACAAAAGACTGCAATATATGTATCAGAGGAATAGGCCTCTAGGTTGGTATGAAACCAAATTGTATTTTGATAACATCACACTGATCTCACTTTGTTCACTTGTCAAAGTGGGGTCTTATTCATGTGATTAGCCCACCACAAAGGGTATAGCTGTCACCACAAAGGTTATCGGACTTCCAATTAGCTGATTTTTCCACGTATTTGGTGGAATCTGCAGCTGTCGCTTCCACGACATGAAAACCAAGTTTTCCGAATTCGTCCCTGTGTTGCTGTTTGTGTTTCCGTCCCATTTTCTGTGTTAAATCGTACCTTATTGTGCTGTATTTGTCGAATTTGTTTTCGTGTTGTTCAAGGCCTAATCCTCGAATAGCCACTGTGAAAATTATGTGTCCCTTTTGCTTCAGTGTTCGTCATTTGGCTTATTTCTTCCCAAATATAGTGCTTTCTACCTCCTCAACATTATCCTATTTTCCATCACTTGAAAAAAAAAAAAATTTTTTTTCACTCCATAACAATCTCATTTGACTTGAATTTCCTTGTGCCTGTACTTCCTGCTATCCATTATTTTTTCTTCCTTTTGTAGGAGAATGTTTTGAAGACACAGGAGACTCCAATATGACTGAAACAGCTTTCAATTGAGGCTTTATTATAATTAATAGATCACTTGTTTCAATATAATAAGTAACTACAATAACTCAATGAATTTGGTTATTCAAGTCGTTGGTTCTTCTCCTTTGGCCGGTCCTCTGCGCAGCGCTGTTCTTGTTCCGTTCGTACTCGTTCCATTTCGTCAAAGGTTCTGCTGGCAAGTGTGTCGAGTCCAGGAAATGTTCACGTTTTATGGTCACAGAAATCTTAATCCTCCCTGCGCTAATTTTAATCCCTTCTCCGCAAACGTTACTCGGTCATCCATGCTCGCCTCACCGGCACCAGCTCACCCCCCCCCAGGCGTTGACAACCATCCCCTCCTGCTGGGAGCTCCTCCAACCTACATTTGCTTCACAATAGTGAAAGCCTAGGAATGTGCTCTAGCCCGGGGCCGTGACAAGGTGAACAAGAGATTTCCAGGTTTTGCTTATCTTCGTGTTTCCGAGGTCCAAATTCCTGACATTCTCTGAACCACCTGTTCATTCACCAATCTCAACAATTACAAGTAAAGATCTATTCTTCCACACTTTTCTCAATATCTTCAAACCGAATATTCATTGAATAGAAATGCTTCTTCCTGAAAAAGCCTGGTCTTGCCTGGTGTTGGCTTAGCAGTTAGGGTGCGGCTTGGGATCCTAGGATCCTGGGTTTGAATCCTGGTCGATCGCTGAATTAACACCAGGGGGGTTGACTCAGCCTGTCATCCTTCCGAGGTCGGCAAATTGAGTACCAGCTCACTGGTAATTCGCTGCGTGTCGCAAGAGGCAACTAACAGGGTTGGCGGCAGGAAGGGCATCCGGCCATAAAACATTGCTTCAAAAAGGGGACCACGGTGCCCGAAAAGAGGCCAACCCCTGCTCTGCAGGGAAAACTGGCCTGTAAAGGTGGTTCTTCCTTTAAAAGCATTTAAAACACTAGAGGCACCACACACTCCGGGCGGGAGTACCCGTGTTGGCCCCACCGAACACGGATGGCTGCTTAGTGTCCGGGGAGACAAAGAAATGTAAAATTGGCAAGGATATCACCACCAATATGATAATCAATATGGTAATCACCGCGAAGAGTCATGAGGTGAGGAAAGTAAGGAGTAAAGACAGCGCACCGCAATCACCAATATTGTAATCACCGCTGTGAGAGGTGAAGAAACACGAAGTGAGGATTTGTGATTTGCAACACCACCTAGAATCCTACATGGACCATTGGTTGCTGACATGGATAGAGGACGTGATAAAAATAAACACGAATAATGAGTGAAAGGATAAACGGTCACACCCAATTGGGTAGTGCCGTGCCCTGTGACCAATTGTCAAGTTAAGGGAAAAACAGGCACACCCAATTTGTCAGTGCCGCGACTAAATGATCAGTGAAGGGAAAAAAAGGGCACACCCAATTGGGTAGTGCCATGACCAATCGACAAGTGAAGGGAAAAACGGGCACACCCATTTGGTCAGTGCTGCGACCAATCGACGAGTGAATATTGACGTGGTCTGATAATCTCCCTCAGGCCTAGCCACGTCTGGCAGGCCTAACCTCGACCAAGCAGCATGAATCCACAAGGAGATCCACAAGGAGGAGCAAGGCCGGAGAGGAGTCGGTAGAAGACAGAAAGACCACCTACCTACCTGCGGTGAGAGAGAGAAAGGCCCGCAGAATCAGCCTCATCACGGGAGATTACAATGATTCTTAATGCTTTGGTTTCAATCAGATGAAGCAGAGCTAGGTGTGAGGCAGGAGCACCAGCCCAGAGGGGAGAGCAGTATTCCATTGAGCTGCGGACAAGACATTCCCCAGAGTTTTTAAAGCTCGAGATTTGGCCGGCGATCGCTGCCCATTGTTTTCAGCCTCTGGCTCACTGTGAACCTGAACGGCTCTCTTTTTTATGTAAATTGAGGAAGCATCATCGAGGGCTTTGTTTTACATCATGTGCGTGCTTGATGCGTTCTTTGCGTCATACTTCAGTTGGTACGGTGTGGAAGAGGTTGACATCATGGCTGCGTTGAGCTGCCAGAGTGCCATGTGGAGCGAGTAGAGAAATATCCTCAGGGCATGGCGAAGGAGCTAGAGGGAGTTTCGGTAGAGCTTGAGGGAGACGACAAAGAACTTGAGGGAGTCGAGGAGGATTGAGCAAGGGAGACGAGGAGGATCGAGCGAGGGAGACGAGGAGGATCGAGCGAGGGATTCGGGGATTATCGAGCGAGGGAGTCGAGGAGTATCAAGCGAGGGAGTCGAGGGAGATTGAGTGAGGATGTTGAGGAGGATCGAGCGAGGCCAGAGGGGAGTTCATGGAGGATTGAGTGGGGTGTGGAGGAGGATCGAGCAAGGAAGCAGAGCAGCGTATCTGTGTGAGCGTGCTGTGGGTTAAACTGAGTGGCGAGAGTGGAATTTGAAAAGCATTTACTTTGTTTACTTTGGAAAATTTACTTTATTTACTTTAGAAAATTTAGCCTGGTATTGGCTTAGCGGTTAGGGTGCTGGCTTGGGATCTTAGGATCCTGAGTTCGAATCCCGGTCGATCGTTGAATTAACGCCAGGAGGATTGACTCAGCCGGTCATCCTTCCGAGGTCGGCAAATTGAGTGCCAGCTTGCTGGGATGAATGCGCCAGTGTGTGCCCCATTTTAGAATAGGTACACCGTATCCCTGCATGTCCTAAGAGGTGACTAAAGGGTTGGCATCAGAAAGGGCCTCCAACCATAAAAAAAACATTGCCTCAAAAAGGGAACCATGATGATTGTCATCGGGCCTGCAAGGCTAACCCCCACTCTAGCAGGGAAAATGTCCTTAAAAAGGGAGGTCCTTCCCTCTCTTCAAATGGAACCACAGTCGACTCCGCTCATGAGAAGACAAATGCCTCAATTCTGTGTTTGCTTCCAAAATCTTGTGTCCTGAATAGCTCGGTGCTATAGCCTGGAGGGGAGAGCAGTACTCTGTCGAGCTGTGGATGAAGGGTATGTGGGTGGACAGGAGTTCAGGTGTGCTAAGGAATGACTTTGTACAACAAAGGATGCCCATTTGGTGACTTTGGAGATCACCTTTGAAATTATGGAACCCAGGATTAACAATCAGTTATAATTAGGCCACTGAAAATACCAACCACCTGTTCCGCTTTCTGTGGAGATACCGGGAGTTATCCGAGGGAGCTAGTGGAAGTGCATGTAGCCATTTTGTAACTGAGTAGAAGGATAAAGCTCCGTCTGAAGATGATACATTTTGCCAATTTAGGAGAAAATTATTTTCTTCCATTTCATCTTCTGAAGAAGGTGATGCACTTCAAATTGGAAGATCTTATTTTGCAATGCATGGACCTTTGTACAGCACCCGGAATTGTTTTGATAGTTGCATCGGTGAGTTGCATCAGTGGAGCAATCATCGAGCAAACTCAATGAAAGTTGCATAGTGATGTCATTCCACATCCAGTTGGTACATTCTCCTGTTCGTTTACATCTCCTCTAAAATGGCAGTCTACCAGCAAGGAGCTGAGGTGTGGAGCTTGGTAGTGGCTCAGTGCAGCGAGATTTGACATGCCACGAGGTGTTATGGGCCGAGAAGTTGTTTATGAGCAACCTGGATCCTTCCTGTTGTGCAGTGACGATCTTTGCTGCTCAGTATCTTCGATGAAAAGTTTCTTGCGCAGTACAGCGTCCTGCGCAGGCACGAATAGTTGATTTTACCAAAGTGATTCATAGGTGTGCAATGGAAAAAGCAGGTAAAGTGGTGCTTTGACAAAAATATAGAAGGTAAAGGTTGCGGCCCACACTTTTTGGTCTAACCCGAGGCCCAAATCAACTCTCAGCGGCCGTGGCCTCAGCCATAACAAAGTTACAGCGTATAGAGGCAGATACTCAAACTGGGGGTTTTCACTTTGCTTAACCGGCAATTATCTTAAAAGTATTTTTTTTTAAAGATCCCCGAGTTACCTTCTGCAAATATTGAGGCCGTCTAAAAAAATGTCAGGAAGTTACTTCCTATGTCTTAAAGAGGGGATATTTGCTTGAACTTCCATTATACTCTACTCAGTAACGTGCATTTTGAAGTTGTTGTGATGAAACATACCAGTGAGCGTCAGGTTGGTGAGGGTGCTGTTTCCTGGATCGAAGATCTGACCGTATTCGGCGTGATTCAACTGAGAACACACCGGTTCCAGGGCTTCAGTGATCTAGCACAAATGAGAGGAGTTGGGGGTAAGGGAGGTGTAAGAGAGTCCCTATATAATAGAAGTAGCGACATGGCGTGTCCAGGAAATTTCTGGTTAAGTGGGTCATGGGCACCATTTTGTATCCATTGATCGCTCATCATCCTCTTACTATTAATTTGCAATTGGTCACTTGTTTTGACACCAATATCAATTTTTACTATGGGCCCTAAGCATCAAAATATACATTATTCAACAAACAGTTTCAAACTCTGTACCCACCTTGCCCAGTCGGACCCAGATGCTCCTGGACTCTGTGTCCTTCTCTCCAGACAAGGTGGAGAAGTTTCTGTCAAACCTGGACTCTGATTCTGCAACTGGACCAGACAGCATCAGCCCACGGGTCCTAAAACCTGCTCTGCTGCTCTTTCACACCCTCTCTCTGTTCTCTTCACCCTCTCTTTTGCTCAAGGACATCTGCCATCTACTTGGAAATCAGCCAATATTACCGCTTTACACAAAAGAAGATGCAAAAACAGATCTTTGCAACTACAGACCAATCAGCCTGCTCCCAATCATCAGCAAGGTCAAGGAATCCATCATCGCTTCCGATATGAAATCATTCCTCTTCTCCAATGGTTTGATCTCTGATCATCAATTTTGAATCAAACCAGGTCACACTGGACATGCTGCTTCTGCTATCTCAATCCCAGACAGGAAATAAGAGCTGTCTCCCTTGACATACAGTCGTGGCCAAAATTATTGGCACCCTTGCACTTTTTCAAATAACTCACAATTTTCTCTAAAAATAAGTTGAAATTGATGAAAGTATTTGGTCTCCACAATTCTTTATTTCACTGTTAATACTACAGAACCTTTGTTTTTGATTCAGAACTTAATATATCCTTTTAAATCAGAAAATAAAAATAAATGGCATTGACAAAATTATTGACACCCGAGGCTTAATAATTGGTGAATTATGAGCTTCCTCATAATTGGATTATGAGCCTTCCTTAACAGCCATGAATGAGCTTCCTACACCTCTCCACTGGCAGTTTGGCCCACTCTTCATGTGCAAACTGCTCCAGTTCTCCCAGATTTGAAGGGTGCCTTCTTCCAACTGCTGTTTTCAGATCGCCCCACAGATGTCCAATGGGATTTAGATCTGAACTCCTTGCTGGCCACGACAGAACAATCCAGCGTTTTGTCTTGAACCATTCCTGGGTACCTTTTGAAGTGTGTTTGGTGTCATTGTCCTGCTACAAGACCCATGACCTTCGATGGAGACCCAGCTTTCTGACACTGGGTTGAACATTGCGCTCCACAATGCCTTGGTAATCTCCTGATTTCATGATGCCGTGCACACATTCAAGGCATCCAGTGCCAGAGGCAGCACGGCAACCCCAAAACGTCACTGAACCTCCTCCATGTTTGACTGCAGGGAAATTGTTATTTTCCTTGAAGGTTTCATTTTGTTTTCTGTAAACAAAGAGATGATTTGCTTTACCAAAAAGCTCTAATTTGGTCTCATCTGTCCACAGGACATTCCCCCAGAATGATTTTGGCTTGTTCAGGTGTGTTTTGGCAAACTCCAGTAAGGCTTCCTTAGCAGTGAGATCCTCCTGGGTCTTGCGGAAGTGTAAAATTTATGAAGCAAGTAATTTCTATGAGCTACAACCTGCTCTCCTCGTGTGCAAGTGTTTTTGTGGTTTCCATGCAGAAGTTGGGATTTCCTTCAGTCGGCGAGTCATCTCCGACACTCTGACCAAATTCGTTTGCTCGAGAAAAATAAAATCTTAGTAGAGGCAATGGTAGACCACATATTGTCATGGTAAAATCATTTTATGACTGAGGGTAATATGATTACAGATGGGATGTTTTTTTGAAATATAGTGTTGGATCAGGTCTTCCCAAAATGATAAATAAAATGAAATGTTTTATTGAGTTATATAAAGCAAATTGAAGAAAAGATATTGTTTTCTTGGTAAATAAATAATACACTGGTTCCACCATGTCTGACCAGCTGCCTGAAGTAATTAGCATCCACTGAATTGCTTTACAAATCCCATTGTGTTTGGTAAAACTAGTGAATAATCCACTCAGTACGAAGTCTAAGCTAACATTGTATTGATAAGTGAATGCAAAATACTTGGTAATTATTTTGCAAAGTTGGGCAAAGAGTTCCCGTTGGACAATGGAAGGTGGATGATTTGCTTTGCACTGGCCGATGGAGGATGGGCCCACTGCACTTTCTTTCTATTAATTTGATAGATAGTTTTATGAAATTGTCAGCATTCTCAGTAAATATTTCAAAAGAACGATAATTAAACACTGAATCAAATAAAACTTATAGCTTATTAGTGTTTGATAAAGGTTAGTCTAAAAGTGTAAAATCCTATAAAAAAAATCCATGTACATTCTGTCTGGTACGCTAGCTCTCTCTGCCTCTCTGATCCAATATCTTCTCAGTAAAAATCTTTTGCAAGGGATTACAGCATGTAGGTTTTGTAAGATTACAGTATATAGGTTCATACCTCTTATATATGATTTTGACTTATGAGGGAAAAGATGAGTTTGCAGGTTGACAAAGGATGTGGTTGTCATAGCTACTGTGTGACCTTTTCATTAAATAAGGACTTTCTTATTGCATGGCTCTTTTTATTGATTTCTGAATATTAAACCATAAAGTTATGAAACAAAAAACGTTATGTAAATGTCCCTGCAATGGCGTTATAAAACGTTGCTGCAAAGTTATAATAACGTTAACGCAACGTTATGATTGATTGAACCTTGACGCCGAAGAGTCTCGAATAACACATCTTTCTCATTAAAGAATTTGAAAATGCAGACCTGCTCTCAGCGGGGAGTACTCCCATCTCAATATTTCACTCGACCAATCACATTGTATCCCCCGATCCTTGCTCCCTCCCACCCACACTTTGCCTAACCAATCCTACTGCTCTCCTCCCCTCTCTTCACTCCTCCCCCTCCACTTGCTCCTCCCACTTCAAATGGTATAAAAGTCAAGACTGACGTCAAAATATTAGGATTATCACTGGGTTTGTAAGATGTTGGTTTGTTGTACTTTAGGATTTTCACTAGGTTTGTAATGCTGTAAATGTCGTACTTAGGATGTTTTACTTGGCTGGTCGATTCTGTATGTTTACACTGTATGTTGACTGTATACTGTGCATGCTACTGTATCCTTATGATTTTTCCTTTGATGCACATCTCTACTGTACCAGGATTTCACTTGGGACCTTCTGTGAATCTTGCAATGTAATTTGTGAATTGTGATATGCTCTTCTATGGTTTGATAAAGGTTATTGTTTTATGCTGTGTATTTCCTTGTAGACAGAAAGTGTTGTCCTCCTCGGGAATTAAAATTTGTGATTCTTCTTCTGACAAAGTTATGGACATTGAATTTCTTGATTCATCTATTACATACTACTGTCTAAAAAATATACCTATCAGTCTCCTACCATTGAACCCCCTTTCGATGAGTTGGCGACGGATGCTGCGAGTTGAAACTGTCGTACCTTGTGTCTGAAGGTCAGCTTGAATCTGTTTGGCAGTTGATCGAGGTGCTTTCTCCACCATTTGAACAATCCTTTGCTGCCATCTTCGATCAAGTTTTCTCTTGTGGTCACGTCCAGGGAGGTTGGCTACAATGCCATGGGCCTTAAACTTCCTAATAACATTGCGTACAGTGGACACAGGAACATCAAGATCTCTGAAGATGGACTTGAAGCCTTGAGATTATCCATGCTTGACTACAATCTTGTGCCTGACCTCCTCAGACAATTCTCTGTTTTTCTTTCTTTTCTCCATGCTCATTGCAGTACACACAGTGACACAAAACAGCAGAATGACTCCTTTTCTTTATTCAAAATGGTTGAATGAGTGATTTTTACATTGCAGGCACCTGAAACTCACTACTGGTGAGTTCAATTCCAAAGTAAAGGAGAATCACCTGCTTGAAATCTAATTATTTCCAACAACTTCTCAAAGGTGCCAATAATAGTCTGGGACATTTTAGGATTTATGTGTGGAAAAATCGAAGATTTAGTAATTGTTTCAGATTTTTTTTGTTTTGTTTCACTGCAAACAAAAGAAATACATATGTGTGGATACAAAAAGATTTTTTAATTTCAACGATTTTCTGGAAGAAATGGTGCATTATTTGAAAAAAAGTGCAAGGGTGACAATATTTTTGGCCACGACTGTATCTCGTGCCTTCGATACAGTCTGGAACCCCACCCTGCTCACTAAACTCTCCTCTTATGGGATGCATGGAAATCTCCACGCATGGCTCATGGACTTCCTCTCCTGTTGTAGTCAATGTGTGGCTCCAAGTGGTATTCTCTCATCTCCTCTGCCTGTTCAGGTTGGAGTTCCTCAAGGCAGTGTTCTGGGGCTTGTGGTTTTTCTGGGCTTCATTAATGATTTCTCCGACTCTCTGAAAAATCCTCTATCTTTTTGTTGATGATTCCACCCTCTGCCACTCCATATCTACACCCTCAGATCGGCAGTCTGTAGCCTATTCACTTTCTACAAACCTCGATAAAATCACAAACTGTACATACACGTGGAACATGTCTTTCAATCCTGACAAATCTCACACTCTCACAATGTCTCTCCGAAAGGACCGTCTGGACAACCCTCCCATCTACTTTCTCAACAATCCTCTCGAAGAAGTTCTGTCACTCACGCTTTTGGGTCTCACTATCTGCCATGATCTTTCCTGGGAAAACCACATTTCCAAGCTGGCCTCCAAAGCCAGTCGCCGACTGGGCATCCTCCGTCATGCGAAGCCCTTCCTTGGTATTTCTGAGCTCCTCACCACATAGAAAGCTTTCATCCGCAGCTCAATGGAATACTGCTCTCCCCTCTGGGCTGCTGCTCCTGCGTCAAACCTGGCTCGGCTTCACGATGTAAAAACCAAGGCTTTTAGAATAATTGGTGTCTCCCACGATGAAGCTGATTCAGAGGGCCTTTCACTCTCTCATTGCAGGCAGATTGCTGGTCTTTCTGTTTTGTTCCAACTCCTCTCCGGCCTAGCACCCCTGCTCTGTCTGTGCTCTGTTCCCCAAATATTCTTGCAGGACTCAGAAGATCCCTGTCACGATTAATTAATTTCCCCATTATTACATTTTTTTAAAATTTTATTTTCCCATTTTCTTTTTTTAATTATTATGGTTCCCATTTGTTTTCATAATGAGGCGGAATTTCAAGTGCTACCAATTGGCTAATATTCCGAGTTGGCTATGCATGGAGCCATCAGTGATCTCTCATCGCAGCCCCCATTCTTCCGAATGTAGCGACCTGTGTTTAATAGAATAGAATAGAATGTAGAAAGTTCAATATAACTGATTAAGTTCTGTGAATATGAATGATAACCAGGCTACGACAATCGTGCGACAGTCCAAATGGCCTCTGGCCTTGCAAAAACATACTTGCATTTCCTTACATTGCCTCGTACCTCCGATTCCACCACATATACTGTCCCGTTGTCTTTGGTTCCTGGCTTTGACGCTTGGTTATTCGACGTCTTTGTCAAATCTTTCGTCGATCCTAGGAGAGTACAAAACACAATCATCACGATATTTTTTTAATACAATGTCTCGGCTTATGGAAGAGTTAAGACACATAACAAATCAGGACACAACAGGACAAAGGGAACAGCAAGAGAAAGGGGAAACGTCAACATCAGGGTGGAGGGAGAAAGTAGATGGAGATGGACAAACAAGGCATGCAGATAACGATAAGGGGTAGGGGAGAATGCAAGGGGTGGATAAGAAGGATACAGAAGCAAAATTTTAGAGGGGTGGGGGTGGTTTAATGGGTGTAGAAAAGATCATGGGTTTGGACAGGGGATGACTTGAGATGGTGGTGAACAGTTTCCTTGAAGACCTGGAGGGAAGAATGAGATTGAAGATAGTGTGGTAGGTGGTTCCACAGGTGGGAAAAAACGATGAATAAATGAGTGAAGGTGAGCAGTGGTTCTGGATTTAGGCAGTTTCACTAGAAGGGGGTTGCTGGTGGACCCCCTCCTAGTGAAACTGCAGATACCATGCGGGACAAACCACGGAGAAGACAGATGGTGCAAGGCCAGAAATGAGGTAGAAGAAACAGCGAGACAACCGACCTGTCTGCGATTGCGAAGCGATAGGCCATAGACTCAGCTTTATCGTGAGAGATTCCAATGGTCTTGAAAGCCATGGATTCCACGGCATCAAGCTGAGCAAGATGTGAGGCAGGGGAGCCAGCCCATAGGGGAGAGCGGTACTCCATCAAGCTGCGGATGAAAGCCTTAGAGGTGGATAGGAGTTCAGTTGTGCCAAATGCAGATTTTTCACGATGGAGGATGCCCAGTCTACATCTGGATTTGGAGGCCAACCTTGAAGTGTGGATTGCCCAAGAGGGATCATGGCTGAGAATGAGACCAAAGAGTTTGAGTGACTGAACCTTTTTGAGACGGTTGTTAAGAAAGTAGATGGGAGGGTTTGCAGTATGGTAGAGAGAGAGAGAGAGAGAGAGAGAGAGAGAGAGAGAGAGAGAGAGAGAGAGAGAGAGAGAGAGAGAGAGAGAGAGAGAGAGAGAGAGAGAGACTGTGTGGGATTTATCAGGATTGAAAGACAAAATTTATTATTCTATTATTACACATTTTTTTATTTCGATTTGTTATAAAACAAAAGTACTCGTATTAAGAAAGTCTTCCAGCAGCAAGGTGCATTGCTCAGAAGATTCCTCCCTGAAGAGGATTTTAAAATTTCCTTTGACATTTCTTACTTTCACATTAACATTGGATGCCCTTTGTCATACGTATATAATTGTCACTTGTGTTCTACAAGTTCAAACACAGAAATTAAATAATATTGTGAGAATCATAGTGTTGAATATACACTGGACTTGCATTGAAGAACAACGTATATATATATTTTTTAAAGTAAAAGTGTACCTACACGAACGACAGTCTCAGTTTACTCAAGGTTTCCTGAAAGGTAAGTTCTGTCAATCGGATAGATTGCACCACCTGTTGTAACTGTTTATCATTACACTAGCAGAAGCCCATGGTAAAAATACCACAGTTTAAAAAAAGAAAAAAAACGAAGCCTTTTATTTTTGAACTGTTCATAGAAAGAGCTCAAAAATAGGAGGTTATATATTTCATAATAGCTAAAAAAAAAATAGCCCCGAATGGGCTGACGGTCATCTCTCGAGGTTGTAGTTCAGACCTCTACTGATTTGGAAGAACCCCCCTGGGAGCCCCCTGATCGGAAATCGAATAATCTAAGACCGAGTGATCCGGTGGACCATCGAGTAGAAGGGCTGTATCGGGTTTCAGAGCAATCGGTTGGTAAATAAGGGACGAGTAGGGATCTAAAGTTTCAGGGGGTAACCCCCTTTCCACCTCCCCTGGGAGCCTCCAGGATCCGAAATCCAAAAATCTAAGGCCGAGCAATCCTGCAGGCTACTGTCTTGTATTCATGTGTGAAGTTTCAGACCAATCAGTTGGGTGATAAGGGAGGAGTAGCAAAATAAAACATAGTAAAACGGACGGACAGACATCATGACCCTCTTTATAAGTTAATCTCTTCGAGAATAGAGATGAGATGACCAAATAATTAAGGAGAGAGGAGGCAGCGGTCTGTTGCTGATACACCAGCTGGGTTTACGTTTTCTTGTCTGATTTAGTTCTAATTTTCCCGTAAGTTTGGATTAATTTGAAGCAACGTTTACTTATTTTTTTAAATCTCTCCAAGGAGTGTTTCCACGTTTCAGGGTGGGACAGACAGACAGTATTAGTCTATTATATATATACGGTACTAGCACATTACCCGTCGGTTGATTACATGTCTCCTCCCCCCCCCCTTCTCAACAGTGACACACACACTAACATTTTTACTGTGAGTGAACTCACCCATGCAATTCTGACAACTCATCAACAGAAGAGCCTCAGCCTACCCCTCCCAACTCTTTCCCATCTTTGCTCTCCTACCTTACCCCCAACCCCAAGTCCTCACCCTTCCCGTCCCAACCCTAAGGCATCGATCACCTCCCCGCTCTCAAGCCTTCAAACTCCCCCCTCCTCCTTCCAAAGTTGTTCCAACTTTACTCTCATCCTAATCCCCTTCATAAAAGCAAACGGGCATTCCCACGTCAAAACAGCGGAATATGTAACGTTTTCTGCTCCCCTGTCATACTATCACTGACTTCACAGAAACCCATTGAAAGTCGCCTATTCAACCCGCATTTTGAAAACATAGTCGGAAATAATAGCAAACCTGCATAACCTCGGCCATAAAAGCCTGCTTTGGAGAAAAGGGAATTCTAAAGGGTTCCTAAATTAGCGGCTGTAGTATAGAAATTGTGGGTGGAGTCAGAAGAACTGTCCAACCAATGGGTGGAACTTGCACGCACACACACGCACACACACACACACAGACGGACGGACACACATGGACGGACGCATGCACGGATGGACACACAAACAGCTCCTTTTATTGTATAGAGGATAGATCATTGCACAACATTAGTGTCCATTTATGCACCTGTTAGCTCTGTACTTATTGTGTTACCTGAAGAGCTCAGGTCGTTTGTCTTACCTGACGAGCTCGACTCATCTTGGGTCTGAAACCTCAACTCTCTCTCTCCATCCACAAATACTTAATTTCAGTTGGTATAAGTACCTCTTCACACACGGACGTCATCTGTCCTTCACTCCTGAAGGATAAAGTCACGATGGATGTTACTTATGATAATGCTGTGTCTTAACAATGTCTTTGCATTAAATGTCATACCCATAAACCCTCTTTCTCTGTCATCACCCACTTCCAAACTCCACCCCTCATCCCTCCCCACCCTCCGTCTCCCAAATTCTAGTTGTTCCTTCCCGAGAGCTTGCTTCTGTATAAAATTTGTCCATGCTACATGTCCTCCTCTACCTCTCATTCCTCCACATACCCATTCTTTGTCCAAGTGTTCCTCTATTTTATCCAGAAACCCTACTGTTGGTGTTCCCCATCCCTCACCCTCTCTCTACTGTTCCATCTGTTCTATTGTGTCGTGATCCGTTCAATATTCCAACTCTTCTACAAGCCTTGACTGTATACAAAAAAGGTTCAGAGAGACGCATACTGTCGGCTCTAAAGCTCCTGTGCCTCGCCATCAGCTATATCCTGTGTTGGTCAGATCATATCTCCAAACTGACGGACAAAACTGACCGCTGCCTCAGAATTCTATGCAGGATCAAGTCCTTCTTCTGCATGCCAACCTCAACTTGTGTATAAGGCCTTCACCCGAAGTGTCAAGCAACAAGTGTCTCCCATATGGACTGGCATTTCCTCTCTTGGTGCACTTGAGGCACATCCCAAACTCTCACCTTGTCAAAGTACTTCTCATTGTTTGTGCATTATGACAACAAACTCATTATCATTCCCTCCACTCATTGAAGATGGATGGAAGTTATGCTTTATTTCACCCCTGTCTGTCTGTGTGCAGAATATCTCAAAAAGTTGTGGATGGATTTGGACGAAACTTGATGGACATGTTGGGTGTGTGACAAGGAAAAAAAAAAAATTTTTTGGTGAAGATACAAATCTGGATCCAGATCCGACATTGAAAAAAGAATGTAAGTGTTTCTTCACCCTCAATTGAGAGATGGGGACAAAAACGATAAATAGTATGACAAGAACAAGCCGATTAGATTTTGGTCGAGGTAAAGATCCAGATCCAGAATATCAGTGGATACAAAAAGTAAACTGGTCAGCCTGGCGGAGGTATGCGCTCTACCGAGTGCCCTTCTAGTTATCATTGAGGCATGGAGTCTCAAGCCCTTCAATCGACTTTATAAACTATTGGCTGATTTATAATGTACTCGTGTAAAGCCCATCAAAAATGACGGGTTGGAACAGTTTATTTGATGGTGTAGCCGGGTGAGCATGCCAAAGTCTGAAGCCTGGGCCTAGTGTCAGGTGTGCTTATATCAACTTTATTTATTAGACATCCTGCACACGTAAATGAACACTCGTTTTATTCTGTACGCATTGCACATCACATGCAGTGAATTTCGCATCCATGTGCCTTGTATTTATTGTTGTATGCTCAAATCCCTCCGAAAACACAACTCAAAACCTTTAAAACCTACCCTTATGAAGGGGGAAAAACACACACACACACACATATATACATACATACATACACACACACACACACACACACACACACACACACACACACACACACACAGTCGTGCCCAAACATATTGGCACCCTTGCACCTTTTTACACCACCTACTGCCTCCAGACTGGTTTCATCGCTTATTGTGCACCCCCCCCCACCCCCTCTGCCCCCAACCATCAGGCCGGTGTCATCGCTTACTGGCAAGTCGTTAGCTACAGCGTAGATGGAAACATGCACCATCGAGGCTCCCAAGCATGTACCACTTGCAATGTCAATAGCAGTTAATATAGAAATAACAAGATCTGATTACGTCTCTTGTCCGTAATTGTAGGGAACAGCCAATCACCTCCTACCAAATCAATTATCCGCAGGTGGCAAGGATTTTCACAATCTTCTCCAAAAAGAAGTTGAAATTTACAGAAATATTTGGTCTCCACAATTCTTTATTTCACCGTTAATATTACAGAACTTTTGTTTTTAATTCAGAACTTAATATATCCTTTTAAATCAGAAAATAACGAGAACGGCACGAAGTAGAGCGCATACCTCCACCTGGTTGGCCATATCACTCAATGGTGAAGAATCACTTTAAAAATTCCACTTGCTGGATCCGTATCCAGATCTTCACCAAAATTGAATCGATTCTTTCTTGTCACACACCTGGTGTTGCCTGGTGTTGGCTTAGCAGTTAGGGTGCCGGCTTGGGATCCTAGGATCCTGGGTTCGAATCCCGGTCGATCGCTGAATTAACGCCAATTAACAAATTAACCAACCTGTCCATCGGAAGGATGACAGGTTGACTCAGCCTGTCATCCTTCCGAGGTCGGCAAATTGAGTACCAGCTTGTTGGGATGAATGATCACGGTGTGTACCGAGATTTAGAATAGGTACACCATATCCCTGCGCATCGTAAGAGCATGACCAAGGGTTGGCGTCAGGAAGGGCATCCGTCTATAAAAAAAAACATTGCCTCAAACAGGGAACCATGATTGTCATGGGGCCCGCAAGGCTAACCCCCGCTCTAGCGGGGAAAATGGCCTTAAAACGATCATTCATATATTCATTCTTCCTTGTCACACACACAACCGGTTCACCAAGTTTCGTCCAAATCCATCCACAACTTTTTGAGATATCCTGCTTTGTATCGTTTTGGCCCTATCTCCCAATGGTGAAGAATCACTTTTAAAATTCTAGTAGCCGGATCCGAATCCGGATCTTCACAAAAATCTAACAATTTCGTCCTTATCACATACGCTACCTCCATGCCAAATTTCGTCCAGATCCGTCCACAAATTTTTGAGATATCCTGCTTTGTATCGTTTTGGCCCTATCTCCCAATGGTGAGGAATCACTTTTAAAATTCTAGTAGCTGGATCCGAATCCGGATCTTCACAAAAATCTAACAATTTCGTCCTTATCACATACGCTACCTCCATGCCAAATCCCGTCCAAATCCATCCACAAATTTTTGAGATATCTTGTTCACAAGATAGACAAACAGACGGACAGACATACAGACAGACAGGGGTGAAAACATAACCTCCATCCACCTTTGGTGGCGGAGGTAAACAGAGAGACAGACAGGGGTAAAAACATAACCTCCATCCACCTTTGGTGGTGGAGGTAAAAAGAAATGGCATTGACAAAATTATTGACACCCCAAACTTAATATTTAGTAGCACAGCCTTTGGACAAAATACCTGCAGTCAAGCGCTTCCTATAGGCATGAATGAGCTTCCTACACCTCTCTCCTGGCAGTTTGGCCCACTCTTCTTGTGCAAACTGCTCCAGTTCTCCCAGATTTGAAGGGTGCCTTCTCCCAACTGCTGTTTTCAGATCTCCCCACAGGTGTTCAACGGAATTTAGATCTGGACTCATTGCTGGCCATTTCAGACAGTCCAGCGTTTTGTCTTGAACCATTCCTGAGTGCTTTTTGAAGTGTGCTTGGGGTCATTGTCCTGCTGCAAGACCCATGACCTTCAACGGAGACCTGGCTTTCTGACACTGGGTTGAACATTGTGCTCCAAAATGCCTTGGTAATCTCCTGATTTCATGATGCCATGTACACATTCCAGGCACCCAGTACCAGAGGCAGCACAACAACCCCAAAACATCACTGAACCTCCTCCATGTTTGACTGTCAGGAAAGTGTTCTTTTCTATGAAGGCTTCATTTTGTTTTCTGTAAACATCGAGATGATGTGTTACCAAAAAAACTCTAATTTGGTCTCATCTGCCCACAGGATATTCTCCCAGAAGGATTTTGGTTTGTTCAGGTGTGTTTTGGAAAACTCCAGTCAGGCTTTCTTGTGTCACTCTCAGCAGTGGGGTCCTCCTGGGTCTCCTACCATTGAACCCTCTTTCATTGATTGGTGACGGATGGTTCGAGTTGAAACTGTTTTACCTTATGTCTGAAGGTCAGCTTGAATCAGTTTGGCAGTTGATTGAGGAGCTTTCTCCACCATTCGGTCAATCCTTCGCTGCAATATTTGATCAAGTTTTCTCTTCTGGCCACGTCCAGGGAGGTTGGCTACAGTGCCATAAACTTCCTGATAACATTGCGTACGTTGGACACAGGATATGGACTTGTAGCCTTGAGATTGTCCATGCTTGGCTACAATTTTGTGTCTAACCTCCTCAAACAATTCTCTGGTTTTCTTTCTTTTCTCCATGCTCTATGTGGAAATACAGTGACACAAAACACCAGAATGACTCCTTTTCTCTATTCAAAATGGTTGAATGAGTGATTTTTATATTGCAGCACCTGTAACTCACCGCAGTTGAGTTCAATTCCAAAGTAAAGGAGAGTCACCTGCTTGAAATCTAATTATTTCTAACAACTTCTAAAACCCTGGTGTTGGGCTAGCGGCTAGCGTGCCGGCTTAGGATCTTGGGTTTGAATCCCGGTCGATCGCTGAATTAACGCCAGGGGGGTTGACTCAGCCTGTCATCCTTCCGAGGTCGGCTAATTGAGTACCAGTTCACTGGTAATTCCCTGTTTGTCGTTAAAGACGGCAAAAAGGGTTGGCGTCAGGAAGGGCATCCGGCCGTAAAACATTGCTTCAAAAAGGGGACCAAAAAACAACAACCACGGTTCCCGAAAAAGGCCAACCCCCGCAAAGCGGGGAAAAATGGCCTCTAAAGGTGGTTTTTTTTTTAACTTCTAAAAGGTGCCAATAATATTGTCTGAGACATTTTAGGATTTCTGTGTGGAAAAAGCTTAGATTTAGTAATTTTTTCAGCTTTTTTATGTTTTGTTCCACTGCAAACCAAAGAGAACTACATATGTGGATACCAAAATATTTTTTTAATTTCAACATTTTTCTGGAAGAAATGGTGCATTATTTGAAAAAAGTGCAAGGGTTCCAATATTTTTGGCCATGACTGTACATACACAAGAACACATTGTGTTTTTAATGGTAGATTTTTGTTTCTGCTGCTTGGACTCCTCCAGTCTTTGAGAGAATGTTGATGAGTTAATTTAAAAATAAAATGCTGAAATCCTATTTATTTAACCAATTTATCAATTTATTTGCTGTGCTTCACGGCATTTGAAGCATCATCATATCTATAATAAGACCAATGGGCTTATTTACATTGGCATATTATATGCTACCTGTCTTGGTGCACTTCCGCTCTTCCTTTTTCTTTGTCCCACGTGTCGTGGATAAGCTCGCTTTCACAGCAGCGGAATGTTTCACAGATGGCTTTTCCTCCTTTGGAACAGATTCCTGTGCAGTGGAATCACTCAAGTTCAAAGTATTGAAGCATCTCTTTCCTTCATATACAGTATTGCAATCCCAGAACCAAGAAGCATGTGTGAAATTGTAGGGAAATAAACACCGACTACCTGGGGATTGAAAAAGAAGACTAGGATGCATAAATAAGTACAGCTACGTGGAAATTATTACGAAAATGACGTGAAAGGAGTTGGATTGAACAGAAGAGGTACATTCAAAAACAGTGTCAAGTATGGAGACCATCCTGTTATTATTGGTATATCAGAAGAAGAACTACAAAGAATGGCATAGACAGGGTTGCATGCCTACAGCCCGTTTGGAGTTTGCGAAAAAGCACCTAAAGGACTCTCAGACTGTGAGAAACAAGATTCTGTGGGCTTTCATATGTCTTTCACTGAGGAGAGGCTTCCATCTGGCCACTCTGCCATAAAGCCCAGATCGGTGGAGTGTTGCAGTGATGGTTGTCCTTCTGGAAGTTTCTCCCATCTCCACACAGGATCTCTGGAGCTCAGCCAGAGAGACCATCGGGTTCTTGGTCACCTCTCTTACCAAGGCCCTTCTCCCCCGATTGCTCAGTTTGGCCGGGCGGCCAGCTCTAGGAAGAGTCCTGGATATTTCAAACTTCTTCCATTTAAGAATTATGGAGGCCACTGTGCTCTTGGGAACCTTCAATGCAGCACAGATTTTTTTGTAGGCTTCCCCAGATCTGTGCATGGATACAATCCTGTCTCTGACCTCTGCAGGCAGTTCCTTCGACCTCATGGCTAGGTTTTTGCTCTGATATGCATTGTCAGCTGTGAGACCTTATATAGACAGGTGTGTGCCTTTCCAAATCATGTCCAATCAATTGAATTTACCACAGGTGGACTAAAATCACGGTGTAGAAACAGCTCAAAGATGATCAAGAGAAATGGGAGGCACCTGAGCTAAATTTCAAGTGTCATAGCAAAGGGTATGAATACTTATGTCAATGTGATATTTCAGTTTTTTCTTTTTAATAAATTTGCTAAACTTTCTAAAATCCTGTTTTCTCTTTGTCATTATGGGGTATTGAGTGTAGATTGATGAGGGAAAAAATGAATTTAAACGATTTCAGCATAAGGCTGCAACATAACAAAATGTGAAAAAAGTGAAGGGGTCTGAATACTTTCTGAATGCACTGTATATACACACAATAAATAAATAAAGTCAAAAACTTCTCAAGTGAAAATAAAGGGGTCGTTATGTTAAATTTGATCTGCATTTGGACTCGCATACTCAGTTGCCTTTCCAATCCCTTCGGAAACGAGAGAGGTTAGAAATGCTGAAAGTACATGTTCGCCAAAATGAATGTACAAAGCAGAATTGAGATCAACCTGACAGCAGCGGTTTGAAAACAAAAAACCTACAGTTTTTTGTGGCTCGTTTGTCATTTGCATGCTTCGCTCATAAGACTGACGATATCGCCGTTCCACCACCTCCTCATGAGTCAAGGCAAAGCGTCTCAAAACCTGCCACATCATGAAGGGAAAGTATAACAACAACAACAACAACAACAGCAACAGCAACAGCAACAGCAGCAGCAGCAGCAGCAGTATCTGCATAACGCTCAAGTGCAATATCATTTAATAGTTCAAAAGCAAGAGTCGAAACATGAACCAGAATGATGTACGACAAATAAATAATCCCTGATTTATCGACACACAAAGTAGATTTATACATGAATAAGCATGAACAATGCAGAGCCTCCCGGTGTTTATACATTACAGTAGATCTGCGAAAGCAGACCCATAAACTCACAAACACACACACACACACACAGTGTGAAAATAAAGGGGTCGTTATGTTAAATTTGATCTGCATTACGACTCGCACACTCAGTGGTCTTTCCAATCCCTTCAGAAACGAGAGAAGTTAAAAATGCTGAAAGTACAGTCACGTGAAAAAGTAAGTACACCCCATGTAAAGTTTTGACTTTTTCAACATACTGTATTTCAACATACAACTATTTGATCTTAATTTCAACAATATTGATAGATAAAGGTGATATAATAACAAATATCATGAAACATTTACATTTTGTAGTCCATTGTATAATTTAAATAAACATAAATGCAAATTTCACATGTGGAAAAAGTAAGTACACCCTTGGCTCTAATAGGTGGTATTGCCCCCTTTGGCAGAAACAACCTCAAGTAGGCGTTTCTTATAACTGTTGAACAGTCTCTGACATCGACTGGGAGAAATTTTGGCCACTCCTCCATGCAAAATTCTTTCAGCTGTGCGATGTTTGAGGGGTTTCTTGCATGCACAGCTCGTTTTCAAATCCCCCCACAACATCTCAATGGGATTTAGATCCGGGCTTTGACTTGGCCATTCCAGAACCCTCCATTTCTTTCTTTTCAGCCATTCCTTGGTGGATTTACTGGTATGTTTAGGGTCATTGTCATGTTGCAAGGTCCACCTTTGGTTGAGCTTCAACTCTCCGACAGATGGCCTCACATTAACCTCAAGCACCCTCTGGTACAATGAAGAATTCATAGTGGATTCTATGATGGTGAGCTGCCCAAGCCCTGATGCAGCAAAGCTGCCCCAAACCATAATATTTCCACCACCATGCTTTACAGTTGGTATCAGGTTCTTGTGGTCAAATGCTGTCTTTGGATTTCGCCAAACATGGCTTCTGGTACTGTGGCCAAATAGCTCTACCTTTGACTCATCTGTCCAGAGCACATTGTTCCAGAAGTGCTTGTCTTTGCCTAGGTGTTCATTGGCAAACTTTATTCTTGCCCTGATGTTCTTTCTGAACAGCAAAGGTTTCCTCCTGGCACACCTCCCATGTCGATCAAATTTGTGCAGCCTCTTTCTAATGGTAGTTAGAAAGACATCAACAGTGGCAACAGTGGCACTTTGACATCAACAGTGGCAAGAGCTACCTGTAGGTCCCATGATGACATTCTGGGGTTCTTCGAGACTTCTTTCAGCATCTTGCGGTCTGCTCTCGGGCTGAACTTGCTGGGGCGGCCTGGCCTGAACAAGTTGGCAGTTGTTTGGAATCTTCTCCACTTGTAGATGATCTTCCGGACAGTCGAATGATTGATTTCAAATTGTTTGGAGATCTTTTTAAATCCCTTCCCAGACTCGTAGTCATCTACAACCTTCTTTCTGAAGGCCTCAGAGAGCTCTTTTCATCTCGGCATGGTGACGCCGCACTCTTCAACAACAAAGAGCAAACCAAACTAAATGTCTGAGGTTTAAATATGACAGGTTCCTCCAAGATCCTCTCTAACGATGTTCTAATCATTTGCACCTGAGCTGGTGCACCTGATTCTAATTTTAGGTATTTGAAGAAGTGATAAATGTAGGGGTGTACTTACTTTTTCCACATGCAAAATTTGCATTTATGTTTATTTAAATTATACAATGGACTACAAAATGTAAATGTTTCATGATATTTGTTGTATTATATCACCTTTATCTATCAATATTGTTGAAATGAAGATGAAATAGCTGTATGTTGAAATATGTTGAAAAAGTCAAAACTTTACATGGAGTGTACTTACTTTTTCACGTGACTGTACATGTTCGCCAAAATGAATGTACAAAGAAGAATTGAGATCAACCTTACAGCAGCGGTTTTAAAATAGCCTGTTCATTAAAAAAATAGCCCATAAAAATAACCTATATTACAATAGCCTATTCGGTCCCTTCTAGATGAACGAGGAAAACAAGTTAGAGAAAGGATGTTACAAGTTCAAAGCCCCCGCAGACCCTTTTCACCCTGATTTTTTATGCCATGAACAAACTTTGATACATCCGGGTGGTGAAGGTTGTGGTCAAGTTTCATGGAAATCATGTCTGTCGTTTTGGGGTATTCGTATTTGCTGTATTCCATTAAATAAGCCAATCCTGTACTATCCTGATACTCTCGCACATAAGTCTACAAACCCGAATTCTCATGCACATTCAAACTCTCAAACACACTCATACAGAATACAAGCCCAAAACGTCCCCTTTTTCTTTATGGCTATAACCTTACGTGAAGAAAATTTTAACTTTCTCTCAGTTCAAAGCTCGAAACTGGATTTCAGATACTCGCGTTTCATGTGGGATTGTTGATGACAAAAAATTATTTGTTTGATCGCTCCACCCACACATACACCTGTCTACACACAATCTCACATGCATGGTGAAGATCAAACGACGTTCAGTCTCACCATCTGGGTATTGCAGCCACATGATGCCCCCAACCTGCTCGGAACAATACTTAACACCGGGTCCACAATACCTGTGCAGTCCGGAATGAAGACCATTCCGTGGTTGGAACGTCAGAATTGAGCCTTCCCTGCCTTCCAGGCAGATGGACTAGTTGGTGGGGCATTCGGTTCTGAATATTGATTTTCCCAATCACTTCTAGCTTTATATTTTTTCTACGAAAGTATGTGCACTTACCTCAGCCAGCTGCTGAGCTCCATTGTCACCAATTTTATTGTAAGCCAAAGAAAGAAAAACAAGGGTGCGGTTTGTTCGGAGACTCTGCAAATATGAGAAAACATAATTGTGATTCCCACCACACCTTAAGAAAGTATAACAGCATTAGTATAACGCAGAAGAGAAGCCCACCAGTGGATAAACAATTGAAGGGATGACATCTTCATTGAGGAGCATGTAGGTGGTTTGCTTAAACTTCTATATGTAATATACACAAACTATATATATAGGGTGTGGCAATAAAAGGTTAACCGCTTAAAATAACCTTTGTACTTTTCGTCATTACCTTAATTTTGTTTTGTTTTGCAGGAGTGATCAATGGTCTTTGGAGAAGTCATTCAAGCATAACCAAAGCATGCTACGGAAAAAATGACGTTTTCTACGGAACAAAGACTAAACATTGTCAAGTGGTATTTTGAGACCACATCAATTGCTTCCGTCCAGACGAGGTTCTGTACTGAATATGGAGTGCATCCCAGAAACAAGCCTTGTGAAACAGGTTTCACAACGGAAACTTGTGAAAAAGTTCGAAAGTGAAGGGATGATTCTCAACATTAACCAAGGAAGGTCCGGTCACCCAAGAAGTGTACGGTGTGAAGGAAAAATGGAACGAGTTTGTGAGTCAGTCATGCAATGTCCGAAGAAATCACATCGACAAAGATTGGCTGAACTGGGTCTCACTCACGCCCAGCAGTATCAGAAGAATAATGAAACAAGATTTAAGCCTCTTTCCTTACCACATCACAACAGCCCATAAATTGACCGTTGGGGATAAAGCACCACGAGTCACTATGTGCGAGATGCTGCAGCAGAAGATGGAGGCAAACCCAAAACTGGATTCGCGATGTGTGGTTCAGTGACGAGGCACACTTTCACGTCAATGGTGCTGTCAATTCACACAACAACATTTTCTGGGGAAGTCAATGTCCAGGTGAGGTTGAAGAGAAGATGCAATCTCCAAAGACAAACATTGGCAGTAGAAGGGGCCATACTGAAGAGCTCAGTGACTTTCAACATGACACCGTCATAGGATGCCACATTTCCAACAAGTCAATTGGTCAAATTTATGCCCTGCGAGAGCTGCCCCGGTCAACTGTAAGTGCTGTTATTGTGAAATGGAAACGTCTAGGAGCAACAGCAGCTCAGCCACGAAGTGGTAGGCCACACAAGCTCACAGAATGGAACCGCCAAGTGCTGAAGCACGTAAAAATCGTCTGTCCTCGGTTGCAACACTCACTACCGAGTTTCAAACTGCCTCTGGAAGCAACGTCAGCACAAAAACTGTTCGTCGGGAGCTTCATGAAATGGGTTTCCATGGCCGAGCAGCTGCACACAAGACGAAGATCACCATGTGCATGCCAAACGTCGGCTGGAGTGGTGTTAAGCTCGCCACCATTGGACTCTGGAGCAGTGGAAACATGCTCTCGAGAGTGATGAATCCCGCTTCACCACCAAGCATGGACGAATCTGGGTTTGGTGGATGCCAGAAGAACGCTACCTGCCCGAATGCACAGTGCCAACTGTAAAGTTTGGTGGAGGAGAAATAATGGTCTGGGGCTGTTTTTCATGGTTCGGGCTAGGCCCCTTAGTTCCAGTGAAGGGAAATCTTTATGCCACAGCATACAATGACATTCTAGACGATTGTGTGCTTCCAACTTTGTGGCAGTTTGGGGAAGTTTGGGGAAGACCGTTTCCAGTTACACCATGACAAAGCCCCTGTGCACAAAGCTAAGTCCATACAGAAATGGTTCGTCGAGATCGGTGTGGAAGAACTTGACTGGCCTGCACAGAGCTCTGACCTCAACTCCATCGAACACCTTTGGGATGAATTGGAACGCCGGCCGAGCCAGGCCTAATCGCCCAACATCAGTGCCGACCTCACTAATGCTCTTGTGGCTGAGTGGAAGCAAATCCCCACAGCAATGTTCCAACATCGAGTGGAAAGCCTTCCCAGAAGAGTGGAGGCTGTTATAGCAACAAAGGGGGGACCAACTCCATATTAATGCCCATGATTTTGGAATGAGATGTTCGACGAGCACGTACGGGTGTGATGTTCGGGTGTTCAATCTTGAGCATTAACAGTTCAATAACAGTTCAGCCAAACAGTTCAATCTTGGTTTCATCAGACCACAGAATCTTGTTTCTCACAGTCTGAGAGTCCTTTAGGTGCTTTTTTGCAAACTCCAAGCGGGCTTTCATGTGTCTTTCACTGAGGAGAGGCTTCCGTCTGGCCACGCTGCAATAAAGCCCAGATCGGTGGAGTGTTGCAGTGATGGTTGTCCTTCTGGAAGTTAGTCCCATCTCCACACAGGATCTCTGGAGCTCAGCCAGAGTGACCATCAGGTTCTCAGGCACCTCTATTACCAAGGCCCTTCTCCACCGATTGCTCAGTTTGGCCGGGCGGCCAGCTCTAGGAAGAGTCCTGGTTGTTCCAAACTTCTTCAATTTAAGAATTATGGAGGCCACTGTGCTCTTGGGAACCTTCAATGCAGCACAGATTTTTTTGTAGGCTTCCCCAGATCTGTGCCTCGACACAATCCTGTCTCTGAGCTCTGCAGGCAGTTCCTTCGACCTCATGGCTTGGTTTTTGCACTGATTTGCATTGTCAGCTGTGAGACCTTATATAGACAGGTGTGTGCCTTTCCAAATCATGTCCAATCAATTGAATTTATGACAGGTGGACTCCAATCAAGGTGTAGAAACATCTCAAAGATGATCAAGAGAAATGGGAGGCACCTGAGCTAAATTTCAAGTGTCATAGGAAAGGGTATGAATACTTATGTCAATGAGATATTTCATTTTTTTATTTTGAATAAATTTGAAAAACTTTCTAAAATCCTGTTTTCTCTTTGTCATTATGGGGTAATGAGTTTAGATTGATGAGGGAAAAAATGAATTTAAACGATTTCAGCAAAAGGCTGCAACGTAACAAAATGTGAAAAAAGTGAAGGGGTCTGAATACTTTCTGAATGCACTGTATGTATGTATGTATGTATGTATGTATGTATGTATGTATGTATGTATGTATGTATACATATATATATATATATATATATATATTGTCGCGATCCCGGCTGTGAAATGGTTCCCAGCACGGAATACGGACGTTAATGTCCGGGCTTCAAGTAGTCCACGGAGTGGACAGAGAGAACTCAATAAACACAATTGTGTTTTAATCGGCCTTCTAGGGGTAAGGCACGATGCTTTATTGGCTCGATCACAAAACCATGAAAGGTAACAAAATGGAATAAACTGCACAAAGCCTGCAGGAACTGTCGGCAACAGACGCTCCAAACAGGACGCAGGTAAGATCACTCGCGGCTCCAATCGACGATCTCCGGGACTCGGAGGGTAACAGGATGGAATTCACCGCACAAGGCCGGCAGGAACGGTCGGCCAGCAGCTCCAACACGAAGCAGGCAATCACTCGCGGTTCCAATCTACGAGATCCGGGAATCACTCGTTCTCTTCCGGAGTTACTCGCTCGTAAAATACAGAACGGTAAACGATCAGCCCAACTCGGCTGTCGTGAGGATTCAAGGAAAGCCCTTTTGAGATTTCCCACTCGGAGCCTTCGAGCCGCGTCCGTTGCACAAGATGGCGGCCGGCTCTCTGACTCTCCACCAATGACGTGCCGAATCGCCTCCCGATCGCGTGAGGCTCCAAGGAGGCCACGTCACGCGGTGGGCGGGGCACCAAATCTGGGTGAGAACAGGTGGTTTCACCGGTGGTTTCTCACAGTCCTCCCCCCCTAAGTAAAAACCCCGTCGAATAGACGGCGTTTTTAAAACCAGTATTTGTAGTAGGTGCAAATCACATGGCAAGATGATGGCGGTAATCGCTAACAGGCAATTAACGCAATTAACAATTATTAACACTTATTAACAACAATAACGCAACAACGCAACAATACAACGCAACGCAATAGCGCAACAATAACGCAATTATTAACGCACAGGCAATTAACAGGCATTAACAGGTTAACAATGAACCAGTTTGGTTTTTTTTTTTCACACACAAATTTTAACACCATACACCACATTAATATCTACCCTACAAGAGTTACACTTCACACAAAGCACAATAGAGAGGCAAGGGGGCCAAACTCAAGTTGGGGGAAGCGTTGACAGGAAAGAAACGGGCCGAGACCGAGAGCGGCGGGTACTCCTCCGGTGTCGAGAACAACAGTCATATGCGTAATGACCCCTTTCACCGCACTGGTAACATCGATCGTTCGGGTCGAAAGGCCTGCGGACCAAAGGGCGTCTGAAACGAGGCCGCCGCGACATGCCATTCGACATCTCGACGCACACACGCGATCCGCAAATTAACCTTCCATCAAGGGCTCTGACCGAATCTTCAGCATCTCGTGGCTCTTCAAACTCAACAACTGCAAATCCAGGTGGGTTTCGAGCAACCCATACGTTGCGGAGTGGTCCGTAATGTTCGAAGACCCTCCCTAGCTCGGCTTTCGCTGCTCCATTGCCCAGGTTTCCCACATATACCTTAGCATTAGCGTTCCTGCTGAATCGCGACATGGCGGGAGCGGTCCCTGAGGAGCACGGCACCTGAGGGTGGCTTGACGGGAGGCTCGGGTGGACTTCAGCTGACGCAACGTCACCGTCGGGAACTGGAGTCGAGGCGCTAGGCTCCTCGGGCCAGAGTGAAGCTATGTCTGACTCCGCCACTCTCTCCGCCTGTTTACTCTGGGATCTAGTGACCCCCCCACAGGTCAGAGTCAATGACTCCTCCCTGGCCATGGCATCATTGCCAATCAGCAAGGAGACCCCGGGTATCGGGTAGTAGGGTACCACCACACAGGTCACTGGACCCTTAAAAATGTCACTCCGGACCTCGAGGAGGGCAAGGGGATACCGGCCAAGAACCCGGTCAATGCCCCGAAGGAGGGTATACTCGCCGGTATAACGCATCTGAGAGGCCGGAACTACCCCCGCCCGGAGAACACACCGTGTCGCCCCAGTATCCCGA
Organism: Myxine glutinosa; assembly: GCF_964187855.1. Lineage (NCBI taxonomy): Eukaryota > Metazoa > Chordata > Myxini > Myxiniformes > Myxinidae > Myxine > Myxine glutinosa. The sequence continues at coordinate 58,007,108 of NC_136268.1, forward strand.
AGGTATTGGGCCTCAAACTTCAGCATCGAATCAGGGCCACCCACTAAGGCTGTCCCTGAATAATCCTGGTACAGTGGATGAATGGAATTAGCCTCGGTGGCAGTGACCTCGGTCACCGATGCCACCGTCGTGTGCGAGGGCCCGGCGGATGAGCTCCACTGATCTCCCTCCGACTTAACAGGAGGGTTGCCTCGGTAGGCCGGACTAGCGGGATTAGAGAAGCAGCGGTTTTCACCGTGCCCCACGCGTTTGCAGAAATCGCACCAGGGCCCTGCCCTGGTCTGCGGCTCGCGACCGCCACCAGTGGAGGGCATCGGAGAACCCCTCCCCTCGATCCAGCCGCCGGGCAGACGGGGGGCGGTCTTGATCGCAGACTCCTCCGTCTTACGATGCGACTGCGTGACTTGCAGCATTTTGCACGCCAAAACATGTTTATCAATAAGGTTGACGCAGTCTGCCAAGGAAACAGTGTCTTTGTCGACAAGAAACAATGCTAAGTCAAGCGGAGGCTGTTGATCGATACGGTAACGCACCAGGAGTTCCGCAACCGCTTGAGGTAACTCAACCTTGCTCCCCTTGAACCATCTCTGCAGCTGTTCCAACAAGGCCCGCGAATGTTCCTCATAGGTTTGACTGGACTCACGAGTCCAGCTGAAAAAATTTCTCCTATAAATACATGCGGACACCGCATAGGCGTTCAAAATCTCGGCCTTCAATGCCCTGTATTTGTTTGCGTCCTCGGTTGCCATCCTCGCATATACCTCCCTCGCCCTCTCAGATAGATGGCTCACAAGATGGCCGACCCACAAGCTCTCATCAATGCCACCGGCAGCCAACAACTTCTCCGCCATTTCCAGATACGCTTCTGGCTTCGTGTCTCCCGTCCAGTCCGGCAAACGAACATGAACAGTTTCCGGGACTCTTGCAGCAGACCCCTCTGCCCGCGGTCGTTCAGTCAACATTCGCAACTCATGCTCTCTGACGCGTTCAGCTTCTGCTGCTGCCGCACGCTCTCTCTCTCTCTCACGCTCTCTCTCTGCTGCTGTCTCTGCTGCCGCATGCGCTCTCTCTGCTGCTGCACGCTCTCCCTCTGCTGCTGCCGCACGCTCTCTCTCTCTCTCACGCTCTCTCTCTGCTGCCGCATGCTCTCTCTCTGCTGCCGCATGCTCTCTCTCTGCTGCCGCAGCACGCTCTGCCTCTGCCCTGTCATTCTCCCTGTTATACATGTCAAGTTGTTGAACCGGAGTCAGCCCGGTCCAGAAGGGCGAACGCATGCATTTAGTCATGATGGAATCGCTTCCTAACATCTCGGGTTGAGTGACCGGGTCAAGGCTGCTTGCGTCGCTCACATCGCCACCCACGTGACTGTCAACATGATCAGGTTGAACTCTCACTTCTCTGGTCGACATAGCTTGGCTACGAGTTATCATAAGACAAGGCACAAAACACAATGCTCAAACACAACGCTCTGTTGGGGAAATACGACACGAACTACACAATATCACCCGCACATCAAATTGCCAATGAGAAAAATACCACGTACAAATACTCACGTTTTTTTTTTTTTTTGTCGGTTGTTTGGAGGGATCCGAGGCTCACTTATTCTGCAGTGAAGCACCACCCAAGACAGCGTCCTACGGCGAGAAAGTTCCTCCAAGACGGCGTCCGCTGGTGAGAAGATGCAGAGAAGATGCAGATGCCGAATTCCCGTCTCAATTCGAATGTCTCTCACTTGAAAGATCCTAGGACGAGCAACCCATTTGTCGCGATCCCGGCTGTGAAATGGTTCCCAGCACGGAATACGGACGTTAATGTCCGGGCTTCAAGTAGTCCACGGAGTGGACAGAGAGAACTCAATAAACACAATTGTGTTTTAATCGGCCTTCTAGGGGTAAGGCACGATGCTTTATTGGCTCGATCACAAAACCATGAAAGGTAACAAAATGGAATAAACTGCACAAAGCCTGCAGGAACTGTCGGCAACAGACGCTCCAAACAGGACGCAGGTAAGATCACTCGCGGCTCCAATCGACGATCTCCGGGACTCGGAGGGTAACAGGATGGAATTCACCGCACAAGGCCGGCAGGAACGGTCGGCCAGCAGCTCCAACACGAAGCAGGCAATCACTCGCGGTTCCAATCTACGAGATCCGGGAATCACTCGTTCTCTTCCGGAGTTACTCGCTCGTAAAATACAGAACGGTAAACGATCAGCCCAACTCGGCTGTCGTGAGGATTCAAGGAAAGCCCTTTTGAGATTTCCCACTCGGAGCCTTCGAGCCGCGTCCGTTGCACAAGATGGCGGCCGGCTCTCTGACTCTCCACCAATGACGTGCCGAATCGCCTCCCGATCGCGTGAGGCTCCAAGGAGGCCACGTCACGCGGTGGGCGGGGCACCAAATCTGGGTGAGAACAGGTGGTTTCACCGGTGGTTTCTCACAATATATATATATATAATATATATACAGACTTGGCATTTAATATGGAATTTTTTTTTTTTCTTGACTTGGGTTTACTTTCTGAACTCGGTATATCAATCTGGTGAGTTTCTTTTACCCTTCGGTGATGTCTTTGTTAAAAGAACCATGTCACTGATTGTCACAGCAAGAAGTCAATAACAGGGTTATATCACAGGTGGCGTGACAAAATGTACGGACAGGTACATTTGACGATTGGCTTCACAATCGGGTATATAAGGGTTGTTGCATACTGTATTAGTGGAAAACAACTGCTGCACATCTACAAAAGTTATTGCCGCTTCCCCTGGAGATGGTCCGTCAACTCGACAATGCTGTTTGTCATTTAGTGGTGGCTTTACGAAATTCCGGCATGAAACAGCGTGCTATTGCTCGGCAGTATGGCATCACTCAAGGTCAGGTGTCAAAGATCCTGAAACGAAATGCTCAGAGGGGTGTCCCTACTCCAATACCGAGGTCAGGATGTCCCCGCAGAACCACAAGGAGGGATGATCGCCAGCTGCACCGGTTAGTCCGCAATGGCCGTACCAAGTCAGCTAATCGGCTTCGGGCTGAGTGGCAGCAACTGACAAATGTGCCTGTATCCAGAAGGCTAGTCAACAAACGACTGGTTCAAGCAGGCTATCATGCCAGGCGTCCCCTGAGAAAGCCACGTCTGACCAGACAACACCGCCAGCGCTGATTGCAGTGGGCCAGAGAGCAGCGTCAATGGCAGCCAGGACACTGGAATTACGTGATCTTCAGTGACAAGTCCAGATTTCTGGTCTATCGTCAATATGGCCGCGTCCGAGTGCGCAGACAAGTGCATGAAGCCTACAACGAAGATTGTATAGTGCCAAGAGTCCAAGCTGGAGGTGGTGGGGTGACCATTTGGGCTGCTTTTCATGCAGGGGGCAAAACTGACCTGGTTGTTCTGAATGGAAACCTGAACCAGTTCAAGCACAAGGCCATTCTGGAAGAAACATTGCTTCCATTTGTTCGTGCAGCCTTTCGAGGAAACTTTGTCTTCCAAGATGACAATGCATGGCCTCATCGTGCTCGCATGATCCAACACTTTCTTGCTGACCGTGGTGCAGAGCATATGGAGTGGCCTGCCATGTCCCCGGATATGAATCTGATAGAGAACTTGTGGGCAGAATTAACGCGTCAAATCGACAACTTGGACCAGCAGCACCACCACTGTGCGTGAATTGCAGCAGACTATTGTAACAGCATGGCAAGCGATTCCTGTCCAAACCTTGGCAAATCTCGTGAACAGCATGCTTCAATGTGTACGTGCTCTCCTGAATGCTCGTGGGGGTTACACGAAGTACTGAACTGTAATTTTACTGTCCGTAATCCCAGTCGTAATTTAACTTTTGTTTTTGTTAAAAAAAAAACTTTGGCTAATGTGCAAAATAAAGAGATACTTCTGGAAAACGCACAGAAGTTTAACACAGTACTGTCCGTGAATTGAGTTTGATATCAGTTTACTTCACTTTCAAGGATCAATTTCTTTGCTTTGAAATGTCAAATGTGTTTTTTGTTTCTTTTAAAGGTCATGTTAACAAAATCTCGAATAATTTCAACATAATTCCAATGAACTTTTGGTTCTAAGTCATCTTGAAAAGTAAGTTCACCCCCACAAAAAAAATATTCCATATTAAATGCCAAGTCTGTATATAAAATATATATATACAGTGCGTATCAAAAAAAAGGTAATCCGAATTCAAGGGGTTAATATGCAAAGGTTATTTATTTTGACAATTTACATGTGGTTTACTAATTAAGAGGAGATCCTCAGCTTTCCATTGATACCTTCCATGCATCATTGCTGTCACACATGACGAAGTACATGTTCATTGAAAATGACAAGTTCAAATCGCATTTTTAAAAGTTTGGCTAATCGATGCAAGTCAGGATAATTGGTGCAAAATGAATGTCAGATGTGAACTTTTCTCAGGAATGATTGGCCTTTATGCACCCACACCTTCAACATGTCCACCTCCCCTTTCAACACAAAGCTCACAGCAGCGGAGCATGCCCTGAACTGCTCGTCTCACCATAGTCGGGTCATTGCGCAAAGCATCCACTTCATGTCGAATACGGCCCTGCAATTCGTCCAGATCACGGGGAGGAGTTACGAACACCTTGTTCTTTAAATGTCCCCAAAGGAAATAATCACATGGTGTGAGGTCAGGTGATCTTGGCGGCCATTCCACTGCATGGTTGAGGGCGATGACTCGGTCTCCAAAGAGTTCCCTCAGTCGATCTCAGACAGCGATAAGACGATGTGCTGGGGCGCCGTCTTGGGACCACCAGAGATATCTGAAGACACCACGAACCTGTCGCTCAAAGTTCTCCTCCAGCTGCGGTAAAACTTCATCATTGATCATCATACGGCTTCCGGGTCCGGTCTGAAGAGGACGCAGGCGTCACATGCTCGCGGCTTCTTCGACTGGACCACTGTCTGTGGCTTGCTTTTTTGGTGGTCGTGCGGATTTTTTGGCCATTGAGTCTGCCCTCCGCATAGTCCCGGCTCTGCTCCCTGCTTCGCCTACCCGGCTCCTTCGTCTGCTCGCTGTTTCCTCGGGCACGCTCTCGTGGGTTGTGTCCTTCGCAGCGGTTTTCCCGCCGTGATCTTGATTTGTAGCGGCGGCGGTTGATTGCCGCTGCATTTCCCGCTTTGCCGTGATCAACCTTGGCCTCGTGATCGTCTTTGCTCCTGTCTGCCCTCTGCTTGGTCCCGACTCTGCTCCTGGCTTCACCTACCTGGCTCCTTCATCTCCTTCGTTTCCTTGGGCCTGCTCCCGTGGGTTGGGACCATTGTTTCACCTCCTCAACCTTGGCCCCGTCTCGGCTCTCCGCTCCTGCCTGACATGGCTCTGCGGTACTCCACCGCAAGGCTCCTTCTGCTCAATACCCGCTCCACCCCATCATGCATCTCTGCCATCAAATCAAATGGACTCCTCCGACGACCCAGGTACATTCACCGTGGCTCCGGTCGTAAGTTTATATATGTACAATCAGGTCACTCCATCCCCGTCCTCTGGTCGGCTCAGCGCACTCCCACTCATCGTCCCAGCGCACCTGGTCACGGTGTGGTAGAATTTTGTGTATGACTCTCAGGACTCCAATGACCGGACTCAGGTTTACAAAAGGTCTGGTTTATTATTCACTTCATTCCATTTACCAAATAATACCGCATTATTCAATGGCTGAGATTAACTCTTTTCCATGGTCCTTTTCGTTCGGCTGATGTTCTTCCGCAGCGCCGTACTCGTTCATTCCATCGTTCCGTCGGGCAGGGCTTCTGAGGACAAGTCTACTTTACTCAACGTTTGCTCTCGTTTATATCGCCAAACTGGACTTAATCTCCTCTCCGCTAATGTCCCGAGGTCATGCATCGCACCGAGTCCTGGCATCAGCTCGCTCCCCTCCTGCTGTGATTTCCATTTACACAGCAGGGGGGGGTGCTCTAGCCTGGGGCCTTGACCAGGTGTTTCAAGAGATTACATTGTTCATACACATTCTGACACTCATTTACAAACTCGTCTTTAACAGAGTTTGCATGTAAAATGTATCTGCTTTGTTACCAGGTTAATTAATAAGTTACCAGGGCCAATCAATATGTTACACTGAGTTACACTTCCACAATTCCCTCATCTTTTTGTTTTTGTTTATATTAACCATTAATCTAAACATCAATATAAGTAAACAATCAATCACTACTAGTAAACATCATTACAAGTATAAGTAAATAATCAATCACTTTGGTAATCAAATTCCCTTAGGCATACACCGTCATCCTGCAAGAATCACAAAACATTTCGTTGGTCATTGACTTCTTCCATATCGTTCAATCTATTGCATTTGCATCACAAATATATTTTCAAAACAACACTTCACCATCACCAAGATACAACAATTTCACTTCATTTTCAAGTTTTGTAAAGCATCTGCACCATCTGGCAAAAAACGTTTGCCTCCACACAAATGTTGACTTTGTTTGAAAGGAAGGGCTGATCACTTGTGTTTGAATCCAGGTATGAAACATTTTCTCCTAATGTCTTCATAGCTCCTGCACTACTTCGTGTAGGATTTCGCTGTTGTGGTAACACTGCGGAGTCATAGACTGACCCTTCTCTCCATGTAGCATTCTTGCCACTTTTTGCTGTGAACCATAATGATTCCTTGAACAAGGCCTTCACCCAGTTGTAGTCGACTTGCCTCCTCCCTCATTGTGAGTGGGCAGCAAGTATTGGTGTGACGTTGATTGGCCAGCAAGATGTGGAACAGGGATGCCGGATGCATCCACACTGATGTTGGGACCATGGTGTTCAGGTCATTCATGGTCCTTACCAGGAGCAACCAGCAGAATCGTGCACAGCTGTTGTGACAAGGGCACAGCCGTTTTTGCAGCTCCATGCTGGTTCCCCGGACGTTGGTGAAGTAATAACATATGTCCCCGCATTTCACAGAGGTTGCAGGTAAAATGTCGTTGTCCTGCAACTTCTGATGTGGTGAATGTTCGAAGTCTTCGAACAAGAGTAAGTGATCGCCTTTCTTTCATATGTTGCAGTGTGATCCAGGCAAATGGTCACATAAATTTCCTTGGTGAAGGTAAGCATTCATCTCCAAGTTACACGGGAGAATGTCTTCATCATTCTTTGAGAAAGAGGGTGTATGCCACGATTAACTTCATTTTTTTAGCCACAATTTTCTTTCTCGAACTTCTTCCCAATTCCGTTAGCAATCCCTCCAAAATGTGATCTCGTCTTATCTTTATGCTCAGTCATATCTGAATCTGCTTTCCGCACACACTGAATCAGATAGGGTACATCTTACCATGAAATCAGCATAATCATGTATATCTTCCGACAGTTTCACATTCAACAATTTGTTGTTTTTCCTTAACTCAAAAAGTTATATTCATTTATATGCGTCACACAAATAATATTCAATCAGGTATGTATTTTATTACTAAACTAAGAATAGCATTGTATATGATTACAATCACAAACGGGAATACCTAATTCCCAACAACAATTTTCCCAAACCAACAAATTAAGCATAATGTATTATTACCATAATTCCTCTCCACTTTTTCTTTTCCCTCTTTTTTTTTTTTTAACAGTGTGTCACTCGTGGTGATATGAGTTCATTGATATTGTAATTGACACAACTCATAACATTGTCGTTATGCCATTATCTTAATTCTACTGTTCATGTTGCCATAAAAGTCTTCCTTTTCTGGTTCCACATTTCTTTCCTCATTTGTCACTTCATGCGTTATCATCGTGTTGTTGGTTACCTTATTCAAACACACCGTCACTAAGGCTTTCAAGCAAGCCACCACTAAAACAATTGCCAATATAACTACTAAACCAACAAACAAGTCTGCTACTCCTTGTATATGTTCATACCTATGACATAGTTATATGTCGATGACATTTAACATTATATACCAAACTAACAAGCTTCCTAAAAGGTAAATAAAGAAAATCCCTTAATATGTAACATAATCAGATTATTTGTCTTACCCTGATCCCCTTATCTCCCGGGGTTGAACTCAATCCCCTGATCATGAGTGTAGTTGTGATACATTTTTTTTTCACTCATGCTGTATTAATATCAGTAGATAATTGTATGTCATGTAGGCAAATAAATGTCACTATTCCAAGTAGGAATATCACATGTTGAAAATGTAATGTTTATCAATGCAAGGGGTGTTAAAATGTAATTCAAATGACTGTAAATCACGACTATCATTTTTCTACCACTGAATGTTCTGCTGGGCTGCTAGGTGCAGCCTCATTTTCTGTGGGATCGTCCACCTTAGCCCCATGTGCTTGCTTGCAATGAGAGGCATGAATCCAACTTTCTATTTTGGGTCCATATTTGTTTCTATTCTTATCAATCTCCTATGGTTTATCAATTCGTTCCAAGATACCGCAACCAAAGGTTTTAACCAAAGCTCTACCAAACTATTTCCAATTTGAACAAAAATGCCAGTGAAACAATGATTCGAAGGATTAACTTCAAGGGGTCAATAAATTTATTCTATAGCCAGATCTAATTTTCCCATCCAATAGTTTGCCTTGCCACATGTCATATTATAACACCTTAATAAACCTTCGAAAAAATGTTTCCCATCTCAACAAATTTCCTTTTTTACAAATAGCCATGTGTAACTTACGTATTTAACTACAATTTCCTCTCAATTTGTTTGGCCTAACTGGCCGCAAAAGTGGCTGCCAGCATGCAGTACCGTTTTTTATCTACCAAGGAAGTGTTCCACACAAGACCTCTACCAAAATGTTGTTTGTAAAAACAAATCTGGGATTTCTGATTACATGGATGCACACTCTCAGGACATTTTCAGGCTGCTGTTAACAATCCACTACGATGACTTAATTCCTTTACCCACAATCAAATAATTAGTACAAATTGAGGATATTATCCCTATCACATTCTTTTATAGATTCATTATGTTGGATCTAATTTTTTCCAATAATTTTCCACTGCTGTAAGGCGGAACAATAGCTCTCATAAGTCTTAGTAATATCGTACTTAATTTGCCCAGCAGAGAATAATTTATTTACTATCCTTTCTCATCTGTTAACCAGTGACTTTGTTTAAACTCCAGAACTGAAAACCCACAATAGTTCAAACCAGCAAAATTTTCTTTACTATTTTCCCATATCATCTATGCCTAAAACACATCCATACATACAGCACAATTTATATGCTGATAAAATTCAAGTTTATATATATAAAATCCATGAGCAGAGTATTCTGGGAAGTCAGTGTAAGACCTCTCCCAAATTTGGATGATTTTGTACTTCCTCATTTCCTTTTATGAAGCTCATATCCATAAATAGATGTTATTCTCATATACATTCTATCAAAAATGGAATCCCAAAATTACTCACAATTTTACTATTAATTAATGGCTGCTCATAACCCAGCACATCAAATTTTTTATATTCCATTTCCCTTGACAAAAGAGATAATGTTCATAATCAAATTATATTTCTATTTTATTTTACGGATTCTCTGGATATTCAATCCCATCCACATATCCCAATCCCATCCACATATAACTATCCATTTCCAGACAGGCACACTGTCGGTGTCAACAATCTTGTAAGATTGATACACAAAAACACACACACACATGCATTATGCATATTTGTTTGCGTTGGAACCATTATTTACAGATCAGATGGGTGTCAATTTTATTTCAATTTCATAAAATTTGTCAATCAAATTCAAAATGCTTACAGACAAATGAACCAAAAGTCCATTCTTAGAAAACCTTTATGATGTCAAATTGAAATTACCCTTTCTGCCTTCACAATAATCTATCCAAATTTTGACTACACACCCATTTGCATGTCAGTCGACCATTGACCTATCAATTGTGCGGAACAATAGTCCGAAATTCCCACCTGATCATCATGTGACTCTTGTTACTTGGTTTGCCAACAATTGCAACGCAATTGTTCCAAACTTTGTAAATTTAAAATTGCTGTGCCCAAAATAGAAGATCCAATTTTGGCATTTGATCAATTAATTATTAATTTGTTAACAAGCAAAAAGAAAAATGAATCATTCTTGCTCTGAAAACTTTTCAGACACAAGAATCATCGACAGTTATTCATGTTTGTCCAGTAATCTAATTTGTTGAGGCCAATCGTCATTTGGGATTTGTCGCAATGAAGGCCTAATCATTGTCTGAGGTATCGGTCAGCACTGGTACCCTTGATCTTGGTTTCTTTGTCCTTGGTTTCTTTGTCCTTGGTTTCCCTGTCGAAATTGTCTTCTGCTCAGATATGGGCATCTCCTTATCCAGTGTCCCATCTCTCCACAGTTGAAGCACCGGCTTCTGTCGTTACCTGGGCTGTGCACCTGTGCACTTGTATTGCTGGGCTGCATCTCTACATCCCTGAGTTGCCACTGCAATCTCTCGTTATCTCCTGAAACACGAAAAAATTCTCTGTACCGTCCTTTTTGGGGAGACAACTGGAAATCAGATGGGACAACTGTCACTTTCATTCCTAATTTCGAGGGCAGTTGTGCATTTGTCTCCTCCACTGTATCCTGTATCCTTTTTATTTTAAATTCTACATCCGTTATCTGTTCTTGCTGTTCCCGTTGTCTGGATTCACCATCCCAAAGATGGAATGCAAGCCAGTCTACCGTTAGATTCTGTCTCTTTCTGGCTTTCAATCTTTGTTCTAATCTTTCCAATCGACTTCGCTCAAATGTACCATCTCTTGGAAACTCCTCATCATGTCCCTTTGTCCACAAATACCAATTCTCGACCTGCCTTATAGCTTCGGCACCATAACGGTCGTACATATGATGTGTACAAGTACCTTTTTGTGGAATCTCTGGTTGTCCTTGTGTATTCTTGTAGGCTCCTTTTCCCATTCTGCCTTTTATCAAAGTAGCGTTGGATGTGTTGTAGTTTGTTCCTCTAAAGCTTCACTCGTACCTCCAGGAAGGGTCTCTCCACCTGTTCACACGGTGATTTCCAGAGAATCTCCCTCAGCTGTGGCTTTTGCACAATCCAATCTCACAGATCAGTATTTGCAGATGAGCCGGAGGGTCAGTATGAAATGGGTGAATCCTCAGGTGTCCGCTCTGTTTGACGGGGAAATCACACAATGGTAACCGCACATATATATCTGTATATAAACTCACCACCTTGCTCAATTTTCCCAGGTTGTCTCCACATTGATAATATCTCGCAAAGATATCAAAGCTTCTTTCTTGAGACCGCATTTTCATTAATCAAACAATCAATATATTCAATTCAATTTATTCAGTTCAATTTATTCAGTTAAATTTATTCAATTAAATTCAATCAATTAGATTCAATCAATTAACAATTCAATCAATTATTCAATTTCAATTAATTCATCAATATTCATCAATAAATCAAATTAATCATTTTGGATGACTCCTTGCATAAGCCCTTTCCCCAATGATGTCAGGACAGGTCCATCCATTGACTGAGATCGAATCTCATCGGTCGTCACCTCTGGTTCGTACCTCATGTTAATTGATGAATCACCGTCCTGTCCTAGGGTCATATCTGACATATTTCCCCATTTTGCCTGGTCTCCACAAATTTTCTTTGCAACCACTAAAGGCAACTCATCCTTCATTCGTGAGACAGCCAAAATGGATGGCAGATATTAAAGTTCATTGGGAAAAACATCTCATCATTTTTCTTTTAATAGTATCCAAAATCTCTTGGCAATATAAATTTCGTAAAACTCCTGAAATAAGACTGTAAAATTTCTTCAATCATGCTAAATTTTGAAACTCCATCGCTTGTAATACCCAATTTATCCCATAGGGCTTGAAAGTTCTTTCCCATGTAACATAATCAGATTATTTAAAACGAACATTTCCTTTATCACCACAGCTATGTGGTATAATCAACAATAGAATAAAACTGTACATAGCAACAGGCTACCTCATGGCCACTTAGTATACCTATTGACAATAAGTCATAACAATATCGAATAATCACTGAACAATTCAAAAATCGCTTCCCCTGCTCCAGCCGCAGCATCCGTGATATTTGTTTGCTCATTCACTATTCCTGATTCGTCATCAAGGATCTCCATCATCACACAGCGTACTTAATTCCGCATTCTAATGAGAATTCAACAGGATTTTACGACTCAAAGGAAAAGAACGAGCAGACCTTTTGCAGGATGATCGTTACAAAAATCGTTACATATATTAAAGTATTTATGATGTCGACAAATCATATCTTAATTCTTACAAGATTTTGGTTCTTTGAATAAATCACAGCACCGGGAGAACCAGCTCCAAAAATGGATCTTTGTGTTTATTCAGCACCCTAGTAATTGGTTCTTTGTGTACTAATTACACAGCACCCAGGCCCCGCTCATATGGATCTTTGTGCAGCGCTACACAGCACCTGAGCAAAAGGGGTTTCATCTACATTTTCCCTATCTGGTGTACCATCCGTGATATTTGTCTGCTCATTCACTATTCCTGATTCGTCATCAAGGATCTCCATCATCACACAGCGTACTTAATTCCGCTTTTTTAATGAGAGTTCAACAGGAATTTACGACTCAAAGGAAAAGAACGAGCAGACCTTTTGCAGGACGATAACTGGAATTAGTCGTGAAAATATATCCAAAATACTCAAAAATAGACACCCACACAAATAAACAACATTTATTCCGTTTAACAGAACAAACATTTCCTCTATCATGACATGCATGTCTTCAAAATTATATGCCCAAGAGAAAAAGTAAAATTAATTAAAACTGCGGGCAGTGATGATCCGGGGACCATACCGCTCCATCCTGATTGGACGAGTGCGTGCTAGAGTCGTTAACAACGACAGTCCAGATCCGATTGTTCAAAATTTCAACTCAATCGATCGAAAAATGAACGCAGGGATGCATTTTAAAGGTGCAGTGGCACTAACTGAGTTGCCACGAATATGGCCATGAAATTGCCAATATGGCCATCACAAAATATTTTCCTTAATCAATTGGCTCATAGCATAACCAATCTGCAAGTATTTCATCCGAAGATGTGTCTCTGAGGACTTTTAATTAAATAAGTCATTTATAAATCAACGAGTTAATTTATTAAATGATTAATCAATAAATCAAATTTTTCCTTGACAGCCATATCACTCGGTCAGTGTCATGTCCAAATATCAGCTTCCTTACTCAAAAGGTGCCTGAGTTAATGTAATGTAATTACTGTAATAAGATTACTGCAATTACTGTAATGATTACTGTAATTACTGTAATTACCAGAACTGTAATTACTGTAATTACCTCAGGTAATTACTGTAATGTAATTACTGTAATGTAATAAGAAATGTAATTAATTAAATAAGTACTTCATTAATCGTTAATAATGAAATAATTCCTGAATTCTCATTCGATTCACTTGACATTCGAATGTCCCCAAAACGTTGGAGCAAAACGTTGCAACAACGAAAGTGAAACGTTGTAGCGACGTTGTGGAAACGTCAGCAAAACCCAACATTTAAATGTTCACAAAACGTTGGAGTAAAACGTTGCAACAACGAAAGTGAAACGTTGTAGCGACGTTGTGGAAACGTTAGCAAAACACAACATTTGAATGTTCCCAAAACGTTGGAGCAAAACGTTGCAACAACGAAAGTGAAACGTTGTAGCGACGTTGTGGAAACGTTAGCAAAACACAACATTTGAATGTTCCCAAAACGTTGGAGCAAAACGTTGCAACAACGAAAGTGAAACGTTGTAGCGACGTTGTGGAAACGTTAGCACAACCCAACCTTTGAATGGTCCCAAACGTTTCGACAACAAATGGTCACAAGTCATTATCACATTGCAATGACCTCTAAACATTCCTAAACCAATATCCCATTAAAAAATCCCATTAAAATCCCATATTTTGTCACCCTTTGCATTGTTGAAAGCAATTAATTCCATAACTTAATATTACCTCAATTTATATATACTAGGGCGTGCCCGCACGTACGTGCTCGCCCGTACGTGCTTGCAAAAAACATGCGTGCAAACAACAACAACAAAACTTTGAAACCACGTGGCAGTAACGACCACAGAACCCCCCCTTCTATTTACATGCAATGGTTTGGTCCATTCGCAAAGCCAAAGCGAACGACCACAGAACCCCCCTTCTATTTACATGCAATGGTTCGGTCCATCCGCAGAGCCAAAGCGAACGGCCCGCGAGCACGGCGACCACACCCTGGGACCCACCCGTCCGATTAATTTCAAACCTTGAAAAGGCACATCCTCGGGTCCCCACCAATATACCTGGCAAGTTTCAAGTATATCGGACCGGTAGTTGTTGAGAAACAGCGGTCGCATACAGACAGACCGACACACACACACCGAGATTACTGGAATTATAGATAGATAAAAATCCGATCTCATTAAAACCTTCAGACAAACCACTAGCATATATTATTCCTAGGACTAAAATTACCAGGACCATTATCAAACATTTATCAAAATATTAGGACCATCATCAAACCAATGAATGACTCAATCCTTTAATGACTCCATCCAAACCCAGACATTTTGAGTTCCGTAACTTTAATACTTCAAATTTTCCATTCCTTCCCTTCCTGATCCTTCGATGTAGGGATGGGTTCTTTTTAGGATCATGTTGCATCGAGCATTATTTTCCAAACAGTGTGACTATTAAGCCCACGCCAAAACCTCTGACATCCCACCATTAACACCTATTTTAAGCGTGCCGAATCAGTAAGCATCACCCCTTCTATGAGCCTCGACCAGAGGGTGGTTGTTACCCACAAATTTAGGTTGAGGTTGTTGACGAGTCGTTGACAACAGCCCGGATCCGATTGTTCAAAGTTTGAACTGAATCGGTCAGGATAAATTTTGCTAGCTGAACAGCTAGCAACGAAACGTCACCCGGTGACCTGGGTCTTCACCAAAATCCAATCATTTCGTCGTGCCACTCATGCTATTTATCTGGCAAATTTCGTCAAAAAAACAACAACACTGGTTCCGTGTCAGAATGGACATGAGGGACAATGAGGGACAGTGAGGGAGTGTTTTTTTTTTTTTTTTTTTTTTTTTTTTTTTTTCCAATCTCCATCTTTCACAGTAATTCTGGACCGGCATGAGGTGGGATTGTCTGTCATGAATTTATTTGTTGATCGAACGAGTTTTAATTTGTCTAAATCCGACCAGTCGTTCCCAAGATATAAGCCTTTTTGTCGCAATACCATAATCAGGATAAATTTGGAACATCCCTTAAACTAACATCAAGCAGATCAATTTTTATATTTAGGTTGAGGTTTCACACAAACTGGTTAACTAAATAATACAGAATTAGAGCGCCGAGCAAGTTGCTCGCTCGACGAGCAAGTCGAGTGCTTCGAACAAGTGCAAAAAAAAAGTAGTACTTTATACGTGTGCGGGTGGGTAAACGAGTGTACCGGCCTTACACGTCCTGGACGCAAACGGTCGCAAGGTGCACACTTGCTCCGTTTGCTTCCAGGTCACAGTAAGACCCTTAGTGACCAGCGCAACAATACGTATTTACAGAAATCATTTAGAAAAAAAAACGAATTATCATCGTGTTGTTTATCGAAATCCCATTCGTGATGGCTCACGCCACCTATATTGCGGCATCGGTGCGCAAAGAAGCCCCAGACCACCTGCTCCCCCATGTATGTACACATAACTTCCAAGTTCGTAAATCATATTGGACTAAACAAGACACACTCACCTTTTACTTGCTTGTACAATTGATTTCAGCGGTGCCTCCATATTGTGGTAGAATTTTGTGTATGACTCTCAGGACTCCAATGACCGGACTCAGGTTTACAAAAGGTCTGGTTTATTATTCACTTCATTCCATTTACCAAATAATACCGCATTATTCAATGGCTGAGATTAACTCTTTTCCATGGTCCTTTTCGTTCGGCTGATGTTCTTCCGCAGCGCCGTACTCGTTCATTCCATCGTTCCGTCGGGCAGGGCTTCTGAGGACAAGTCTACTTTACTCAACGTTTGCTCTCGTTTATATCGCCAAACTGGACTTAATCTCCTCTCCGCTAATGTCCCGAGGTCATGCATCGCACCGAGTCCTGGCATCAGCTCGCTCCCCTCCTGCTGTGATTTCCATTTACACAGCAGGGGGGGGTGCTCTAGCCTGGGGCCTTGACCAGGTGTTTCAAGAGATTACATTGTTCATACACATTCTGACACTCATTTACAAACTCGTCTTTAACAGAGTTTGCATGTAAAATGTATCTGCTTTGTTACCAGGTTAATTAATAAGTTACCAGGGCCAATCAATATGTTACACTGAGTTACACTTCCACAACGGCAACGCACAAAATCGCACCTCCTGCCTGCGAACCCTGGCTAAATCACCTGAATTCATCCACGCTGTTCAAAACAACATCAAGCTCACCCTGTTCAACACCCGGTCCCTCAACAACAAATGCCTCATCCTCAACGACTACATCCTGGATAACAAACTGGACTTTCTCTGTCTCACCGAAACCTGGCAACAGCCTCTGGACTACTACACGCTCAACCTCACCACACCCAATGGATATTCCTACGTCAATAAACCACGCTCGGAGGGCCGAGGTGGTGGAATTGCCGTTATCCACCGTCAAGACATCAGGACCAGCCTCATCCCCATCGCCTCATCCTCGTCCTTTGAACACCTGGCTTTTAAACTCTCTGGTCGCACGCAGTCAGTCATGGCTGTCGTCTACCGCCCTCCCAAACCACACCCATTATTCCTGTCTGACCTCTCCTACTTTCTGACCCAGCTATGTTCCCTCTCCCCCTCAGTCCTCCTCCTTGGTGATTTCAATATCCACATGGACTCCACTGACTCCACAATAACCACTGACTTCACTGATTTACTCACCTGCTTTAACCTCACTCAACATGTCAACTTTCCTACGCATATCCGTGGTCACATTTTGGCCCTTGTCTGCTCCACTGGATTAATTTTGCACCATCTCTCTGGCTCCGACCTCACCCTCACTGACCACTTAGCCATCACTATGACCATCAACATCCCCACCCCAACACCAAGACATTATCGCACTATCAACTTCCGTAAGCTAAACGCTCTTTCACCTACCTCATTCTCATCCACCCTCTCTGAAAAAATGTCCACTTCTCCCTTCATTGACCTCCACACCCCTTCCGACCTCACTGACTACTACAACCACACTCTCTCCTCCTGCCTTGACCAGCTTGCGCCTGTAAAAACCAAAACAGTTTCTTTCACCCATTCTGCTCCCTGGTTTACCCCTGAATGATGAAAACCAGATGGGTGAAAAAGCCAAACAAGCCAGATGAAAACTCGTGCTCGCCAACTTGAAAGGTCGCACTTTTGCGACCTCTTAACAAGCCTAAGTGCCATCGATTGCAAAGTGGCTGGACGATCGAGGAAGAATTGTTGGCTGGAATGCAGTGCTCGGCACTCCGCAAGGAGATTTTGGTCTCCCAGCTCCTCTCGAGTCCAATTTTTGTCTCGAGTCCAATAAAACAGGTCTCACAGTTCACTCCCAAGCCTACAAGGACCACCTACAACACTACAAAGATGCCCTCTCCCACGCCCGCTCCGCCTACTACTCTCAAATTATCCACTCTGGCTCCGGGAACCCAAAAGCACTCTTCTCGACAAAAAACAAACTCCTCCGCCCCCTGGACACCACCACCCAGTCATTCACAGTAGACAACTGCATCTCCTTCCTTTCTTTCTTCCAACGCAAAATTGACAACATCTACAACAGCTTGACCACCGCCGCACCCGCTCCCCCTCCAACCACCTGCCCCCCCTTATCCTGCCTTCCCCTGTCTCAATTCTCCCCGGTCTCCCCTACTGACCTCTCTGAACTCCTCATAGGAATGAAAACTGCCACCTGCACTCTTGACCCCATCCCCACCAGCTTTGTCAAGGCCTCCCTCCCTGCTCTCTCTCCACTTATCATTGCAACAATAAACTCCTCCCTGTCTACAGGCATCGTCACACCATCCCTCAAAATTGCTGCTGTTACCCCCATTCTAAAAAAACCTGGTCTAAACCCTGACACCCTAAATAACTTCAGACCCATCTCCAACCTACCCTTTCTGTCAAAAGTTTTGGAACGCGCTGTAGCCGCTCAACTCAAACATCACCTCTCTGCCAATAACCTGTATGAAACATTCCAATCCGGATTCCGCTCCAACCACAGTACTGAAACTGCTCTCCTCAAAATCACCAACGACCTTCTCCTCTCCTCTGACGCTGGCAACCTCAACATTCTCGTCCTCCTCGACCTCAGCGCTGTCTTTGACACCATCGATCACACCATCCTCCTCACCCGACTTGAATCCACTTTTAACGTTACCGGCACTGCCCTCTCTTGGATTAAATCATACCTCTCTGATAGACGCCAGTTCATCTCCATCAATAACTGCAAATCCCCCACTGCTCCCCTCCCCCAAGGTGTCCCCCAGGGTTCAGTTCTTGGCCCCCTCCTCTTCATCCTTTACCTGTCCCCCCTCGGTCACTTAATCCGCCGTCATGGTCTCCAATTACACTGCTTCGCCGATGACATCCAGCTTTTCACTCTCCACCAAGTCCGTCTCCACTGACACCCACTCTATCCTGACAAACTGCATCTCTGAAATAACATCCTGGCTTCAAATCAACTTCCTCAAACTTAACTGTGATAAATCTGAAATAATCATCATTGGCCCAAAAACGCTCACAAAATCCACCCATAACTTTGCCCTCAACATCGACGGTATCCCAGTATCCACCTCCCCTCTCATCCAGAATCTTGGCGTCATCTTTGACCAAACCCTCTCCTTCGACAAATACACTAAGCAGATCACAAAGACAGCCTTCTTTCACCTGAAAAACATCGCCCGTCTCCGCTCATCCCTCTCCTCCACGGCTGCAGAAACCCTCATCCACGCCTTCATCACCTCCCGTCTGGACTACTGCAATAGCCTCCTCTATGGTTCACCCTCAACAATCACCAATAAACTCCAATACATTCAGAACTCCGCTGCCCGTCTACTCACCCATTCCCGGACCTGTGACCACATCACCCCCGTCCTTTACAAGCTTCACTGGCTCCCCATCTCCCAGAGAATCCAGTACAAAATCCTCCTCTTGACCTACAAAGCCCTCCATAACCTGGCCCCATCCTACCTGGCTGACCTCCTCTCCAGACACACTCCCACCCGCAACCTCCGCTCTGCTGGTACCAACCTCCTGACCCCCCCCCCCCCCATCCGGACCAAATTCAGATCCTGGGGGGACAGGGCCTTCTCCATCGCTGCTCCCACCCTCTGGAACTCACTACCTCACACCATCAGAGACTCCTCCTCACTCACCACATTCAAAACATCACTAAAGACCCACCTGTTCAGCACTGCATTCAACATTCAACCCACAGCATTTATCCCCTGACTATCACTTCTCCTCCCTCCTTTTGCTTTAAATATTTCCCTATTGATTCTTGTCTTTTTGCAATTGTTGTTTTCATGTTTTGTTATGCATTATGTTTTGCACTCTGTCAAAGCGCCTTTGGGCTTCATGAAAAGCGCTATACAAAATAAATGAATTATTATTATTATTATTATTATTATTATTATCTGCAGATACCTGTTACCATTGACATTCCTTTGAAAGAAAAATGGTTCGATCACCTGACCACTTCCACAAAGTCCCAACCAAACAGTCCACTTTTGTCGATTCATGTTGGTGTCAAAATTAAATTCCGGGGCTTGTCCTGTCGGTGCATATTCAAGAACATTATGGGTATTGACCTTGCCATCCATGGCGAAAGCAGCTTCGTCGCCGATCACGAGATACCGCAGGAAATTGACATCTACTTCACAACGTGCGATCAACCGTCCGGCAAGCACCAGCCTCCTGGCAAAATCCCCTGGCGTAAGTTGATGCCGGATGTGAATCCGATATGGATGTTGGTGGAGGTCCAGTCTTGTGATTCGGTTGAATGTTGCCGAAGGCAATCCCGTCCCATTTCATCTTGCGCTGGTATCCCTAGGATGCTCCAAAACTTGCTGCCTTACTGCTGCAATGTTCATTTCCGATCGCCCAGTGCGCCTCCTACCAGAATTCTCCTTGTTGCGGTTGAGGCTAGTGCCATGCTCTTGGTATTTTCTAACATTCGCCCAGATGGTTTTGCCTGTTGGAGGCTCCCGTTCTGGGAAACGTTCCCTGAACGTATCACGAGTTTGCTGCAAACTTCCAGTTTGGTGAAAAGTTGTAACCACGAAGGTCCGCTGTTCAGTCGTAAGTTGAACCATCTTTTCAATGACTCAGACTGTCTCTAAACCCATACACTGCAGGCCCATCTTAAATACCCATCTTAAACAAAGGATGACGCAACCGACGATTACCAGACCAGCTTAACAATAATTTTACATAATCAACTTAGCAGTCGACAAGTAATGCATCCATTTCAAACTGTCTTGCACCGATTAGCCAAACTTGTAAAAATGCGATTTGAACTTGTCATTTTCAATGAACATGTACTCGGTCATGTGTGACAGCAATGATGCATGAAAGGCATCAATGGAAAGCTGAGGATCTCCTCATAATTGGGAAACCACATGTAAATTGTCAAACCAAATAACCTTTGCAGATTAACCCCTTGAATTCGGATTACCGTTTTTTTGATACGCACTGTATATCTATATTATAATAGGCGTAGGTGATTCTGTCCGTCTGTCCGGGGGTGTGGCTTACTCCGTTGAGAGAGTAGCTTCACCCATTCTGCGAGAGGCTTCAGATAAAACAAATATCCACCATTTTATTAACTCGAATAGCTTTGAGGCCTGTTTTGTAGGCCGTGGTGTCTTGCTCTCTCTCCCAGTTTTAATTCAAATCAAATTCGATATATCATTTCATTTTTCACAGTCGCTAACATAGTTTTAGACTCGGTTGAAAAAAAACGGGAAGAAAATCTATGAGATATTTCGTTCGAAGCAATTATACACCGCCCAAATAAAAAATTTCACCGATACACTGAGTGAATTCACTGGGCGAATTTCAGTGAATTTCACCGAGTTTCAGGAAATTACCCAGAGATATTTCTTCGTTTTTATTTTATTAGTTACTAGCAGAAGTACCCAGCGTTGCCGGGCGGGGGAGGGGGGAAGGGCACGTACACTTTAAACATGTATATACATGTGGGATGTGGGATATATATACATGTGGGACGTGTGTGTGTGTGTATATATGTGTGTGTGTGTGTGTGTGTGTGTGTGTGTGTGTGTGTGTGTGTGTGTGTATATATATATGTGTGTGTGTGTGTGTGTGTGTGTGTGTGTGTGTGTGTGTGTGTTTGTGTGTGCATATATGTGTGTGTGTATATATATGCCTGTCTGTGTGTGTGTATGTGTATATATATATATACATATATATATATATATATGTATGTGTGTATGTGTGTGCATGTGTGTGCATGTGTGTCGATGTACATGTGTCTGTACGTGTGTGTGTGCGTGTATGTGTGTGTATATATATATGTGTGTGTGTGTTTTTGTGCATGTGTATGTGTGTGTGTTACATATTTATGTGAATGTATGTGAATTACTATTCAGGTCTTTGCTTATCAATGTGTAGTCGATTAAAGGTTGTTGTGATTAAAGGCTCAGGAGCCCTTCTGAGAAAAAGGAGACCGGAAACGGAAGAAGAAAGGACCTCGGACGCGAGCGGTATCGATTGAGCAACGTAACAGAATCGGCGTTAAAAGCCCGTCTGGCGAGAGGAGTTACCGGGACGTGTAACTACCCTTTGACACGTCAAGTCGCCGTGGGTTCGTGCACGGAACCAAGCAGCTGGCACAGTTCGCCTCACCGTCTACAAGGCCGCGTACGGGTCGCACCTTGGGCCGCGCGCGCTGGGCAAGCCGCGTGTTGCTTTGCCTGCTTTGCTGTACCCGCTTTGCTTGGCCAGGAGGTGCGCGCTGCAGCCGTTGTTCCCGGTACGGGACGTGCCCGGTGAAAGCACGTCAGGAAGGGTCCGTTCAACCGCCCACGTGCGGAGATCGAACTACCGGAGTACGGAGACATTGAGAGAGACATTGACCATGGAGGGAGTCGGGAGTGGGGCTCACGTGAGGAATGTATAAGATGGCCATCTTAGAGTTATTATAGATGAGTTTACATCTTTGTACTATTGATTGCTGATTGTGGATGGTTGTTGATTGCTCGGGGAATATATCCTTGATTATTCCGGATCCTTGGTGTGGGGGTTCTTATTGATTGGAATTCAGATTTATGCGTTACGAAAGAGCATAAATAATAGATCTTTCTGGCGGAGTTCCTCTCACGGTCCGGGGGTCACCGAGACCAGGTAGTCACCGGGAGGACCATGTAACAGAATTGGGGGCTCGTCCAAATTACGATTTGCGGATTCGCAATTGGGTCTACGTCCGGGATTTAAAATTGTATAACATAATAAAATAATAGTTTTTATTAATTAAAATTAATTAATTAATTATTAATTGGTAAATTTTTGAGAAATTGTGGTAAAGTCTTGGGTGAAGGTTAACAGGTGTTAACGATAGTCACCATGGCGTTTGTTGCACAGAACTTTGCGGTAACACCTAGTGAGGCACAGTTCCGAGCGTTACTAAAAGCGGACCTCTTGAAATTGGCCAAACATTTTAACTTGGAGGTCCGAACTAATTTGAGGAAGGCAGAGTTGCAGACCACGGTGATACAATCTATGGTGGGATTAGGAACATGGGACGAGTTAGCCTGGGAGTGGCTACCCGAAGAACCAGAAGACGTTGAGCTCCGGAAACTGGAGTTGCAATTACGGAGCCAGGAACGGATCAAAGAAGAAGAAAGGAAAGCAGAAAAGGAAAGAGCAGAAGAAGAAAGGAACGCAGAAAAGGAAAGAGCAGAAGAAGAAAGGAAAGCAGAAGAGAGGAGAGAAGAGAAACAAGCAGAGGAAAGGAGAGTGGAACGAGAACTCCAGGAAAGGTTAAAAGAAGAAGAAAGGAAAGCAGAAAAGGAAAGAGCAGAAGAAGAAAGGAAAGCAGAAAGGAAAGCAGAAGAGAGGAGAGAAGAGAAACAAGCAGAGGAAAGGAGAGTGGAACGAGAACTCCAGGAAAGGTTAGAAGGGAGAAAAGCAGAGGAGAGGAGAGCTGCAAGGGACCTCGAAGCCGAGGAGAGAAATGCGGAAAGGGAATTAAAGGAACGTGACATGGAGCTTCAGCAAGAAATTAAATTCAAGGAGCTGGAGTTAATGAGAGAACGGGGAGAGGTACCACCCTTGCTGACGGGGTCGACACCTAGCCAGAACACCTGGGATGTGGGCAGACATGTGAGGCTGGTTCCACCCTTCAGTGAAAAGGAAGTCGCTAAATTTTTTCCACACTTTGAGAAAGTGGCTCGACAGTAAAACTGGCCGGAGGAGGCCTGGACCA